>NC_137051.1:13835000-14050000 GCF_032717465.1 Coenobita brevimanus
GGGGAGAAGAAGAGGAAAACGGGACTCAGAGAAAGAGAAAGAAGTGAAACGAGAAGGAAAGAGGAATGAAGAGAAAGATGGATGATAGGAAAGAGACTTGAGTGAGGGGGAGAGGGAATGGGGGAGGAATGGAAGCAGGGAAGAAGGATGAAGGGAGAGAAAGGAAATGAGGGTTTGGGTGAATATAGAGGGACGGAGGGAGGGGAGCTGAGGAAATGGGGGGCGGGGGGAGGAAAGGAGGGAGGGGTGCTGAGGAAATGGGGGGTGAGGGGAGGAAAGGAGGGAGGGGAGCTGAGGAAATGGGGGAGGGGGGAGGAAAGGAGGGAGGGGAGCTGAGGAAATGGAGGGTGGGGGAGTGGTTTGGGAGGAAGGAGAAGAAGACGAAGAAGGTAATGAAGAACAGACGGAGGGTAAAGGAAGAAAGGAAGTGGAGGACAAAAGAAAGAGCAAATGAACAGAAGGGTAAGAGAGGAAAACGGAAGAGGAGAGAGAGAGAGAGAGAGAGAGATCAAAGTAATAGAAGATAAAAACGAGAATGGAAGAAAAACACAGAATGGAAAGAGAAGGAAGAGACGCAAAAGGAAAGGAATGGGGAATTGGGGAGGGAGTGCGAAAAGACGATACCGGAGGAATTATGAGGAACGGGGAAAGTGTGAGAAAGAAAAAGAGGAAGAGGAGAGAAGGGTGCAGGGAAAGAAGCGGTGGTGAGAGAGACGGAAGGAAGAAAGGAAAAAAGTGGAATACACGAAAGGCAAGAAATGGAGGAGGGAAGGAAAGTGGGTTAGGGGAAGGAGTGAGAGATTGATCAAGGACGGGGAGAGAGAGAGAGAGAGAGAAAGGCTAGGCTACCAGTACATTTAAGGGTAGCTGACCAGCCTGCATCATTTGGTGGCATTCACCATCACCACTAAGTGCACTCTCATTACTTGTTCTCAGTAAAGCTTTAGAAACATAAACTTTCTAAATAGTATAAAGAACATCATCTTACATGCCAGAGTTTATCTGACGCACTAAGCAACCGCCCAGTGGTCGCATTTCTGTTCTAAATATAGCCTAAAAGCTTACCCCGCAAAATCCTCAATATTTTATATTGAAAAATAAGTACGGATAATTGCTATAACTATCGGTAAATACGTTAAGCTATGCCTATCAATACATTTATTTGCATTTTAAATAAACATTTATGCAAAACAGAAGTCTGTCAAGGAGAGTTGGCGATCTACTAGAAAAACACTTCCACTGACTTTAGCATGTTTTCGCTCTGAATCCTGATACTTCAAAATTAACAGTTAAATGATATAATTTTTTGAAAGGACTTCAGATAATTGGGTGTTTATGAACGTATATGGTGAAAAAAATTATAACATTTTCCAATTAAACGTGCCAGTTTGGTAATTGGATTCTGTACTTCCTCGCACCCCCCTTTCCCCCTTAAAAAATGGAGAATAAAGAACGGAAAGCTAGAAGAAGTATGGCTGAGAGAAAACGAACAAGCATGTGCTGAATTTCCTTACACGACTTACACAAATGGAATAATGATAAAGATACGAAAAACGACGAATACAAGAGGTAAAGCTGGGAGAATTATTAGGAAAACAGGAAGAAGGAAGGGAGGAAGAAAATACAAAGAATAACAGACACTTAACGCATCCTCAATTTGCGAAAATAGAAGACATGATGCTAATGATAGAATGTGGGGAATAAAAGAAGGAAAGGGGGAAGAATTGTTAAAGAAAGACGGAAATTACGAAGGGAGGAATTGGGAAAAGGAATAACTGACACTTACCGCCAGCTCGTGAAAACAGAGAGAAAGTAAAAACGAGAGAGAGAGAGAGAGAGAGAGAGAGAGAGAGAGAGAGAGAATAATTAGGAAAACGCGAAGAAGAGTGGACGAAAGAAAACGCATAATACACATGACCCGCATTCCCCAACCCAAAATCTAATGGATGATGCTGAAAAAGAAAAAATGAAAAATGAAGTAATGAAAGTTGGAAATTTTGTGTGAAAGAATCTGTGAAAGAAAGAAAATGGAATGAAAAATATTAAGAGTCTGCAAATATATAGTAATAATAGTAGTCAGTTGCGCCGTAAGCATTCCATCATTAGGGGGCAAAAAGAAGAGGCAGTGTGGTTTAAAAGCAGTGCTATGCAATCTACATGCCGCGGCACACTGGTGTGCCGCCAAAAACTTCTTGGTGTGCCGTGGCACAGTACCTTCTCCCTCAACAATTCCGGGGAAATAAATAATATATTAATGATCTTACTGGTAAAAGATGTAAGTTAATATTGAAAATACATGAAAGGATATATCGGAGTTCACTATTCATTTTCATGTATTACTCTACTACGAGTAGGCTACTAACGAAACCGTTGCTAGGAAGGCTCATTCGGACATGATGAAAATATTTTGGGGTGCATGCTTGACCCATTTAGTGTGATATGCCTTGGCCCCCGAGAATCGTGCTCATGTAGGAGCATTGGCTGCTGGTGTGTTTTAGTGTCATTATAACACCTGGCACTGAACTGTTCATTTTGAAGGAATATCTTAGTAGAAAATTCATATGTTATTAAAAACAGTGTAACTGGGTTTGTGATCCTTCTGCTTCAGCTGCTGACGCATCACCCTGTTATCTCTCCTTGAAGGCACGAGAGGAACTTGTAGATATCAAGAGTGATCGTAAACACAAACATAATTGAGTGAAGTAGCCTTAGACATTTTGGATAGAGTTGAAATGAGAGTACCTATCTCCGAGTGTGCTCTTGACATGCTGTTGTCATTTGCAACTGCATGTTTCTGTTAATTACGATTTCGTCATTAGCACTTACAGTATAAAGAACAGAAAGAGGTCAAATCTGAAGTAACTGGATCAGGAGCTTCGTGGGGGTCTTTCTATAAAACAACCAGACATTAAGAACCAGCGTTCATCAAAACAGGCACAAGTTTCTCAATAATATTCCGTGAAGGTATCACATACTTGTTTCCTGGGAAAAAAAGCTGTGATTAATATAAATTACAGAAAGTTTCGATGAAAAAAAAATTTATTTGTCTCTCGAAATACAAATGTTGTTACATATATTCAGTTCATAACCTTTCTCGGTAAAACTGGCTGAGTTTATTTTCTGGAGAAATATATTATTTTGATAAATTATCCTACGTGTAGTAAGCAAATGCTCTTAACTGCATGCTCTCAAAATCATCTGTATTTCATAATTTTGTAAGTTCCTTGAACACACACACACAATCAAAACGCTACTATTCACGGACACGGTACTGTACACCTTGCAATTGTGGCTTCCTTTCATCACTAGTTAGCAGGAGTAAAAATAACTTTATGCAGTTCTGACACTTTTCATGACAAACATTTATTAAGTGTACCACAAGGGTTCAACAAACTGAATAATGTGCTGTGAAGTACCAACGGTTGCAGTGCACTGGTTTAAAGTACATATTGTACCGGCACGATATATATATATATATATATATATATATATATATATATATATATATATATATATATATATATATATATATATGGAAATAAACTTGCGCATACAGTACCTTATGAGAGGATTTTTTTTTTTTTTTTTTTTTTACGGGTCCGACTCTGGGCAAATGCTTCAGGGCTTATCCTCAAGTCCCTTTAGTGCAGATATATAAGGGATATCTCCAGTATACTGGGAGAACCGATTAAAGAATACATGAAAGAAGTGAAACAAGAGTGGAATGCAGAGATAAGGATGTATCATATGGAGTGCACGTTAAAACAAGAATATCTGAAGGATCTGTCATGTAGCCAATGACGTAGCTAGCCAAAGGACAAAAACATGGACCAAGTTAAGAAGATTATGGCAACAAACGTTTAGGACACCATTAGCAGTAATTATAACTCTTCCGGTTTGAAAAAATCCTTCTTGAGGGAAGGAAAAAAAATCGTCTGAAGCAATAAAAAAAGGCATCATGTTGAAGGTGTTAACCACATCACTAAGATTTTTTTTTTGTTACCTTCAGACGATTTTACTCAACTCGGAAGACACCAATCGAACCAGAGGGGATACGTACAGCCGTCAATAACTGTGTCAGTACAAGACTCTTTCCTTAGTAAAATATGATCGTCTGAAGGTGGTAACATTGCAGGTCCTTGTACTGAAGTGGTTACAAGGGGGGGAGAAGAGCAAACGAGGTAGAAAAGGGAAGGAAGGAAAAAGAAAGAAAGGAAGGAAAGAAGGCAGAAAGGCAGGATGAAAGGGAGGACAGAAGGAAGAAAGAAAGGATGAAAGGAAGGAAGGAAGGAGGGGAGGTGGGAGAAAAGGCGGGAGAAAGAATGTACGCGAAAAGAATGATGATGATGAGGAGCGGAAGTGTGAAGGGAGAAGTAAAGGGTAACAAAAAGTATCGTATTCCCTCGTTCCCACCTCGTGAATATAGAGAAGGGAAGAACAAGAAGGAGGAGGAGGAGAGGAGGAGAGGAGGAGAGAAATGAAGGGGGGAAGGAAGAGGCAACTGATATGAAAATCATTCTCTCTCTCTCTCTCTCTCTCTCTCTCTCTCTCCAGCGTATACTTAACCCCACTCTGTATTCTCCCTTTTTGCATATTCTTACACTTTCCCTTCATCACTCACTCCCTTCCTTCCTCCCTTCCTTCCTTCCTTCCTTCCTTCCGCACATCTCTCTCTCTCTCTCTCTCTCTCTCTCTCTCTCTCTCTCTCTCTCTCTCTCTCTCTCTCTCTTCCTCCCTTGGTTCCATCTCTCCTTCATTCCTTCCTCGTCTCCATTATTTCTTTGTTTCCTCTCTTCCACTGGAACAATCCTCTTTTTTATTGACTCTCTTCTTATACCCTGTCCTCACTTTTTATTTCTTTTCTTCTTTCCTCTTTCCTCTCCTTGCATTATATACAGGAAAGAATGAAGAGCTTTTCTCTCACATCATCTTGACATTGCTCTCTCTCTCTCTCTCTCTCTCTCTCTCTCTCTCTCTCTCTCTCTCTCTCTCTCCTGCTTCTTCCAGCTTGATGCTCTTTACTGACACTTTTCTGCCTCATGTTTTTCAATTCCTGGCTTTTCTGCATTCCTATTGCCCTTTATCTCATTTTCTCTCTTTCCGCTTTTCCCCCCTCATCTCCACGTTCCCCTTTTCATTTTTTTTTTCCCTTTCCTCACGTTTATAGAGTCCGGGGCATGGAAGAGGGGAGGGGGTTCATGAGCCTAAATGAAAGAAAGGTTTTGTGTGTGTGTGTGTGTGTGTGTGTGTGTGTGTGTGTGTGTGTGTGTGTGTGTGTGTGTGTGTGTGTGTGTGTGTGTGTGTGTTTCTTTCACTTTTCCTCTCTCCTGTTCTTATCTCCCTATTACACTTTCCCTATTTTTCTATGATACATCCAGTCTTTTCTTACTTTTGCGTTGCGTTTTTTCCTTCATTTTATCCTTCTTACCTCGTAAACAGACCAACCTTTGGAGGCAGGGGACCAAGAGCCGAGAGGAAAGGACGAGGTGTGTGTGTGTGTGTGTGTGTGTGTGTGTGTGTGTGTGTGTGTGTGTGTGTGTGTGTGTGTGTGTGTGTGTGTGTGTGTGTGTGTCTTTTACCACCTTGTCGCTGCTCTTATATATCACTTCCCTCTTTCCCTCCGTCTTTCCGACCTTCCCTTTCCTCTCGCTCACTCTCTAGGCTTTGTTCTTTTTTATATGCTTTCCTTTTCCTCGTTTTCCCTTTCCTCCCCGTCTTCTCTTTCCTCCATTCCTCCCTTTCGTTCTTCTTGCTCATGACAGCAGAGAAGCCTGGGTAAGCGAAAGAGCCTTGTTTGACCACATCTAGAAAAGGCTGGTGAGCGTTAGTTGAGTCGGATACTGATGTCTTCAAACTGGACGCTGCATAAAACTGGACAACCAAATCAGTACTTCCTTATGTTAAATCTTATGATAATGGTTGACGAAACAAGATATTCTCGCTACTCACACACACACACACACACACACACACACACACACACACACACACACACACACACACACACACACACGACTTACACGAGTTAAGCTGTGAGAATAACTGAAGATTCTAAATGTATTCAAAAATAGGTAAGCAGTTAAGTTAGCCACAGTGACAAAAACATGGGGCAGGGAGGACAGAGACAATGTAGTAACTTTAACGTGTGCCTTTTTATATCATTATGGGGATTATTTTCTCATTATCGGTATACGTACCAGTAACTCAAGGACGAAACATATTCCCAGTCTGCAATAAACAAGGCAGTCATTCTCTCTCTCTCTCTCTCTCTCTCTCTCTCTCTCTCTCTCTCTCTCTCTCTCTCTCTCTCATGCTCTTATCGATAAACATAGATAACTTGTGCCAGTGGTGTGGGGTGGAGGGATATTGAATATGTGAGATGTTTAGGTGTGTCGGGGTGTGGGGTGTGTGTTGGTGGGGAGGGAAATGTGAGGTGTGAAAGGTATGTGGCTGGAGTTGTCTGGGTGTGTGGGGTGTGTGGGGGTGTGGGATGTGTGTGTGTGGGTTGTGGGAGTGAGTCGGGTTACCTCAATACTGCTGCCTCTTTCACTCACTCGCGTAACTCCAACCAGGTTTGGGGACGCAGAAGCTCATTCAGTCACATTAATATCAGAGAAGAGAGAGAGAGAGAGAGAGAGAGAGAGACAGACAGACAGACAGACAGACAGACAGACGGACATACAGACAGATAGACAGACAGTCTCTCTCTCTCTCTCTCACACACACACACACACACACACACACACACACACACACACACACACACACACACAGTCATAATCATCAATAAGCAATGCAGATAGACAGACAGACCCAAAACTAACCAATAACCAGTGTGTCAATGGACAGATAAGACGGAAGTGAAAGGAAAAAAGGGGGCGGGGGTTCATTTGACCTGACAGGTGCCTCACTCCCGCTGATTGGTCCGTGGAATGGAGGGGGGGGGGGAAGGGGATCACTTTACTTCAATGGGCGGCATCATTTTCCTTTACCTCTTGACCTCTTAACCTACCCCCAGCAAACTCTATCCTGATATATCACCACCTGACCTTATCTAAGCATCTTGTATCCTGATCTATCCTATCCTAACTTTAATTGACCTCAGCTAACGACCTAAGCGCCAGATAACCCACTCTAATATTATCTAAGCACTGTGCATCCTTGTCTCTCCTAACCTAGGTTACATTAACTTGGTATGACCTAAGCCATCAAGTATCCTTCCTTTCTACAGCAATTTTCTTCTTCCTTTACACTAGCGTCCATCCCTTGTAACTTCTTTCTTTTTTCTTTTCCTTCCCGTACCTTCTTTCTACCCTTTATCCTAGCTTCTTCCCTTCCTTCCATACTTCCTTCCTCCCCTACACCTTCGTTTCCATTCTTCTCTTTATTCAAGCTTCCTCCCTCCTTTCTTTCTTTCCTCCCTTTCTTCCTTCCCTCCTTCCTTTTTTTCCTTTATCCTAATTTCCACCATTCCTTTCTTCCACCCTTCTTTTCTTCCTTCCTTCTATCCTCCTTTTCTTCCTTCCTTCCATCCTTCCTTCCTGCTCCTCTAATCCCCCTGAAACACACACACACACACACACACACACACACACACACACACACACACACACACACACAAAGTTTGGAGCTCTCTTGTTCCTTCAGCCACAAATTGAAAAAAAAAAAATCTTTCAAGTTGGAGAGAGAGAGAGAGAGAGAGAGAGAGAGAGAGAGAGATGTAGTAAGCAACGTGAAGGAGACAGAAAAAGTGAGACAGAGACAGAGAGAGGGAGACATTTGGAGGAGACGGAGGAGGAGGAATACAAATGAATACAAAGGAAAGCAAACGGCAACAGACCTTACGGTCCTTTCGAGGCTGCTTGTTACAGAGCAGTCTATGACCACGAGGTCTAATTCTAAATGTTGAAGGATAAGGATAGTAAAGTAAGAACGCTTCCCCCGCCTCCAAACCCTCCGGTTAAAACTGGCAGGAAAAAGTGAGAAGGACCACCATGCAGCATGGAAAAACTGACATGGGAATTTCACAGAAATGACTGAAAAGGAATAATACTTTACCTGTAAGCTACAAGTTTTACTAACATGAAGGAGAAAGCAATTAGGTAAAATGAAAAATCAAATAAATAAATAAATAAGGCATGACAGTATGTTCGGGTATGATGAGTTAACGGGGCGTCTGTACACGTACTGTGGAAAATGGACAGTGTGGATGTTCAGGGGTGGTGCGGCAGCCTTGCTTGGCGCATTTAAGGTAGGTAGCAGTCTGTCAGGACACAGTTCCGTTCACTCCACTAAGACAAAAATCTTTCCCATGCAGTTCACAAGTTACCTCCTGAAGCAGTGATCCCTGGTGGATTAAAAAAAAGAAAAAAAAAATGATGATGGTCACTTAACTAACAGGGACCCTCCATGATCCACAGACCGTTAGCTCAGGGCTATCTGTACAGATCCTAGTATGTGTTTATACTACTTTACTGTATTTGCATTTAATATATTGATAAATATATAATGACGTGATGCAGCGCCATGCACAGGTACCGTACGTTATGGTGTGTCTTGCACACAGGAGGGGAATGAACTTAAGCGGGGAATGAACTTATGCATAGCTGTTTCGGACAGCAACAGTCAGCTAAGGATTCTCGTGCAAGTACTTGTCTATTCTGTTTTTAAATGCCTTAAATGTGTTCATGGTATCTGAGGGTAATCTGTTCCAGATATTTACGGCTCTGTTGAAGAAGAAGTATTTTGCTTCAGAACTGGAAATGCTTTCCCATAATTTTGCAGCCATTACTCCCAGTTTGACTCAAACGATCGATTTCAAAATAATTATTCATGTCTCAGTTGTCATATCTCTTCATGATTTTGAAAACTTCATTAAGGTCACCTCTTAACCTGCGTTTCGTTAGGCTAAATAGTTTTATTTTAGTTCTTCAAGGCGTTCCTCATATAGTTTGTTTCTTAGTCGTGGTATCATGTTTGTGATTCTCCGCTGTATTTACTCTAATTTTTCTATGTCATTTATGTAGTACGGAGACCAGAACTGCACACAATACTTGAGATGGGGGGGAAACTAGCGAGCAGTACAAGACAAGCATGGCTTTTCCCGATTTAAACTCGAAAGTTCTTCCAATAAAACCCACCAACTTGTTTGCAGTTTTAACTGCCTCAGTGCACTGCTTACTCGGTTTTAGGTCATGTGGTATTATCACACCAAGATCCTTTTCATTGTCTGTACTTGATGACTGGATATTGTTCATTTTGTGATTCACATTGGCACTGTTATTTCCAATATGAAGTACTTTGCATTTTTCTATGTTGAATTTCATTTGCCATTTTTCTGCCCAGCTTGCCAAAGTATTAAGGTCATTTTGTAACGCTGCCACTGTAACATTGAAGTTACTTTATTGATTATTATAGTATCGTCTGCAAATCTGGATATTTTCCAATTTAAACCCTCATCTATGTCGATTATGTGGATACTAAAAAGTATCGGTCCAAGTACTGAGCCCTGGGGAACACCACGAATCACATTACGCCATTTGGTTTCCTTTCCGTTTATCACAATTCACTGTTTCATGTCTGAAAGCCAGTCTTGTAACCATTTCTGCGTATTTCCCTTTACTCCATGGACTTTTCTTTTGCTTACGAGATGCTTGTGAGGGACAGTGTCAAATGCTTTCTGTAAGTCGAGGTAAATTATTATATCTACTGCTCTTGAGTCGTCATATGATTTGTAAACATCATGGAAGAAGTCCAGTAAGTTTGTTAAGCATGAACGATGATGTCTGAATCCATGCCTGCGAATCTCTATTATTTTCTTCTAGATAGTTAACTATGTTATCTCTTATGATTGTTTCCATTAACTTGTACACTACCGATGTTAAGCTGATTGCTCTGTAATTTCCTGGGTGCGACTTATTTCCTTTTTTGAAAAATTGTGTTACATTTGCTAGTTTCCATAACTCATTTCTTGCTTCCCTGAAAATTCTCGGTGATATTTTATGAGGACCAAGGGTTTTGTTTATGTTTGTACTATTTATGGCTGAAAGAATATTGCTATTGTGGATAGTATAGTTACTGACGACGGTTCCATATGCTTGGTTTATGGGTGACAGTAGGTTTCTGGTGGAGTTTTCTACCGTAAAAACAGATGCACACAGTAGTCGTAAAGAATGTTGGCCATTTCAACCTCATTTTCTGTTTCGTTTCTAGAGGGCCTATTGATCAAGTCATAACCTTTTTCTTTCTTATGTAACTGTAAAATTCTTTATGATTTGATTTCCACGTATTAGCAGTGTGAATCTCCAGAGCTATCTTGCTTTGTTTTATAAGTTTTTTCGATTTGCGGCGTAGATTATCGTACTCTAATTTATCATCATTGTTTTGGGTAATTTTATATTTATGGTAAGCATTTTTTTTTTTTTTTCTGTTAAGCAAATTTTACTGGACCACCACTTTGGTTTACTATTACCATCTGGGGGCCTGTTACGTTGCGGTACACATGACTTTATTGCTTCACTGAATTTCTCGGTGAGAATTTTCCATGTTCGGTTTATGTCATCGGCTTCAAACATTTTATTCCATTCCGTAGTGTTCAGTAGCGCTCTGAGTCTAGTGAAATCCGCTCTACGATAGTCTGGACCCATTTTCTTTGCTCTCTGTTTCTTTCATTTTCTGTAGTAGTATTAAACTGTATCATCTGATGATCGCTGGAACTAAATTCAGGTCCGATTTCGACGTTGTAAACTAGGTTATCATTTGTAGCTGAGATGATGTCTAGGAGGGTGTTTCCTGTCGCTGGGTATTCTACGTGGTGGTAAAGGGCGCTTTCTTGAATACTCATGTGAAGCTCTTGTCCAGAGGAGGAGGAAACAGAGATTGAGGGAGACAGAAGGAGACAAAGATGAACATTTAAAGTCTCCTCTATTTCCCGGAAGGAGACAGAGGAAAAGGAACGAAGAAGGGTAGGCAGGAGAAAGAAAGAATAGGAGGAGGAGAAGGAGAAGGAGGAGGAAATACAAAATTAACATGAAAGACGAAAATAAAAAGAGAAGAGAAAGAAGAGAAAGTGGAGTGACAGCAGAGGAAGAAAAGAGAAAGGACATGACTAAAAATAAAGGGGAGAGGAAACGCAAAACAGAAGAGGAGGAGAAGAGAGGGATAAGGAAGAAAACGGGGGAAAACAGGAGAGAAGAGAAGAAAAGAGAAGGAAAAGGAAAGGAAAAAGAGAAGATGGAAGGGAGTTGGGTAAGGAAAAAATGTAAGAAAGGAGGGGAATGACAAGAAGAAAATACGAGGCGAGGGAGGAAGAAATAAAGGAGATAAGGGGGAGAAAGAGAAGAAAATATATGTGAACGGGAGGAGGTGGCAAAGTAAAAGATTAGAGGTGCAACTAGTCCAGTAAGAAGAAGAAACAGACAGACAGACAGAAAGATTCATATGTGAGAGACGAGAGAAAGAAGACAATGCGCAAGAGGAAGAGGAATTAGACTTGTGAGAGGAAGAGGTGGAGGAAGGAAGAAGTGTTTACAATCCTGGAGGAGAAGGAGGAGGGAAAAATCAGGAGAAATGAGAAAAATAAGAGGAAAAGGAGAAAAACGTGGCAGAAGGAACAGGATGGGAAAGTGGAGGAGGAAGAAAAGGAAGAAAAATGCATAAGGAGGAAGTGAAGGAGAAAGAAAAGAAACGAAAATGAAAGGTGCTGCTGAAAAACATCAAAAGAAAACGGGAGAAGAAGAAAGACTTAAGCAGGAGAAAAAGGAAATGGAAGAGAAAGAGGAAGAGGAAACAGAGGAGGAGGATAAGGAGAAAGAAGAGAAAAACAATAGAGGAAAATGAAAACGGAGGAGGAAAAGGAAAAGTAGATGGAGGAATGGAAGAGGAAAAGTACGAAGAGAAAATGGGGGAGGAAGTCTACAGTAAGGGAAGTGGGGGAGGAGGAGGAGGAAGGGATGGAGGCGGGAGAAGAAAGAAAGCAGTGGTAGAAGGAGGAGCAACAAGAGGATGAGAAGAAGTAGGAAGGGAAGACAAAGGAAGGGGAAGAAGAGGAGGAAAAAGAGGAGGAACAAGAGAAGAAATAGATCGAGGAGGAACAGAGGGGAAGAGGGACAGGAAGAAGAGGAAACTATTGGTAGAGCATAAATTAGATTCCTTCCAAGCTCTTCCCTAACCTTCCTTCCCTACCTTCCGAATTTTCCTCCTTCTCTCCACCATTCTCTCCCTCTTCATTCTGCCATTAGTCTCCTCCTTTCCCTCCCTTCCGTATTTTCCTCTGCTTCCGTTCTTATTTCTTCTTTTAGTCTCTTGAATACTTTTTCCATTATTTACTTCTCTCTCTCTCTCTCTCTCTCTCTCTCTCTCTCTCTCTCTCTCTCTCTCTCTCCACTTTCTCTTCCACTTTCTTTTCCGCGTTTTTACTCTTTCTCCTTATTTATCTCTCTCCCTTTCTCCTGTTTCTGTGTCTCCTTTCTCCTCTCTGTTGTTACTCTTCCTTTTTACTTCATACCTCTGTCCTCAATCTTCCCATTCCTTTCCCCCTTCTTCCTTTTTTTCTCTCTCTCTCTTTACACTTTTCCCCACGCCCCGTCGCTTTTTCTTAACTCCATACCTTCCTTTTCACCTTATTGCTTCTCGCCTTTCTTTTCTTGTTTTCTTATTCATCATCATCGTCATCATCATCATTATTACCCTGTTTCCACTGCTGCACTGAGTTGGGTAAGATCCACACATAGGAAAAGCACAAAAGTGGAAGAACTATTGTTAGTGTCTCCAACTGAATGGGCTTCAACTCCTTTCCCCACCTCTCTCTCTCTCTCTCTCTCTCTCTCTCTGAAAATAATCACAGCTTTCTAGTAATTCAAGCGAAAACAAATGAATTTTGCAGAACGTACCGCACATCAAAAAATTACATTATGAACGCTAATTAACAAAAAAAATGCTGTAGTTAAGCTTTAAAATACTTCACGTAATGAAGGAACAGTGTAAAAATTTTGCAACAAACTGCATAACGTGTACAGCACATAAAGGAAGAAATAAATATATGCTGGGTATATTAGAAGTTGGAAGCTATATTGGCTAAACATGCAAAAAAAATATTTAGAAATGCTAAGGTATAAATATAAACTAAACACATATACGAATAAATAGAATAATGCAAAAAATGTATATACATACGCAGCTATAAACAACACATAATGAAGCCCAGTTCAAACTTTTGCCGAGGATGACACTAGGCAAGAGCCCTCCATGATTGTATGTCTTCTCGTTGGCTCTGGAGACTTAGTAGCACCTATTCCAAAGCGATTTATTTTGCTCATTTCTCCTGTGTGCCACTGATGGCAAACTATGTCGATATTACGGACATAAATAACGTATGAATGAATATTCAGGTCTGATAAGCACATAAATAGCTAAACGATGAAGCGCTACGAAGCTGCCTATCCCAGCGCGAATACAGCTCATTAACATCATCAACAGAGCTCATGATCATAAAAACATAGGACAAACGATTGACAAAAAAGCACTATGATGAAGATGAGACGAAGCACAGGAGGAGATAATCCCATAAAGGCTGCTTTTTAGTGATAATTAAGGCGGTTATGAGGCTTTAAGTAGCTGGGGAACGCGCCGGGATTATGAGCCGGGAAAATCATTTGGACGGGAACTCCGCTACGGGTGCCCGATTTTTATTTTTCATCATCGCTCGGAATGGTTCGGCGCTGGGATTATTGGCTGGGCTGGATGATGGAATTGTATTAATTCCATCCCTAGTCTGACGATTTATTAAGCTCAAAGTTAGAGAAATCAAAGAGTGAGATTAATGTTATTCTTCCTATAGGCCTATATTTCCAAACGATTTGCTCAGCCTTGGAACGACTTTTCAAATTAAAAGTTAGAATATAATTAATTTTATTGCTATTAATGCTAACCGATTTATTCAGGTATATATATATATATATATATATATATATATATATATATATATATATATATATATATATATATATATATATATATATATATAATGTATACTTTACCTACCACCTGACTTTTAAATAAACTGTCAGATGGTAGGAAGACAAATAAAATCTGTTACTTTCTGCACTTGGCTAGTATTAAACACTCGGCAAGCCTAGACAATGGAAGGGATGGAAACTACCTGGGATCGCCCCTCATGGGGTGAGGATGGTCTCGGTAGACAATGCAAATCCGAGAGAGAGAGAGGGAGACAGAGAGCTGAGGCGAGTCTAAGTTCTCCTTTACACAGACTACAGCCTATTAGCGGCCAAACTACCTTAACTTTCCTCGTTCCCTTTAATCTGGAGAGTACGGGAAAAGGGGTGGTCAGTCTTGGAACTATCTGCAACATGAGAGTGAGAGGGGGAGGGGGAGGGAAAGGGGGAAGTTCTTAGTGGAAAGCTGATCTCTACAACCATGCAAGCAGGCTAGCACAGTGCGCGTCATATCACAGGATTCTGAAGTTTCAATTGTCCTGTTTAAAAATTCATGAAGAGGAAAGGAAAATGAGAGACAGACAGACAGACAGACAGACAGACAGACAGACAGAAAGATAGACTGACAGAGAGAAGGGAGGGGGATTAAAGTCCAGCGCTTCTCCAACAACTATGCAAAAATCAACACAAACACCCACAACACTGTAACGAGTTTCCGCTTGCACTGTGCTTACCTTTAGAGAATGAAGCTGATATCCGTACGGTACCTAAAAACTCAGTATTCTAGTCAGAGGGGCGCGCATTTCAACACTACATTCTTTTCCCTAACTCAATACACGGAAAATGGCACTGCTTTGAACTAAAACTAGCCATCACACCCGGGGCGAAGCATACAAATCGCATTATTCACTCGTGAATTCCATTATATAGGCGGGTTCTGTTTGTTATTCGGGCCTGCCTGTGTAAATTCGGGTAGCTCATACATAAAAGTTGCCGACCAACTGCTGCTCAAAGCCCTTATTTCAGGGGTAATGTAAAACAGAATAAATCCCGATCGACAAATGAGGGTCATTCAATGAACTGCAAGATTAAAAATCATTTTTCTACCTTTTGTTGTTGAAAAAAAACGTAGGGCCGTGTTTCTGTGTTGCATTATCACCCCCTTTATTCTGCAGATTATTTTGAAGCACCCGTCTCATATAAGAGTATAACACACATAATAAAAGGAATACGTGAAAATATTGGCCAAGGTTGCATGCGAGTCCTGAGTCCAGTCCTCACTTCTCAACAAACGTAATAAAGATTCTTGTCAAATTCTCTGTACCATTCTCATTATCACATTTCCTCAGGGAACAAGACATAGGAAATTTTTTATAGTCTTACCCACTTCTGCAACAATGTAAAGGGAAAGGAGTCATTATTTACGGGTGAAGCAGAGGGGCGAACACCAAGAGACCCACACTCTATAAACCCTGGTCCGGGTGAAGGTCTAGTACTATGTAAAATCGCGTGTGTCAGAGTAAAAATTATGGCGTTGTCATCCATACTAGTGGAGTGGCCACAGAGGGTCCCACCCTGCCTAAGACGTGGCCGAGGTGATCGTCCACCAGTATGCAAAATTTCGTGTTCCTAGGTTAAAATCATGACCGTGCATAAAGGCTTTGGTCAAGACACCCGGGGGCCGTCCCTACCCCCCCCCCATGTGGTGTGCCCTATGGAGGTCTCAACCTCCCTAAAACGTGACCCTAGTAAAGACTGCAAAATTTCATGTTTTTACGTAGAAAATTATGATACTGTGCCCATTGGGGGCTGCCCCTCCCACCTGTAGGGAGGGGTTATCGGGGGCTCCACCCTTCCTAAAACATGACTGGGATAAAGACATAATTATATGCAAAATTTCGTGTTCCTAGGTTAAAAACTATGGCCGTGCGCAAAGGCTTTGCTGGGACCCACGGGGGTCGTCCCCTCATGCTTGACGGGGACTCTCGGTGGTTTCATTCTTCCCAAAACGTGGTCGGGGTGAACATCTATCAATATGCAACATTTCATATTCTTTGGTTAAAAACTGGCCATGCAGAACGACTTTGTCCGAGATCACCGGAGGCTCCTCCCTCCCTGTGGGGGGCAGCCCTCGGGGTCACACAGTTTTTATAATCTGACATGAGTGAAGCTCTACCACTGTGCAATAATTCGTGTTCCTAGGTATAAAAAAAAATGGTCTTGCTTGAAGGTTTTGGGTTGGACACCAGGGAGCCACCGCCCACGTGGGGGTGGCCCTCAGGGTTCCTTAATGCCAGAAGCTTGGTATGGAGGAAGTATACCTTCGTGCAAAATTTCGTTTTCCTACCACTCTCCCATAAGGCCTGGGCCCAAGTCTTAAAGTGCTGCATCTCAGTGAGTGAGTGAGGGAGTGACACAGTTAAGCACAAGCAATGTATTTGGAAGCCCCGACAGATGTAGCAAAAATATCATTAAGAACAGCAAAATAACAGACAAGTTAAAAAAGCGTTATTTATTGTCATACCTTGCAACTTTCTTATCTTGAAGTTTCCTTTCTCGTTCCTTGTGCAGATTGCTTTATGTAAATCAAGTTGCAGTCTGATTGCATAGTTCCCCACTTTATTGCCAGTCCATGGGCTTCTTCGGATCTAACATATCTCCTGCAGACTACTGAACCAGCTGTTGCATTACTCCCACCAGATGAGAGAGAGAGAGAGAGAGAGGAAAAAGAAACTGATATAGTGCATTAGCCGGTATCACTTTCATTTGCATTGTAAATTACTGCCAACAGAGAGGAAGTTCTAAACTGGGTCTCTCTCTCTCTCTCTCTCTCTCTCTCTCCACCGTGCTTAACAGCCTTCCCTTTCATACCATTCTGCCTCTGCTCTGGCTCACCACAAGCCTGCCTCCCCACCACACTGTCACCGTGTCTCCCCAACACCCTACTATACCATCACTACCCTGCATTACATTATGATCACTCTGCCCGCACCATCTTGCCTCACCACTGCCACCCTGCATTCCCAACACCCTGCCTCACTATCACCACCTTGCCTCCCAAACAGCCTATCTCATCATCACTACCCTGCCTTACCATCGCCACTGTACCTCACCAATACCCTACCGCACCACGATTATCCTGCTTCACGAACACCCTGCCTCACCATCACCATCCCTTACCAACATCCTACCTCACCATCGCCACCCTACCTCACCAGCACCATACCTCACCATGGCTATTCTGCCTCACCAACACCCGTCTCACAATCACCATGGAGGAGTAGACTGTAGCACCAGTCGAGCAGGGCGGTACTCCCAGGGTGGATGGAAAGCTGGTGACAGGGAGAGCTGGAGCTCCCGTTTCATCAACCTTCGGGACTAGCTCCTGGCCATCCCCCTCTGCTGAACTTTTTCAATGTTTCAGTAACAGAGGGAGTAGGCCAGCATAGTCTCCAGTACGAGTTTCTCTAACTGTCAACACCAAACTACATGCACATTACACACTACACTTCCCATTCAAAATTAACCAAAAATGGCGTCTTTTAACCAAGTCTCGGAGTGCCCGTGGAGAGGGGGACCATACATGTCCCCAGCCTTCCACCCACTCCCCGTGACGACCCAGTGAGATGCCTGGATCCACTGTCTGACTCACTTCTTTATATCTGCAACATTCGCGGCCATTCCTCTAACTTTCTCTCTGTTGACCACCATCTCTCCTCCTCTAAACCTCACCTTCCCTTTCTGAGGCTCAGTTGTCTGAGGTAACTGATAGTAAACCCTACTCTGTATCCTCCTGCATTCTCTATACTTATTTCAAAGCCATAGGTGGCTGTTGCATATATGTACCCAACGACTTATTTTGTTCTCGTGTTCCTAAACTCGATTCTTCTGAATTCTCTACTCTCTGGCTTCGGCTTTCCTGTCATACTCTGACTAAATATATATGTGCTGTTTACTTATCCCATAATTCTACTGACTATGGAAAATTCTTTGACTATCTTATTTCTATGATGGAACGCATCCTGTCCTTTTCTCCTTTCTCTGAAATCTCCATTCTAGGAAATTTCAATGTTCACCACCACCTTTGGCTCTCCTCTCCTTGCACT
Source organism: Coenobita brevimanus (assembly GCF_032717465.1). NCBI lineage: Eukaryota > Metazoa > Arthropoda > Malacostraca > Decapoda > Coenobitidae > Coenobita > Coenobita brevimanus. The sequence continues at coordinate 13,853,059 of NC_137051.1, forward strand.
GATCCACCTGGTAATCAAGCCTACATCTTTTCTCTCTTTAATGGCCTAGAGCAGCTTGTTCAGCACCCTACCCGTATCCCTGACCGCTTTGGAGAGAGTTCAAACATACCTTACCTCTTCCTCACAACTAATCCTTCTGCTTACACTGTAGATCTTTCTTTTCCACTGGGCTCCTCCGATCACAACCTTATTACTTTAACCTGTTTAATTGCTCCAGTACACCCTGTTGACCCTCCAAAGAAATGTCGGTTGTGGCACTTCGGAGCTGCTGATTGGGAGGCTCTCAGGCAGTACTTCTTTGATTTTCCCTGGAATGATTATTGCTTCCATGGCCACGAGCCATCTGAGTGTGACATGCGCATTACGGAGGTTATTCTCTCGGGCATGGAAGCATACATTCCTTTCTCATATCCTTTAACTAATGCAAAAAAAAAAAAAGATTTAATCACGCTTGTTCTAATGCTGTCCACAATAAGAAGGCCTACACAAGGTACCGGAACCAACCCACCCCTGAATCTCATCTTTTTAATCTGCCCGGAATCGTGCTAAGTCTGTTCTTCGCTCTGCTAAACCAATCTCATCCTTACTAAATGCTCTGAACTCTCCAACTCGAATTCTTCCGTCTCTTTCTGGCACCTTGCCAGAAACTTTTCTAACAACTTTGCCTCATCATCCTTCCCTCCACTTTTCCACTCTGATGTCTCTGTAGCTACTGCTTCTACTGATAACGCAGAATTCTTTGCTCAGACTTTCTCCTCCAATTCCACCTTAGACGATTCCAGTGCTGTCCCTCCATCTCTTCCCCTCCTCTGACTTCTTCATGGCCGACATTAAAATTTCTTCAATTTAAGTATTTTCTGTCATCACTGGTCTCAATACTAACAAGGCATATGAGCCTGATAGGGTCCCTCCTGTTGTCCTCAAGAACTGTGCTTACACCCTGCCTACGTAAACTCTTTTGTCTTTGTCTCTCAACTTGCACTGATCCTTCTTGCTGGAAGTTTGCTCTCATTCAGCCTGTCCCAAAGAAGGGTGATCATTCCCAGCCCTCTAACTATCGCCCAATTGCTTTAACATCCTGTATTTCAAAAGTTTTCAAGTCTGTTCTTTACAAAAATATTTTAAAGCATCTTTCCTATTACAACCTTCTTTCTGATCGTCAGTATGGTTTCTACCAGGGACACCCCACTAGCGATCTTCTCACCTACATTTCAGACTCCTGGTCATCCTCCTTTCGGGACTTTGGCGAAAGCTTTGCCATTGCACTTGGCATCTCAAAGGCATCGATCGAGTTTGGCATAAATCTTAAATTTCCAAAATGCCCTCTTACGGCTTCTATCCTTCTATCTGTACCTTCATCTCTAGCTACCTTTCTGGTCGTTCTATAGTTGCTGTTGTAGACGGCCACTGTTCTAGAGTTATCAATAGTGGTATTCCTCAGGGCTCTGTCCTATCACAAGCTCTCTTCCCGCTTGATGACTCCACCCTTCACCTTTCCATTCACTTCCCGCAGCGTTCGTCTCAGCAGTTGCTTCAACAAACAAGGGTTGAGGCTATGGCACACCTAATGTCTGACTTGGCTCATATCTCTGATTGGGGTAAAAATAATCTTGATTTTAATGCATCAAAAACTCAGTTCTTACACCTATCAATCCGACAAAATCTTCCACAGGGGTACCCTCTCATTTTTAACAATATCCAGCTCAATCCTGCATCATCTTTAAACATACCTAGGGAATCATTCTCACGGGATTCATCTTGGAATGAACATATGACCTCCCTTGTAAATTCTGCTTCTAGACAATTGGGTGTGCTAAGCCGATTCCGTACCTTCTTTACCCCTGCACAGCTGTTGACTCTATACACAGGTTTTATTAGCCCCTGTGTGGAGTACAACTCTCATGTGTTGGAAGGTTCCCCACACACAGCTCTCTCAATAGGGTGGAGTCAAAGGCTTCTCGTCTCATTAACTCTCCTCCTCTTACTGGCTCCCTGTAACCTCTGTCTCTTTGCCGTACTGTTGCATCTTTATCTCTTTCCTATCGCTACTTCAATGATCACTGCTCCTCTGAACTGTATGCTTACATCCCTCCACCACAACGGCTGGCACGCAGCACCCGTCTAGGCGGTCTAGCAACAAACTCTCATTTCTTTTCTGTCCAATCTAGTGCAAGAGTTAACCGCTGCTCCCAGTCCTTCATGTATGCAACAGGTCAACTCTGGAACTGTCTCCCTCTGTCTGCTTTTCCAACTGCCTACGATCTCCAGTCTTTCAAACGCAGTGTGTCCAGGCATCTTGAAATGAATGGCTCTTGAATTTGGCTCTCTGTTATCTTGTTTTTTTTTTTTTCTTGGGGGAAGCAATTTGCAGGCATCTGGCCTTTGGTTCCTTCTTCCTTGCATTTAAAAAAAAAAAATGCCTCACCAACATCACCACTATTCTGCCTACCCACCACCCTGCCTACCTACCACAATCCCTGCTTCACCACCACCTTAGCCTCTCCACCCTGTCTCACCTCTACAGTACCTTGCCTCTCCGTCCTGCCTCACTACCACCTTACTTCTCCACCCAGATTCACCATCACTCTGCCTCACCAAAACCTTGCCTATCCACCTAGCCTTCCCACCACCCTGCCTCCCCACCGTTTCACCACCATCCGGCCTCCCCACCCAACTTCACCAGCACCTCAATTTACTTCTTCCACCTCTCCACCCTGCCTAACCTTCTCTTTCACTCCATCCTCCCTCATCACCCCATCCTGCGTCATCCAAATTCTCACCAACCTTCCTCCCAACCCTACCCACCACCCTGTCTCCTCCTCACCCTGCATGTCCGCCTTTCCTCTCCACAACCCTGCCTTACCCCATTCTCCACCCCATTCTTCCTCCCCATCACCTTATTTACAGAACCATCTACCAGCATCCTGCTTCACCCTACTCCAGCCCACCCTTCCTATCATCCCGCCTACTTTTCTTCCATCTTTCCTAACAGCCTCCATTTCACACCACCCTGCCTATTCTACCCTGCCTCGTCCTGCCTCTCCCATCCCTGGCTGCATCACCATCAGCAGTGACCATTACGGCAATCCTCCCCCTCGCTGCTGCTGACTCAAGTGCTCTCACACCAGTCAGGCCCAGCGCCGGTACTGTATATACTCAGATGGATATGCATTTTTACCTTTTCCTCACTGAATTAAATCGTCTTTGGCATTAACTGTCTGGTGTTATGTGCTGCCAGAAATGTGGCTGCGATATGAAATCGTCTGGAGTCAGCGGAACAAAAATCACCTGATGTAAAGTGTAATAAAATGTCGTTAGGCACACGCCCTTTTACTCTTTCGGTAAGATGACGCCTTTTATTTATTTACGTATTTATTATTTTCTGTTTTTGCTACCACAAGACAATATTCTTCAGCTTAAGGGACACCTCTTGAGGTGAAGGAAAGTCTCCATTAACCCCTTTGTATGATGACGTTTTTTGAAAACTTTCCCCTCCCTAGCTGAATGGAACTAAACACTGGAAGGAATATTTTTTAACCATTGGATAACGATGACGTCTTTTATATTGCGTATTCTTCCTATCACCAGACGGTTTTCTTCAGGAAGCCTTCGAGTTAGAGGGATTAGATAATCATTAACCTAATTCCTTCAACCCAGTGACGTCTTTTTGTCGTGTATCCTTGCTATCTCCAGAATATTTTATTCAGTTTATGAGAGATTTCTCACTGCAGCTGTGGTTAATGGAGTTGGTTCATGATCCTATCACTACGAATCGTAAGCTGTTTTTAAAACAAAGATAACCATCTGATGGCAGAGAGAATGGGTGAATGGACTGAAAGGATTAACTTACTCAATATGAGGGACACTCCTTAATGCTTGGCAGCAGGAAATAATAGTGAAGAATGAGCACCAAGCCATAATATGGCTATATGGCACTGTGGGAGTGGAAGGAAAATAATGGCGGGAAGAAACACAGAAACATCAAGAAACATGGAAATATCAAGGTAGGACAGGTCAGAAGAGGACAGAAAGGAGAGAGACTGGAGACAAGAAGGACCCTTTTATTCGCCTCTTACAATAAGCAGAGATACTGGAGAAGTGTTCTTTTCCCCCTCCCTAGGGGGAATCGGCGGCAGAAAGAAAAAAAAAAATCGCTGTACAAAATTAAATCAAAGTGGAAGTCAGTGAAAAAGGAAAACTGGATTTAACTCTTCAGGACGTGAGGAATCTTTTAACATTTAATGTTCTCGTCAGTGCCACTTTTTTCAGATCAGTAGTTGTCCCTTGTGTAAATTATTAAAAACTGTCTACAGCAACTCTTCCAGGACGTGAGACACCTTAATTTAAGTTCTTTTACCTTAACTTGATCCAGATTTTGTCCATATGCGGCTTATTTCACGTTGCTCAATGGTGGAATGACTACTACTGCTCTTCATCCTTTCCACAGCACTTCTTCGTGACTAGCATCATATTTTCGTGCTAATCAATTGTTAGAGCTCAGTAGCTAAGATGGAGAGACCGCAAATAAGTCAGTGTAAAAATGGAATAATTGCTCTTACTTTCACCAAGTGTCTTCCATCAACTTAGTTTTCGTCGGCCGTCATGTAAGGAATAAAACATAACGAATTTTAACGTGTAACCAACAGTAATTTCGGGATTTAAGCGTATGGTATAAATCAAGCAATTCTCTCTCTCTCTTTCTCTCTCTCTCTCTCTCTCTCTCTCTCTCTCTCTCTCTCTCTCTCTCTCTCACCACACCATCGCAGTTGGTGGGATCAGGGCAAGGAGAGGAAGAAAGGGGGGAATGGAGGGGAGCAATGATGAAGCACTGTAGAAAAGATGGGGGATGAAGATGAAGGAGGTAAAGTGGAGCGGGAAAAGAATGGTCAGGAAATAAACAGGAGGAGGAAAGAGGGATTGATGGGAGAAAAAATGATAATTTAAAAAGGTATTTGTGCCATCAACTGCTGCATTTAGGAGTCATATACCTCTTGCTGGACGGGAGAAGGAATGATACGATATTTTTTACTTTCCGCAGGAGAAATATTTTACCAATTTCCTTCAAACTGTCATGCATAATTGTTTTTCTCACGTTATATAACTAATAATGTGAATGTTACACTGTCCGATTAAAGGATTATTTCAGAGAGTGTTAAATCATAAATATATTTATATTACAATTTCCCTATGAAATAAAAGGAGGGGCTGAGCTTGAATGAATGAATGAATAATGAGAAAAAACTAGTAGGCTTCCAAGCCTAGAGAGGTTATACGGCACTAAGGCGGCAAAGAATGGACAACTAAATTAGATGCAAAATACTCAGAGCAGAAGGAAAAGCAAATAATATTAGAAATACATAGAGTAGGAGAATCACCAAGGAAATCAGTACGTAACGAGGGCCGGTATAATAATGAGATGGAGGGAAAAGCAGAGCGACAGTCGCGCAGTATGAACGGGCAGTCGAGAAAAAGATGTCTGATAGTAAAGGAACAGTTACTACATGAACAAAGTGGAGGGAGGTCACCACTCATTAAGTGACCGTGAGTGAGGCGGGTGTGACACAAGTGAATTCGAGCAAGGACAGTCTCCCATCGACGACTGGGATGAATGGAAATAGACTAAGGATGAACAGAAGGTTTAACAAGATGAAACTTATTGGTGACCTGGAAGTCTCAGGAAGTTTGCCTTAGGCCTCGGAAGAGGCAAGTAAGAACAGGAAAACAATCAAGAGCAGGAATGGGCCGAGGAGAAGACGTGAGACAGAGCAGCAGAACGAGCCAGTGAGTCTGCGCGTTCATTACCGGCAGTTCCAACAAGACCAGGGACCCAACAATATTGAATCGACTTCTTACGTACAGAAAAAAGGAAGAACCAAGAAGGCTAGTGCATGAAGAGGACGGGGGGATGTCTAGGCTAAAACACGATAGGGGAGTTAACACATTTTTATATCAGACTCCATCCTGCCTTCCCTAATTTTATTTACTTATTAGTTTTCCCTCATCGCACCAGTCCTTTTAAAGAACATCAATTGCTGCCACTGACACGTCATCGTTACCACCACTACCACCATCCATTCTGTCCTAACTTTCCGCCACCCCTCCCTCCTTTCCTTCATCCGGAACTCTCCTCTTTCCTTTATGACCTCCATTGGCTGCCATGGATACGCTGCGCCAACGACACGACTACCAGTACCACCCTAGCAACACAGTTCGTCTCAAAGATGTTCCTCTTTCGAACGTGATGCAAGCAAATCATTCCTGACTTACTCCCAGCAGTTCACTGCTAACGAAGATGCCATATCCTACCCAACTGTGGTTTGATAATATATGAAATTACAAGTTATGAGAAAAACATATGAACTCAAAACTAAATGCGTAATGTGACTACTTTTCAGTATAGATGGATAGATAGATGGATGGATGGATGGATGGATGGATAGATAGATAGATATAGATACAGATATATACCATATATTGATACAGATATATACCATATAGATATATATAGAGAGGGAGTTAGGTAAATACAGATTTAGATATAGATATATAACTGAGAAAGAATTACTGTTAAGCCATCTGTAGCTATGAGAATACCCTTGTATATCTGGACTGAAGATCAAGCAGATACCACATCCGCCTACCAGATCCTGGTTGCTAGGATGCGCTTCTGTCAGTGTACTAGCCAGACGGGTGACCAGGGTGGTACTGGTCTCCCTTCAAAAGAGGCTATGCCTGGCCACGCCTTCGTCCATCCAGAATTCTAGGCGAATACCCCCTGTATCCGGCAAGGTGTTTTCCTTGAGCTACCCCATATTTTGGTCATTCCTTGGCTACCCCATTATGTAAACTTCAGCTAGGCCCAACGTCACATTCATCCTTCCTCACTCCCACCCCTACATTTTCATCGTTCCTCCCCTCCATTCCTAAATATTCTCTATCCCTCTAATCGTAGTATTCGCATCCCTCAGACTGCAACTTCTTCCTTTTTCTATTCCATCTCCTTTGGCCATCTTGCCTGCTTGGAAACGTGTTTCCAGCTGTACGGCCTCCAGCATTATTTACTTTACTCCATCCGTTCATTCTTAGCTTTCTTCTATCCATTCACTCGTAACTTTCCACCATCCAACTTCTTGTAGCTTTCCTCCATTCTTTCATTCTTTCTTCCATTTTTAGCTTTCCTCCCCCTCACCAAGACACCATTGCTTCCCATGGATATGTCACCGCCACCACCAACACTACCCTGACGCAACATACCGTCTCACCCCACGTTTTACGCATTCCCTATACTGTATCACCCTTTACTGATGCAGCGCGCTTTATCTGGGGGATTTATCAGACGGAATGGTGACGAACAGGTTGGTTTTACGTATGGAAAAGGATGTGCGAATCAAACATTTCTAATGAGTTAAGGACCCCCACACGCGATCAATATTATTGGTCAGTATTTGATATTAATCAGTGTTATTGATCGTGTATGGGTGATACTGAAGGATTGTTCAACATATTGACGACATAAAAATGAGTCTGATTTTCTGTCAGTATACTGACGGTCAATATTATTGATCGTGTGTTTCCTGTAAACCAAGAAATCATTGACAACGCTGGGTGATAACCTTATAACTAACCAACACGTGTTCCCTGCGTGACAACAGGTGGGTTGGCGGAGGGTTAGTGCCCCTCCCCGTAAAACAACTAACTAAAAATACGAACAAGAAGCCTCGGACCAGGGCTGACCAGCAGGTGAAGACTATACAGTAGTCGCAGCGCGCGACTCTGAGGTTATTATCGTGCCCTGGCATCCTACCATTCAAAAGTGCGTCTGATTTCGTGTATATGACGCATGTGATTCGTGTATAATATGTTCGTGTATAATAATATTCGTGTATAATATATTTCTGTATAATAATATGATTAGTGTATAATATTACAGTATACGAAATCGGACGCACTTTTGAATGATAGGTTGCCAGGGTACGATAATGACAACCTCAGAGTCGTGCGCCGCGACTATAGTACCGAACAAAGGACATGGTACGGATTGCGACATGAAATGTAAGGGTGCGAATAATAAGGTGAAAGAGAGATTGTTCAGGTGCTTGAGGGTACAAAAATGGATACATGTGGATTACCTGAAACTAAATGGAGAGGTGAGAGTGTGAAAGAATGGGAGTATGGATGGGGTATATGCACAGGAGTGGGTGAGAATGAGCGGGCAAAAGAAGGAGTGTATCGTTGTGTGCAAGACATGGAAGGAGAATATAAGAGAGTATGGAACAGTTGGCTCAAGGATTGTGTGGGTAAGATTGAAAGCTGGGCTACAAATGTGAGCGACTGTGCGTGTGTATGCGCCAACACAAGATCGTGCAAGCAGAGTGAAAGAAGAGTTCTGGACAAATGTGGAAGAGTGCATGGAAAAGTTTGAAAGGAATAAGAAAGTGTTTCTGATTGGAGATATGAATGGGAAAGTGGGGAATGTGAGGGTGGATGGAGTAGTTAGTGAGTGGGGTATACCTGCAGAAGTGGAGAATGGCAGTGCTCTAGTGGACATTTGTGCCAGGAGGAGGTTGGTGATAACCAATACCCTCTTCAGACACAAAATAATCCACAGGCATACTTGGCGAGTGATGAGAAGGGTGGGTGGTGAACTGAATGAACAGAAGGAAATGACTGATTATGTGTGTGTGGATGATAGAACAAGAAGGTGTGTAATGGATGTAAGAGTATACAGAGGTTGGGGAGTGGACTTTCATGAGAGTCAAGGTTCAAATGAAATGGAGGAATAGAAGAAGGGAATGACAGGAGGAAACTGTTCATACAAGGAGGGTGGAAAGGTTACAAGAGGATAGAGAAAATGCAGAATATAAGAGAGATGTGGAGGAGCGACTGGGTAAATATGATTTGGACCAGATGGGGGACGTGCAAGGTGTGAGCAAGATAATCACAGTAGAAATCTGTGCAGCATGTCAGGTGGTGTGTGGGGTGAAGAGAAGACGAAAGGAGGTGCAAGGAACAGCACAGTGGAATGAAAAGGTGAGACAGGCTGTGACACAAAAGTAAAACGCATTTAGCGAGTGGATGAGAGACAAGGGTGTGGATGAAGTTGAGAGACGGAAGAGAGAGTTATACAAAGCGAGGAAGAGAGAGGTGAAAAGAATAATAAGAGAGAGTAAGAAGAGAGTGGATGAGGAATTTGGAAGGAATCTGAGTGTAAAGAGGAGGGAATGTAAGAAAATGTTCTGGAAAGAGGTAAAAAGAGTTAGACTGGGTGTTAAAGAAGTTAGTCGGGGAGTGAAAAATAAAATTGGTCAAGTACTAGTGGAGAGAGGAGAAAAAAGTTAGCAGTGAAGGAGAACACTTTAAGGAATTGTTGAACACAAAGAATGAAAGTAATGCGAGTATAAGTAGTTGGGGAATGGCTGGGAGAAGAAGGGATGAGAGAAGAATGGAAGAAATCAGTAGGATGGAAGTTGAGAAAGCAATGAAGAAAGTCAACATGGTGAAAGGCCCCAGGAATTGATGGAGTGTGTGGTGCAATGCTGATGCGTGGGGGAGAGATAGTAGTGGAACGGATGTGGAAGATGTGCAAATTGGCCTGGGAGGAAGGAAGGTAGAGTCCCGCCCTGTACAAAGGAAAAGGGAAAAAAGAATTGTATGGTAATCGCAGGGGCATTTGATTCTCAGTGGAATGGGAAAAGTATATGGTAGGATACTTATTGCCAGAGCTAGGGAAATAACAGAGGAATTACTTGGAGAAGAACAGAAGAACAGGGATGTTTTGGGAAGGGACGAGGTTGTGTAGATCAGATATTCATTCTTAGGTCTATGGTGGAAAAGTTTCTAGAGAAGGGACAGGGGTTGTATGCGACCTTCATGGATTTAGAGAATGCATATGACAGGGTGGATAGACAGGGATTGCGGAAAGTATTAAAAATATATGGAGTAAATGGGAAGTTGCTGAATGTTGTGAAGAGTATGTATGAGGGTGCTAAGGCTGCAGTGCGTGTGGACATTAAACTGAGTGAATTTTTCGGCTTGAAGGTTGGACTGAAACAGGGATGTGTCATGTCTCCATGGCTGTTCAATCTGTATATGGATGGGGTTATAAAAGAGATACAGGGTAAGGCAGTGGACACTGAAGCGGCCCTAATGAGAGACGATAGCCTAGTGTGTGGAAACTCCCTGTACTGTTGTTTGGAGAAAGGGATTTGCCCCTCCCCGTAAAACAGGTAACTCAAAGTCAAGTGGCCACCCCTTACGGGATTATGGCGTCTGGCAATAAATATATAGATAGATAGACGTATGGCTGTGAGACTTAGAAACTGACAAAACTTATGCAAAATAAATTAATTCGTTCTCAGAGAGCAATGGAAAGGTCAGTGTTGGGAATATCTGAGGAAAAGATCAACTTGGGTGAAACAGCAGACTAAAGTCAAAGATATTACAGAAGTTATAAAAGAACAAAAGTGGAGGTGGGCAGGCCATGTAGCAAGAATAAAGGATAATCGATGGAGCAAGAGGTTGATTGACTGGACACCAAGAGGTTGTAAACGTAGCAGAAAAGGGCCAGACAGGAGGTGGAGGGATGAGATAGAGAAATTTGCAGGGAAAACATGGCAAAGATTGGCTCAGTCAAGGAATTCGTGAAGAAGGTTGGGGGAGGCCTTGTTCAGCAGTGGACGAGTGATGGCTGATGATGATGATTTTTCTGCCGATTTTCATGGTGGTGAACAATGTTGTTGACGTTGCTCCCATACCGCATCACCATGTTTCTTATGCCTCACCGACGTTTTTCAGGAGTAATGGAAGAGACTTACTCAAACCTGCCCTGCTCAAATTCATTTACTTTCTACGTTAGTTTCTCTGCTTTTTAAAAGACTAATTTTATGGGCGAAAAATTGATTTCTTGTTGATTTTGTTTCCCAGTCGATCTTATTTTATTTCACGGGCGTACTGGCAGACTTACTAAAGCTTACTCGAATCTTGGTTATGTTAAATTGCTAGGGTAGGTTAGTCTGTTAGGCTGTTAGGCTAGGCTTGGTTACGTTAGGTTACCTTAGGTTATGTTATGTTAGGTTAGGTTAGGTTAGGTCAGGTCAGGTCAGACTAGGCTAGGCTTGGTTTGGTTAGGTTAGGCTAAGCTTGGTTTGGTTAGGTTGAAATATAAGGTTAGGAAGAGGTACTAAAAGGCGTCCGGGATGCCAACAATAAATTTTGGTACAGTAGTTATTTATACTGGAATACGTGTCAGGGCTGCCAATCTTTGGGGTTTGCTTGTGCTAGTCGAAAACGGAACCGTGCTTTCGGATGCGGATTTGTACCATCCGGGAATACGCAATTTCGAAACTTTACAGAAAATGCAACATTTAAGCTAAACTCTTTCAAATGCCAACAATTAATGCACTCGCCACCAAGTAAAAATATGCATTAATACTCTGCCAAACAAGCGCGGCCTTTCCTTATTTCCTACTGAAATATATTTTTTCACGTGTTTAGTTGTTACGCATTGTAGATCACAACAGATACAGGGCATTCCCCCCCCCCCTCATAAATACACAGAATTGTGTATATTATACATACCGTCACCCCGACGAAGTTACCGTCGAGCATTTATGTTCCTCCCTCACTCCTCACATTCCTTCACTTGCCCAGCCGTCTTAATCACATTCCACTTGTTTACACTACACATTTATATTTCTAACACAGGAGCCACTGTTCCTGGTTTTTCTCAGCAAAAAGTCGCGCAAGCTTGTCTGCCCTCCGTATTTGTTGCCAACTTCTAGCACATCGTTCGTGCTGTCTCCACCAATACCTGCGTTTGGTCAATAAGTAGCCTACTTACTTTCCAAGTCTATAATTATGAAGGTTTATCATTGCATTGTAAATATAAATTAATATTAACCAAATTTTCTTGCAGCAATTCAGCCACAAGGCCATGTGTTATACTGTACTCCTTAATTTCAACTGTGTTTAGCGATAGACAAGGGTGACCAGTTGCACTTGACCAATGAACGTGAACAAATACTGTCAAACATTCGAGTATATGAACTCCTATGGTGAAGTAATAAAAAGTATATTATTGTACTAGAAGGGCGAAAGTATTCTGTTTTGTATCTCATTTTTTTAACCAACACTTGGGGGCCGCGGTAGCACAGTGGTAGCGCGCTGGACTCGTAATCGGGGGATTGCGAGTTCGAGCCTCGCCCGGGCTGCCGTGCCGGGAGTGGTAGCTCGCTCCTGTAACCCTAGCGGGGCTATATAGTCCAATACAGGGCTTAGCTCGGGGGAACTCCATTTCTCCCATTTTTTTAACCAACACTTGTGAAAAACATAGGATAAAGTAAATAACGTTGTACGGTGTATGGATAATTTTTGAGTGATTACCATCCACTCACTCAATGTAGTGCTGCTCTCGGGTGTCTGCCCTGTCCTCTCCTCCATCCTTCTCTCCTTCCATCTTTCATTCATTCTTTCCTCGTCCATCTGTCTACGGGTGACTTTACACTCCCTCTTCTGTCTTTCATTCTTTCCTCTTCCTTTTGCCTATGGGTGACTACACTGAGTGACAAGCCAAATGGTTTCCTGTACACCAGGAAACTATTTACTATGCTGGGTGGTAACCATATAACCAAATTTTGGAGCCTGGTGGTTTAGTGGGTAGTTATTGTGCTCCAATCGGATTGAGCCGGTAAAGGTTTATATCCAAGGGATGGTTGGGGTTTATTGCTCATGTAATGCCACTCAGGGATGAGTGAGGTTGGTCACTCTCATCTTAAATGTCAAGACCAACTGCCTAGCCCCGGGCTCCTACGCTCCTCATGGGGCAACGTAGGATTGGATGATGGATGGATGGATAATTAACAAGCGTTTAGATGATATTTCATCCTTTCTACATGGAGATCCCAATACCTGCCTAGGGCCCCAACCAAATGGCAGAGTCACATGGCCATGTGAAATGTGAGAGGTGTGAATGAGGACAGCAAGAGGGTGGAAGTGGTGAATGTTTTCAAGAGTACGAGATATGCCGTGATGGCATTGTGCGAAACAAAGATGACAGGGTGTGAAGTGGAGGAGTGGGAGGGTGTTAAAATGAGTAAGACTGGGCATGAATGAGCGAGGAATAATGAAGGAGTTGCTTCGTTGCTGAGTGAGGTGTGGCAGCGTGGAATGAGAGATTACAAATGTGTCAGCTCGAGATGTATGTATGTCAAGTTCAAGTTTAAGAAGGTCAAAGCGGCAGTGTTTGTAACGTATGCACCGTGTGATGACAGGAGTGAGACAGAGAAAAACAGGTTTTGGAATGAGCTGGATGAAGCAGTGGGAGAAATGCCCAGGAGCTATTAAGTGATCGCAATGGGTGTTATGAATTAAAAAGTAGGCACTGGTCCTGAGGATGACATAATGGGTTGTACTGGAGTACCAGGAGAAACTGTTAATGGGAAGCAATTGAAGGATATGTGTCAGGAGAGGAGGTTGTGCATTTGTAATACGTACTTCAAACACAAGGATGCACATAAATACGTGGCATAGAGGGAACGGGGATCACGTTTAAAGAAGCCTGATTGATTACGTGCTCGTGGAGAGGTCGATGCTGGGAATGGATGCTGATATGAGGGCTGTAAGAGGCAGATGTGGTCAGTCAGATCATATGATTGTGGTATGCAAGATCAAGCTGAGAAGAGTGAGGTGGACCAGGGGAGAAAGGAGCAGTCAAGGAGAAGGACAAAGTCGAGAAGCTAAGGATCAAAGAAATGGCAGATGAATCTGGACAGCCTGTGGAATGCACATTGGGACTGCTTAGTTAGGAATGCTAAAGCAGTGTGTGGTGTGGCAAGAGTAACAACAATGAAGAATGGTACGGCAAGGTGGGATGAAGAGGTTAAGAGAGCAATGGAGGAAAAGAGGAAGAAGTGGCTAGAGTGGTTACAGGACAGTGGTTCAATTGAAATACTGAATATACTGAGAGCAAGAAGCACACAAAGAGACTAGTGAAGAGAGGTAAATGATGATCTAGGAAGAAAAACAAATGCAAATAACTCTGAAAATAGGAAATTATTCTAGAATGAGGTGCGGAAATGTAGAAATGACAGCAGAAAGAAATGTTAAAGTGTGAAGGATGTTAGTGGTAAATTATTAACCCATCGGGATGAAGTAAGGATCAGATGGAACGAATATTTTGAAAGCCTGATGAATGGAAAGCTGCTGTAAACATGGTTGGTTTTGGGGGTGTGCAGAGAAGGAATGCACTGCCAGGAAACGTGACACTCGCACAGGTGAAGAATGCTGTGAAGCGGCAGAAAATGGGAAAACAACTGGGGTTGATGAGGTGTATGGTGAGATGATTAAGTGTACTGGAGAGAGCAGAATGAAGTGCTTGCTGGAGATATGTAAGGCATGGGTGAGTGAAACTGTGCCAGCAGAGCCAAAAAAGGCTGTCATTGTTCCCCTATACAAAATTAAGGTGAGAAGTGAGTGGAAGAATTATCGTGGTTTAAATTTACTGAGAGCTGTAGGGAAGGTATATGGAAGAATTATCACAAAGTAAGAGAGATATCAGAAGTCCTACTGAGTGATGAACAGGGTGGCTTTGGGAGTGGCAGAGATTGTGTGGATCAAATATTTTTCACTGAGACAAATAGTGGAGAAGGCTTGTGAGAAGGACTATAATGTTTATGGCATTTATGGATCTGAAACTAAGCATAAACAAAGAAAACAGAGAAGGACTGTGGAAGGTTCTGTGCATGTACAGTGTAGATGGTTAGCTGCTAGGTGCCATGAAGAGTTTTTATGATGGTGGTGAGGCAATTAAAGAATGGTTCACAATCAGTGTGGGTGTGCGACAAGGCTGTGTGATATCACCATGGTTGTTCAATATACTGTATACAGTATATGGATTGGGTGATGAGAAACATGAGTAATGGAGAGAGAAATGGCATTGGTAATGAATGGTGATGGATGGAATATCTTAAATTTGTTGTATGCTGATGATGCAGTGCTACTTGCAAATACCAGACAAGAATTTGGTAGACTAGTGCAGAGTTTTGCTGATGTCTGTGAGTGTCGTGCCTTTAGAGTAAATGAAGAAAAGAGTAAAGTGATGGTAATCGAGAGAGAATGCGACTCCCAGTGTGATGTTACAGTGACTGGAGAGAGACTGGAATTAGTGAGAGAGTTCAAATCCCTGAGTACAGTGATAGAAAAGAGAGGAAAATGTGCAAAAGAAGTGGAAAGTAGAGTGACACAAGGAAGGAAAGTAGCTGGTGCTATGAAGGTCTTGATAAGAAACAGAGGCTTGAGTGTTGAAGCTTTGCGATGCTTACATCAAGCAGTGTTAGTGCCAACTTTAACATATAGATGTGATACTATGGTGCTGTATGAAAAAGAAAAATCAGGAGTGAGAGCAGTGGGGATGGGATTGCTGAGGAATGTATGTGGAGTACAGAGAGTGGACAGGATACGAAATAATGTAATTCGTGAAAGATGCGGAATGAGGAAGCCTGTGGACACCAGAATCGAAGAGAGTGTACTGAGGTGGTATGGTCATGTGAAGAGAATGGATAACAATAGTGGTGAAAAATGTATACCAGTATCTGAGCAAATTTGAACGAGGGAGGAGGCAAGGTAGGCCATGGAGAAGGTAGAGGGATATGGTGCATTACTGTGTGAGGAAAGGATGTATGGAAGTCAGTGAGGCTAGGGGACTGACTAGACATGATCAGGGATTTGGCACCCCTTCTTAACATGACAGCGTTCGGACTGACTCCAATGGATACATTTATGTGAAGCTACAGAATGTGGTGAATGTTTTTGGCGTATCAGATACAGCCAGGACTTCAGGGGCTTGAATGATAAATGAATGGAAGCATGGCCCATTGAAGTGGGCAAACTTGGGCTGTCTGGATGTTGCTACTCCTCACCCCACCCTAGGGTGGGAAAGGAAGTCCAGATGATGATGATCTGCATGGACGTTTTCATGCTGTTCCTGATTCCACTTTCTTGCTTTATTGTTTTTAAGAGTTGGAGGTACATTCATTAACAGTAGTTTGTTTCTAAGCAAAATAGTCTGGAAAGGGAACAGGAATAGACTGGAAAACAGGTTTTCTAGTGGAAACGTATGAGGAGTGTTTGGAAAAAATTGAGATAAAGAGGATGATAATGAATGGAGGTGAAGATAACGAGGGAAATGAGAAGAAAGAATAAGGACATCAGAAGAAGACAAGGAGGAAAACCATAACGAATGGAGAATTAGAGGAAGATAAGAGAAAAAGTGGAACATGAAGAGGAGGAAGAAGGGAACAAGAGAAAGACTGCAAACAAGGAGATATGGAAGATAAGAGAAGGGGGAGGGGAAGATAAAAAGAAGGAAGACGGATTTGAAGATGATGAGAATAAAAAGGAAATGGAAGATTAGAATGGGGGAATGATAAGTAATAAAGGAGGGGGAGCATGAGAGGAAAGCATGGAGGACAAGATTGGAGAGGAGCGACATGATAAAAAAGGAATGGAAAGAAATGAGGGTGAAAGTAAGATAATGAGGAAGAAATAAGGATTACAAAGATGACAGACATGAAGGTGAGGATGAATAGGAAAAGGAGGGCAAAGGAAGATTTGGAAAAGAAGGAGGGTGAAAGATGCAAAGAAAAGGGGGAAAAGAAATAGGAAGATAAAAAAAAAAGAGAACTAGGAAGAAGAGTTGGAAGAGAAGGAGAGATATGATATGATAAGGAGGGGAACAAGGAGGGAGAGATGCATAAGAAAGATGAGGAGAGGAAGATAGTGGATAAGATGTGACATAATAATAAGATAAGCAGAATAAGGAGGATGTGGAAAAGAGACATGACTTCAAAATATGCAGGAGGAGGAGGAGGGATGAAAGGACAATAAAGAGAAGGAGGAGGAGGAGGGGCATATGGAAGTTAAGAAGGAAGGGAAAGTACAACCACTAGGTATCAAAAAATTGTACAAGAATGATAGGATTAATGCTTTACAATTATACACAGCAAAGCCCCCACCTGATCTCACTGCAGGTACCAAAGAATTGTCACAAAAAGGGAAAAGCACTCATGATTGTTTTTTGAGAAAAAGAATAAAAACTTTAAAATTCCAGCACTGCCTAAGAACTGAGCTTGTAGCTATTGGTGTCTCTTCCATGACCCTGAGGGGAAGTATGGAGCTGCTTTTCTTTTCTTTTTTCCTTTTTTTCCCTATATGAACCCTACTCTACCTTATCTTTACATAAGAAAAGGTCTGGATGATGATAATGATGATGATGAAAGATAACGTCCAAATATAATAATTTAAATACATTGCTAATCCCTTGCTAACTTTTCCTTTGTCAAGAGGCTTATGATGCAAAGTGGAACAGGAAACAAAGAGTTTTATGATGCACAGTGGAACAGGAAACAAGTCATGTTAAAATGCTTGAGGAAGTTAACACCCAAAAATGTTTGTCTGTTTTCCATATTACTGTCAGTAATAAAGCTCTACACCATAAAAAAAAAGTATATACATATCCATGTAGGATGTATCAGTGTCTACTTTATAAATGCACTTCAATAAGTGGACTGCTAGGTATGAATTACTGTTGCTACCTGGAAAAAATTTACAGTATTGTACCAAATTACAAAACTTTGTACATGGGTATACAAATTTACATCAAACGTATTATTCATATTACAGGTATATTATTCTAACAATTTTCATTTGTAATAAAAAATGTACTGTACTTAAACCTAATATCACATACTGGCAATCAGGTAATTCCATGGGCTTTAATTAAAATCTAAAAAGACTTAAGTAAAAATGTTTCTGCTTACTGGGCAAAGAATGCTGATAACACTATCCACACACCTTTTGAGAACAAGTTTTTACTGAGATATTTCATTCTTGTAAGCTTTCAAGGTATCTACAAAACCTAGCTTGAATTATTGTTGTTGCTGCTTAACCTCAGTCTGTCTGGCAAAGCAGACCTGTCAACTAGATGTAAGGATGTGCTTCTGTGGGGTCATCCTACAGGTACAATACAGTACCGGTATATTTGAGATGTCAAAAAAAAAAATAAATAAATAAATAAATAAAAAAATAAATAAATAAACTGCGCACCAACTAACCAGCTTAGTATGATCGCAATGGAAGCACTGTGTGACGGTGACTCTGAGCTTTAGTCTAACACTAGCCGCATCTTGCTCTATCACTTAGTCATTGAGGTACTCGTACACTCGCTTGAATGAACGTGTGTTTAGTGCACCTGGCAAATTTTCTTCTATTTTTTCTGTTGTCTGAAATAGGTGAGCTTTCAATGTGAATTTCAATTCCACAGGGGCCAAACCCAGAGAGTAAGGTGGCTGGGGGACGACAGTCATCTCGTGCTTCCCCCAAAATTTAAAGATAAGGAGTGACGAGTGAGCAGGTGCATTATCGTCATGCAGCATCCAGGTCTGTTTGTCCATGCTTTAGGCCTCTTCCTTCACACTGCCTCCCTCAAACACTTCAGGAAATCCAAGTAAAACTTTACTGACTGTCTAACCACATGAATAAATTCATGATGAATGACACCCTTCCAATAAAAAGGGACAATTAACATCACCTTCAGATTTGGCCAATTTGACATAGTTTTTGGTCATGAGATGATGTTCCAACCCACTGTGACGACCACTTTTTGTTTCAACACTGGAGCTGTACCCATGTTTCATCACCTATTATGACATACTGGTACTGTATTTCAAGAAGTTTTCATCAGCATTGGTACAATCAAACAGCTCCTGCCTGACTGTGACATGGTTCTCTTTTTGCTCATCTGTTAGCAGATGCAGCACAAATTTTGTGGCAACACGATGCATCTTCAGTTTTTTGGTTAAAATTGTGTGGCACAAACTTTAACAGATGCCTACTTCTTTGGAAACTTCACAGATAGTCAGGCTACAATCTTCATAGATCACAGCACACACTTTCTTGTGATCACTGTCTCTTGACGTGGAAGGCAGTCCAGATTTGGGATCATCTTAGGGGGATGTTCTTCCCGATTTGAACAACTAGAACTACACGTGACACTGTGTATGGCTTAAACAATCTTCCCCATAAGCCTTTTCCGTAAAAGATTTCCCAGTTTAAAACAGAATTTCATGCAAACATGTTTCTCCTCAAGATCCTTCATTGTTCAACTTGCAACAAATCATCAAGCGAACTAAACACACGTTCATTCAAGTGCATATACCCTGATGACCAAGTGACGTTATGTGATGTGGCTAGAGTTAAACTAAAGCTCAATGCCACCAAAACACAGAACTCGCATCGTAATCATGTTAAGCCAACTTGTTGCTGAGCTATTTAAAAAGTTCATTTTCTTTCTGGACAGCCCTCGTACTCTGCGAAGGGAACTGGCATCCCCTTATAATTGACAGCACCCCACCAGGGTCGGGCAAGGGTCTTTCTCCAAGGTGAGTAACAGGGTAACATGATGAGCTTGATCCCAGGTGGATATCGCATCTGCTTCACTCCATCCTGGCAGCACAGTGCTACAATGTGTAGGCTCCTCATCAGCACTTATCCTCAATAGGTTTCTTTTACAATAGAAATGCTTCAATTAAATTATTTTTTCTTCACTGAGATTTAAACAGAAACTGGTTGTTTTAGTGCTGCATTCTCTTGTGCACATTGTTTGCACACTGCATCATCATTTTCCTATGTACACAAATTTACAGTAACCAGACACTAACATAAAACGTCCTCGATATTTACATAGCACAAACACAAAGGATTCTCATTTTCCACATCCACATAGATTCTCACAGTCACTTTGTACCAAATTCCCCTCAAAGTCTTCTTACACTACTTTCAATAGTTCCCCAGTGACTTCAACCCTGAGGCAGTATGTATGTTAAGTTCTGGATGCCTCTCTATTACCCACATCAGTATTACTGCGAGAGTTTCTTACTAGTGCCACAGTCTTGAGCTCATTGCCATCTTCACTTGCTATTCTTCTGGCTGGTGATGAGTAGCATCTTTCAACATTCTGGATATTGTGATTGTTATTCTCTATGAGGGAGCTTTCCATGGCAACCTGAGGGTGAAAAGGCAACAGTTAAAAATAGTACAGTATTAAACACACTCAGATCCATCTTTCCCTGAACATCATCCCAGGCAATTCTTTTTTCACAAGCTCTGGCAGCTTAAGGGAGATTTTTCAGAGTGAAGGGGTTAGATATTGCCTTCATAACTCTTTCACTGCTACAGGTTTTCCTCATGTTGAAGAAATATTGTCTAGTCATACCTCAATAAAAAGATGATAATGTCACTAGGATGATGGGGTTTATTGATCCCCAAGCTGAAGTCTGCCATGGTACTGCTGAAGTTTTACTCTAGTTGGATACTTAACATGCACCATAACTTGAAATTTACTTCCCAACAATTGCTAGAAACTGTTATGCAAAAAGAATTTAATGATGTATAATAAGTCTTTTGGCTGTGTAATAGTTTGGGCTTGAATTCTGACTTTATGTACAAGTAACTGACTCTCCTGCAAGAGTGCAATTACTGTTCTGACTTACTACCAACACTGCCACTACATTCAGCATCACTCTTATGGCAATGCTTCCCAAAGCCAATCCTAGCAGCTAACTTAATAACTGCAAACAGTTACATTATGGGAAAAAAAAAAAAAAAAAAAAAAAAATGCACATGCTACAATTGTAGAAGAAAAAAAATCATAATCATTTTCCATCATCACTCAACCTCATGTTAACCTTGTGTTATGTCCCCGTCCTACACTGCCACAGGCTCCAACAGCAGCAAATCAGTATAGGAAGGACATTGCCCAGTCAGTTGCTCTTCCTATGGTCAGCCTTTTCGTGTACAGCACACAAGATCAACTGAGGCGAAAATAAACACTGGCTTCATATGTTCACTGTCTTTATTTTCTGAATAATTGCACTTAGCTTTCCAACTTCACTTCACTATTTTCAGAAGCACCGAAGATACAAACGGCAAGAACACTTCCCTGTTTGCCAACAACACTTCACCATTTTCACACGTACTGATGATATACCAACTTCACTGATACTGCACTGCACTCAAACTGAACTGAAAACCAACTGAACTTTCTCAAGTCTCTTCCCCATCCTAATATAAGCTTGCATTTTTCTAGAATGATCTACATTCTAGGAGAAGCAACAATTGCCAACTCAGAGATACCCAAAACATGCCAGAGTTTTCGTACATTATATAACACTGTAAATAATTTAGCAAACAAACTTAAATTACATTAACAAGCAATCACATAAATAAAACATTATTCAGAAAGAGAGCATAAAAATTAATGCACAACTTACAAAATAACTACACTCACAAACAGCAGGCTAACTGGCAACTCTGACTCGTACCCAAACTATGGTAAACATCGGGAATTCTCCTGAAAAATGTAGCTAGCAATCCAGCTTCTCAACACTACCCCCTCCCTAATCCTTTTGTCATCCTGACAAAACTACACAGTGTATACAAACATAGTCCTTAATCCAAACTAAACATTTAATTTTACACAAAGTACTCCTACAACTTATCAGGTCTTCTTATATGCCGCTTCCGACGACGTCCTTGCTCCTCCACACGGTCCACTCTTCCTGGAAGGTCTTGGTCCTCTTCTTGATTCACTTTTTCTCTTGGGAAACCGCCATCATCCTCTTGCACTTCAGCTCCTTGGTCCTCCTCAACATCCTCGGCCGCGGGAGAGCACGATTCCTCAGAGACATCCCAGCTGTACTGTCCTTGCCCATGGTATTCTCTTAGACAATTCATGTGTACCACTTTTGGGCGAGACTTCCTGCCTCCCCTAATCCGATACATTATGTCTTGATAAGCAGTCCAACACAATGTAAGGCCCGTTCCTCTGGCTTTGCAGCTTTGGTGACTGTCCCTTCTTCCGCTGAGGATTGTATAACCAAACCCTGTCACCATCCTTGAAGCTCACTTCACTTGCCTTGGCGTCATACAGTACTTGCCTTTCATCACTTCTTCAGAAAAATTAAGGGTTCCTTGCACTTGATAATGTACCTCAGCCAGCCTTTCCTGAAGGTGCTTCGCATAGCTGAAGGTGTCTGTAGGCAGCTCTTCACCAGGTGGTCTTTCCATTAATAAGTCAACGGGTATGTGTAACTCATGGCCCAACATCAGTTTAAAGGTGTAGCCAGTAGACTCATGGGATGCATTTCTATATCTCACCAACAATGCAGATAATTTCTGGTCCCATTCTGTTTGTCCCTCTATGCAGTACTTGGCCAGTTCTTGTCCCAGGATCCAGTTGAATTTCTCCACCATCCCATCCGACTGTGGCCTTAGTGGGGTCATCCTGGCCTTCTTGATCCCCAGTAACTTGCAGCACTCGCGGAACACAGCAAACTCGAAGTTTCTACCTTGGTCTGAATGTAGCTCTTGTGGCATCCCAAAACGACAAAAAAACTGGTCAACCAACACCTGAGCAACAGCAGTAACCTCTTGATTGGGGATAGCATAGGCTTCTGGTGACTTTGTCAGGTAGTTCATGGCAACACATATATACTGGTTTCCTCTTTCATTGAGTGGCAAAGGTCCAGCAATGTCCACCATGACTTCCCACCAGTGCACCCACTTGGTACAGCTGAAGAGGGATGCAACCACGTTTCTTGGGTTCCTTCTTAGCGCAACATACATCACAAGCCCAACACCACTCTTCAATATCCTGACGCAGGCCAATCCAGTAGAACCTCTGATGCAACTGACTTAGAGTTTTCTTCACTCCCAGATGCCCACTAGTGATCTGGTTATGAGACTCATCCAAGATTCCAGACCTTATTTTCTTTGGAACCACCAGCTGCCAGTACTCACTGAGGCCATCAGGTGTCTCCCACTGATGCTCCAGAAGTCCGCTGTTCAGACGAAGAAGGTCCCAGTGACTCCAGTAACTCTTGGTTGCAGGGCTTAATCTGGAAACTTCTTCCCAAAATGGTCGTATTGTACTCTGCTGCAGCCACTCTAGCACTGGTTGTAAATCTGCATCCTCCATCTGCATCCTCTCCTCTACTGACATCTGGCCCAGAATTTCCATTGCAACACCCTTGAAGCTAGTAGCAAGCTGCACTGCCTTCCCATACTTCTGCTGCTCTAGCTTGGCATCTACTTCCTCCTTAAGTTGTTGCTTTTCTTCCTTCACTCCCCCATGAAAGCATCTAGCTGTCCTTGCATCCTTAGGTGCAATGCACTCTGTTGCTACTGTAACTCCTCTTGAAGTTGTTCATATCATTCTTTTTGTTCTTCATGTTCTGCCTCTAGTCGTTCACTCCGTGCCTTCAATTGTACCCTTTGTGCCTGTAATAGTTCTTTGAGTTCTTTCTGTCCCTCATTCAGTGCCTGTAGTTGGACACTTCGTGCTTGCTATAGCTTCATGATTGCAGCCACTGACACCTCGTTGTCCTGTCCAGCTTGGGACCTTGTCTGCACAACCCCTTGCTCCATGTCAAAGTTGTGACTCACTGCAGTACTTAATCCACATCCCTGACACCAGTGTTTGGTACCCACCCCACACAGGCACATGCTTCAACAGCAGCAGATCAGTATAGGAAGGACATTGTCCAGTGAGTTGTTCTTCCTATGGTCAGCCTTTCGGTGTAAAACACGCAAGATCAGCCGAGGTGAAAATAAACCCTGGCTTCTTAAGTTCACTGACATTATTTTCTGAATAATTACACTTAATGCTTTCCAACTTGGTGGTAGGTGGTGGTGACCATCATCCACCCACTTCTTTCTTCATCCTTATCATTCTTTTTCTCTGTCTGTCCTCCTCTCTTCCTCCGCATCATCCACTCACTTGATGTAGTGCTCCCTACTTCTTCCTTCGCCTTTATCATTCTTCTTCTGTGTCTGTCCTCCTCTCTTCCTATTTCTCACCATCATCCATTAACTTGATTTAGTGATGCCTACTTCTTCCTTCACATTTATCATTCTTTTTCTGTGTCTGCCCTTCTCTCTTCCTACTTCTCCCATCATTCTTGTCACTTTTTCTTACTCTTCTTTCCTTTTCAGGTGGCTTTACATTGAGTGACAAGCCTAATGGTTTCCTGTAAGCCAGGAAACCATTTACAATATTGGGTGGTAACCATATAACCAACCCATCCGTGTTCCCTACATGTCAGCAAGTAGGTTGGCGGAGGGTTAGAGCCCTTCCCCGTAAAACAACTAACTCAAAGACAAATGGCCACCCCTAACAGGATTATGGCGTCTGGCTATAGACAGATACCTTTCCAGCTTCACTATTTTCAAAAGCACCGAAAATACAAACAGCAATAACACATCACTGTTTGCCAACAACACTTCATTATTTGCACAAGTACCAATGATATACCAACTTCACTGACACTGCACTACACTCAAACTGAACTGAAAACTGACTGAACTTCCTCTAGTCTTTTCCCCATCCTTGTATAAGCATGCGTTGTTCTAGAACAGGGGTTCCAATTCTTTTTAGCACTGCGCTCCCCTTTGGTCAGGACTGCATTCATGATGCCCCCCACCCGGGCCACCCTTTGACGCCTAAACAACGATGCTTTTATCTGTTCCATATGGATGCTTAAGATGCTAGATGGCAACACTACATGTGATTGCTTGAAATGATGATTGTGAAGTTTTCCTATCAAAGTTTCTTATTCATACATATCTTTGGGAATACCCTATATGCATTTGAATGGCCTAATGCTATGTTGAACTCTGATTACCCCACGCCCCCCCTAGCAATCTCAAATGCCTCCCCAGGGGGGCGCGCCCCACAGGTTGGGAAACGCTGTTCTAGAATGATCTACATTCT
This sequence comes from Coenobita brevimanus, assembly GCF_032717465.1. Lineage (NCBI taxonomy): Eukaryota > Metazoa > Arthropoda > Malacostraca > Decapoda > Coenobitidae > Coenobita > Coenobita brevimanus. Next base: position 13,877,882 of record NC_137051.1, read on the forward strand.
AGGAGAAGCAACAGTTGCCAACTCAGAGATATCCAAAACATGCCAGAGTTTTCTTACATTACATAACACTGTAAATTATTTAGCAAACAAACTTAAATAAAACTACATTAACAAGCAATCACATAAATAAAACATTATTGAGAAAGAGAGCATAAAAATTAATGTACAACTTATGAAATAACTATGCTCACAAACAGCAGACCAACTGGCAACATCTCCAGATGACAGGTTAAAAGATACTGCATTACTGTATAGTACTAAACAATCACAAGCACTACTCACTGCAAATGGCTACTGTATATGAGACTAAATCAAAAGCATAGGCAAATTTTGTCATTCTTGTGCAATTTGCAGTTCTGCAAATCTGGGACAATTACACTGACTCTAAACAGTACAAATACAAATTCATCCATCCATCATCCATTCCCTTTTTTACCCATATAAACAGGATTGTAAGGGTCCATGGCTAGGCTACCCAGTCCTACAATTTAAGGTAAGAGTAACCAGCATCAATTGCCCCCGAGTTACATTATGTGGGCATGAAATCCCAACCATCCCTCACATGGAAACCATCACAGGCTCCATCCACCTGGAGTACTGTAACCCACTAAACCACCAGGCATCATCTGGTTACCATACTGTTTCCTGACATTTATAAAGGCTGCAGCATTCTTGCATATGTCAGCCTTGGTCAGCCAATGGCAGATCTCCAAACTGCTCAATCTCTGGTGGCCGCCCAATTCAGTCCCTTCTCCCTGAGGTCACACTCTGTGACTTCATCCCAGGTTTTTTTTCGGTCTGCCCATCGCAACACTACCACCAATGTTCACACTTCTCATTTTCTGCACCCAATTGTCATCCTCCATCCTCTCCACATGCCCAAACCATCTCAATCTACCCCTCCTCATCACAAAACCAATACACTCCGGTCCCATCTTTCCTCTCAACTCTTTAATTGCAAACCTGGCCCCCACCCAGGGCCTCTCATTCAAGGACATGCTAACACATCCATTAAATCATTGCCATTTCTGTACACTTGAGCCTATGAATATCCTTTTCCTTTACTGCCCACGTCTCAATACCATACAGCGTTAAACTCTTAACACATGCAAATACACAAAATATTAAAATGTCCATCAAACTACACAAAAACTATAAACAACACTGGTTATCTCAATAACAGACAGATGCCAGTTATTCTTGTGCAGTTCTGTAAACATGGAGCACTATTTCCCTTGTGTTATACCTGTACTATATATTTTATCTATCTGATCTATCATCCAATCCTTGATTTTCCCATCAGGAGTGTAAGGGACTGACTGACACTCTTGCTGAGGCTAAAGTGACCACTCATGTGACACTATATGAATAATAAATCCCTGCAAGTCCTTCAGATGTAAACCCAATTTAGGTACATCCTGTTAGAGTGCAAATACAACAAACAGTAAGATGCACACTCATAACAAATAACAAAAGAAACAAACCAACCAACCCATTCCTTCCCACATCCCAAACTTTACCAGTTGACAATCCAACAAAGTCATTCCTACTCACACCCTGGAATTTACCATGCCACTCTCTTGGGATATAAATTCAACAGCCAAATCAAACCTCCAGTTTCCATCCATCCGCCCATCCATCATCCAATCCTGTGTTGCCCTATGAGGAGTGTAGGAGCCCGGGGCTAGGCAAGTTGGTCCTGACAATTAAGATGAGGGTGGCCAGCCTCACTCATCCCTGAGTGGCATTACATGAGCAATGAACCCCAACCACTCCTTTCCACATCCCTAATTTTATAGTCACTGTTCTGGAATGTAGATCTAAACAGAAGCCAACCAATCAACCCACTTATTTCAACACACCCAGTTCTTCTTTGCCACAAAATAGACCAGCAGACCTAATACTTTCCACCCCTGAACTCTACCTTGTCACTGTCTTGTGATGTGATTGTGATGCCCTGGTGTGGGAGATAGCCATTATGCCGCTGGCCATTCCTATGGTGATCGTCTGGTAGTGAATAGGTTGATGCTTCTCGGTGGATGTGCAGTGAAGTATCCTCATATTTGGCTGATCTTGTGTTGTCTGGAAGGACAAAATTATTTTAAGAAAGTGTTCAGGTGCTTGGTAAGGGTGAAACTGTAAGAATTTTGTGGTTTATGTCTGCCTCATTGTTTTTAGTTTCATAACCATACAATTACCACCACTTCCTTTTGAGAGGACTTTCAAACTAAGGAAAAATGAGAAATATAGATGATATGCAAAATTTGGGGGAAAACTGTTAAACTGAATTTTATGAAAACTCCACAGTAACTAGTCCTCCAGAGAAACCAACACTAATTTGGAGTGCAGTACTTAAAACTTGAAAAGCACATCCATAAATAACATAAGAGGAATGTTTTTTAAATAAAAAAGCACATTATGAAATTTCCCAGCAGCTATGAAAAGCAAGAAAGAAGCTAACTTGGGCAGATGAATGAATACAGTATAAGAACAATTGTAATAAATCTAAAAATGCTGAAGATATTGTGCCATTACAGAATTTAAGAAGGATGTTACCTCCGTCCAAAACAAAAACAAGTTCTGGAGCACATTTGCAATGAAAAGCACTTAGTTACAACAACTTATTAACAAGTTTCATAAATTATTACCAGTAACAGTGGTTCACCTGATATTCACCCCTCCAAGCCGATATATTTTTAATTAAAATCTTGTTATCTTCAGACAGTTTTATTCAGCTTTGGTGAGACTTTTCAAACTCAAGAGGTTGGATGAAGCCTCCATTTACCTCCTCACCACAAGAGATCTCCCCAAAGGCAGCAATAAGTCAATAGGCAGTAATAAGTCAATAAAACACATTATCAGGCTGAAGGGATTAACAATAAAATGATTCATTTCAAGTGTAAAAACAGGTTCTTATCCCACCAAGAGCCCATTAAAGCATCTGCACGGATCATTTTCTTGCTGAGATGAACTACCGTGGCACCTACACGGACCCAGCATATATCTCAAATTTGGCTCTTTTCATATATAAAGGATATGAGTAACATCTTGATAACCTAACAGCTGTTACCAGATGTGGCAGTTGCTAAACTCCACGAAATTCAACATGTTTTAAACCACTTTATATTCAGTTACCTAAGAAGCAAGACCTCTCCCTAGTTTTAACTTACATCCCAAATGGATCAACCGTTATCTAACATACAAAATGTCAAATGAACTTCACTTGGTTACACTCCCTGCCTTTCTTCAGTATGTAAACCCTACAGTGTTTTCCTATAGTGGAAACAGCAAACTGAGGGGTGGCACAAATGAAGAGAGTATCCTTCTCTCCTGTGGTGCTGTAGAGTTATCCCAGTCTGTCTTACCAATCAAACAGACTCATCAACTGCAGGTAAGCAATTGCTCCTCTAGAGCCATCCTGTGCTGAGAGCCAATGTTCCCTTGTGGTGGATAGTGCTTCACCACAGTAAGGCACAGGGAAGAGTGTGGAGGTTTCGTTCCTGGACAGATGCTGCATTTGCGTCTCTCTACCCAGTTAACAGGGGAACCATAATAGGTTCCACATCGCCACGCTTATTGGTTATACAGTTATCACCCAGCATATACATGGTTTCCTGGGTTACAGGAAACCATCAGACTTGCCATGCAGTGTAAAGTCACCTTAAGAAGAAGTAGGCAGCACTGCAACAAGTGAGTGGATGATGGTCACCTATGGTGTGAAACACATTAGATTTTATATTGTAAGAAATTGTCTTCTGATGGAGAAAGCATATGACATGGTGGATAGACAAGGATTGTGGAAAGTATTAAGAATATATGGAGTAGATGGGAAGTTGTTGAATGCTGTGAAGAGTATGTATGAGGGGGCTAAGGCTGCAATGTGTGTGGATAGTGAATTGAGTGAATTTTTCTACTTGATCGTTGGGTTGAAACAGGGATGTGTCATGTCTCCATGGTTGTTCAATCTGTATATGGATGGGGTTATAAAAGAGATACAAGGTGGGGCAGTGGATGTTGGAGTGGCCCTAATGGGAGAGGGCAGTGTTTGGAAACTCCCTGTACTGTTGTTTGCAGATGATACTGTGTTGTTAAGTGAAGACAAAGGGGAGCTGCAAGGCTTGATGGATGAGTTTCGGAGAGTGTGTAAGAAACGGAATCTAAAGGTGAATGTAGGGAATAATAGAGTGATGGTCTTCGAGAGAAGTGAAGTCAGTGAATGTACAGCGAGGTTGGATGAGGCGGATGTGGAAAATGTGAGTATGTTTAAGTATTTAGATAGTGTGATGAGTAAGGATGGAAGTTTGGAGGGTGAAGTGCTTGAAAGGGCACAACAAGGAAGAAAGGCTGCTGGTTCCTTGAAAGCAGTGATAAGAAACAGGGAAGTGAGCATGGAAGTGAAAAAGTTACTTCATGACAATATTGTGATACCAACTCTAATGTATGGAAGTGAAGCTTGGACATTGTTGGAGGGACACAAGTCAAGAGTGAGGGCAGTGGAAATGAGTTATTTGAGAGGAGCATGTGGAGTCACATGGAGAGACAGACTAACAAATGAGGATGTGAAGGAGCGTTGTGGTGTGGATGTGGATGTGATAGGAAGCATTAGGAGAAACACACTGAGGTGGTTTGGCCATGTGGAGAGGAAGCAGAGTGAGAGACTGATGAGGAGAGTGTATGTGAATGAGGTGGAAGGGGAGAGAGGGAGGGAGGGAGAGGCCAAGGATGAGATGGAGGGATGGAGTGGAGAGGTACAAGAGGGAAAGGGGGGGGGGGTGAGCTGGGAGCAGGGCAGTGAAATGGCAGGGGACAGGGTGATGTGGAGGAGACTTATTTGTCTCCTTCACTAGGTACATATGCTGAAACTCAGTTCATATAACAATGTTTCCTGAGTTAAGGTGACAAAGCCCTCTTGTCGTAAATCCATTTCCTTTGTGAAATAAGGTGTCAGAAAGCAAAGAGCCACAATTCTATTCTTAAGAATCCTCATGAAAATCTTTGTATCCTCACAGAAGGCTCAGACCAAAGTTATTCTCTTTTATGATCTGATGTATCAGAGCCATTCAGGAGCATGCTTCCATACATCATGTGCTCAAACTGTAGTGCCTGGGTCCACTTCCCACAGGTATTTGATGAAGCATTTTTTATTGTATACAGTACTTATCAAAAAACAGTTCTACTCAGCTCAGGCTATGTTTATAAGCAAAAAGGTTAGATACCTGGTACATCCTTAATAACCCCTTCACAAAGATAATTCTCCCCTGAAGCTAATAAAAACTGTTGAAAATAGAAAAAAAAATGTACTACACCAAACTGAACAAATTACAGTAACAAGATATTAAATATTACTCAGAAACAGACATTCTGATCACAGATTCAGAAACAAGATACTGTATCTGATAACATGGTACTGGACAGGAATCCAAGAATGATGTATTACCAAAGTACTGTATAGCTACTGAACACAAGCCATGGGGAAGAGAGAGGGAACATAATTTCTCTGTTATTTGCAAAGCACAGTACAAAATATTCAGCATAATGCTAGGTGCACTGCTTACCTGCACTGAAGTCTTTCTAAAAAACAAAATTAAGACTCAGTGGATGCTTCATTTGAAAACTAGTACAGGGTATTTCAAAGTATTATAGGAGCACCTGTAGAGTGTAGCATCTGGCATCTCACTGATTCTCCATGTTCTCCCAGTGCTATGGTAGACCACACTCAGCAAGGCAGGCTATATAATCCCTGCAGATGCCAGATGCAATTTTTGTTAAGGAGGAACTATTATTTCAATACTTAAACTACCAGTAGACTTTACCTTATGAGTGTTCTTTTCCTTATGGAGGCATGAAAGCAAGATAATATATTTAATCATGAAAAGAGGCAAGTCATCAATACTGAAAAGACACAGTAATACTGTAACAAAAAGATGTACGGAACCATATGACGAAAAGATCATAGAGATATACTGTATAGCACTTTATTACAAGACACTGAAGAACACCAGAAGGAGAAGATGTGGGTGGAAAGTGTCAGGATGTGAAGTCTTGAGTTCAGATGGATGCTTTTGGATAGACTGTATTACACTTGAACCATAAAATACTGCTGGATATAATCTCCAAGATATGATACCCAATACTGATTTGAGGGTATGTTTGCATGGTGAAGTTTTACTTTTGTTACCCTAAAATCATGCACTGGGTTATATTTTCTGGTTCCTGCAAGTACTATTAATCATCAGTATAGTATACATACATTTTTAGAAAACAGAGTACAAGAGGCATTCACTCTCCACCACTTTGTGGCCTGCAATATTTTATTTTGCAACTTTTATTTGCTGACAAGTTTCACCAACAAAAACTACAGTTCTGTGACTATTTGTCCTCCCTACCAAACAGTTCAACTGAATAAGTCAAGTGATTCCAATAATGCTGAACATTTGCATCTCCACAAGCAATTGTTCTCAGTGATGATTCCCCCTTCTGGCATGTGATTCCCATACCCAACCTGCACAATGACTCAGTCTGCAATATTATTTACAATGTGAAGTGTTGTCAATAAGAAAAGTGTTGTCATCTGATTGGAAGACTTGCATAAGTACCATAATCTATAAGCATATAGGGCATTCAAACACCTTATCCTTCTCCTGCCTTGAAGGAATTAGAATCCACCCAATGATGTTAACCGTAGCTTTTGACATCATGCATGTAAATCTTATGCTGATTAGGCAATTTCTCTCGTTTCAGGCCAAGTTTTTCTAAACTGATTTGTGCAGGAGAAAGCAAAAAGAATCAAGGGACCTGATGCATCATGGAAATCACATTTCAACCACTAAACAACTGCCACAGGGTACCAAATTGTGATTCTGGGATACCATGTACTTCTAGGGACTTTGTCAAATGAAACTGGAACCTGGCAACCAAAGATCCCTTTATGGTTCCCTGTGGCTATTTTTTAGCAATGCAAAAAGTGAGTGCCATGATGCATCAGATCAATCGAATCTTATTTTCAACCACCCACAACAGTTTGGAAGAAGTCTGTCTGAACAATCAAAATTAGTTAATCAACAAAAGACTTGACATGTCAGATATTAAAAGGCTACTTAAGCATCTTGCATAGGTAGTATTCTGGGTGGGTTCTCATTTCGTCTGGGCAGGGGAGGATATGATGTTTCAGCATCCTGTACTGTACCTTTGATATCATTTAGTGTACTTAACTGAGAATATGGTGACCCAGCTACAAGGATATTTATAAATTATGAGGTGTTACAGAGTGTGGAGAAAATGAGTGTCTTGCTTGATATAATTCTGGAGTTACAGTAATATAATGTATTCTGGCACTGCAGGAAAATCTGTTTCAATGTTTTGGGTGGTAGTGGTGACAAATTATCATCATCATCCTAACCTTATCTCCCATTAATAAATGTGCTGATGGGAACTAGAGATGGAACTGTAGAGCTCTAAAGTACCTGATCTGTAAACTGAGTGCCTACTGGAATAAAATACAAATCCAATCATTCATCAATCACAGGCCAGTAGCGAGAGGGGGGGAGGGGATGACCCCCCACATACCTAAAGGCTCATTTTCTCACAGTCTGTTTTTTAATATCAGTGCAAAATGAGTCACTCTCCACTGTTCAGAAGTTCTGAGCTGCTTCTCAATGTTGGTTAGCATACACTCAGAACTCCATAGCAAGCAAGCAGCATGAACCTGATTCAAGCCTCTAAGCTTAATCTCAGAGTCTTGATCCACATAAAGCATGCTTAACAATGTCTGGGACAAACACCAGAGCAACAACTGCAAGAGAAAAAAAACAACAACAACAAACAATGGATGTAACCCTTGTCATGTCCATCTCCACACAAATATCATTTCCATCCTTCATCAATACTTGTTCCTCCTCAACTACCATACCTTATTAAACTCTTCCACTTCATTTTTTTTTTCCTGGATGTCCCACACACAGAGGGTTTGAATTATAAAAAGAGAATTATTTTGGGCAAGGAAGATGCAAGGACGAAGTTGCTTTGTTGATGAATGAAGTGTGGCAGAGTGGAATGAGAGATTACAAAGGTGTCAGATTGAGATGTAAGTACTGTATGTCAAGTTCAAGTTTGAGAAGGTCAAAGTGGCAGTGACTGTAGTGTATACACCATGCGATGACAGGAGTGAGACAGAGAAAAACAGGTTTTGGGATGAGCTGGATGAAGCAGTGGGAGAAATGCCCAGGAGCCATAAAATGATCGTAATGGGCGATATGAATGGAAGAGTAGGCACTGGTCCTCAGGATGGCATAAGGGGTTGTAATGGAGCACAGTACCAGGAGAAATAATGGGAAGCTACTGAAGGATATTTGTCAGGAAAAGAGGTTGTGCATTTGCAACTCGTATTTAAAACACAAAGATGCACAGAAATATACATGGTATAGAAAGAATGGGGATCATGTTAATAGGAGTCTGATTGATTATGTGCTCATCGAGAGGTTGATGCTGGGAATGGTTGCTGATATGAGGGACGTGAAAAGAAGATGTGGAGGTCTGTCAGATCATACGATTATAGTATGCACGATCAAGCTGAGAGGAGTGAGGTGGACCACGAGAGAGAAGAACATTCAGGGAGAACGACTGTAAGTCGAGAAGCTAAGGATCAAAGAAATGCCATATGAATATAGGACCAAAGTAGGGGAGGAGTTAGAATCAGTGACTTGGAATGAAAATGGATCTGGACAGCCTGTGGAATGCATATAGGCACTGCTTAGTTAGGAATGCTAAAGCAGTGTGTGGTGTGGCAAGAGTAACAACAAAGACGAAAGGTACGGCATGGTGGGATGAAAAGGTTAAGAGAGCTGTGGAGGAAAAAAGGAAGAAGTGGCTAGAGTCGTTACAGGACAGGGGTTCAATTGAAATACTGAATATATTGAGAGCAAGATGCACATAAAGAAACTAGTGAAGAGGAGAAGGAAAGAGGTAAATAATGATCTAGAAAGAAAAATGAATGCAAATTACTCTGAAAATAAGAAGTTATTCTGGAAAGAGGTGTGGAAATGTAGAAGTGACAGTGGAAAGAAATGTGAAAGTGTGAAGGATGTAAGTGGTAGATTATTAACCCATGGGGATGAAGTAAGGACCAGATGGAAAGAATATTTTGAAAGCCTGATGAATGGGAACAGAGAAAGCAGAGCCGCTGTAAACATTATTGGTTTTGGGGGTGTGCAGAGAAGGAATGCACTGCCAGGAAACGTGACACTTGCACAGGTGATGAACACTGTGAAGCGCCTGAAAAATGGGAAAGCAGCTGGGGTTGATGAGGTGTATGGAAAGATGATTAAGTATAGTGGAGACAGCAGAATGAAGTGCTTATTGGAGATATGTAAGAATCCATGGATGAGTGAAACTGTGTCAGCAGAGTGGAAAAAGGCTGTGACCGTACCCCTGTACAAAAATAAAGGTGAGAGAAGTGAGTGCACGAATTATCGTGGCATAAGTTTATTGTGCGAGGTAGGAAATGTATATGAAAGAATTATTATAGAGAAAGTAAGAGAGATATCAGAAGTCCTAGTAAGTGATGAACAGCGTGGCTTTAGGAGCGGCAGAGGATGCGTGGATCAAATTTATGCAGTAAAACAGATAGTGGAGAAGGCTTGTGTGAAGGAGCATAAGGTGTTTATGGCATTCATGGATCTGAAAAAAACATACGACAAAGTAGGCAGAGAAGGATTGTGGAAGGTTTTTGTGCAAGTACAGTGTACATGTTAAGCTGCTAGATGCCGTCAAGAGTTTTTATGATGGTAGTGAGGCATTTGTGAGGGTAAATGGGAATCTATGTTAATGGATTATGATCAGTGCGGGTGTAATTCACCGGGTCGGTCAGGATCACTTGATGGTCGTGATCGTCAGCTTTTACCCTCCCGGAAGGGAGCTGAGAGCTCATATAGTCCGATCTAAGGGCAAGGCTGTGACCTTCACACACCCACACACCCGTCCCCTTGCTCAAGGGGGACAGTAACCACCCACTTCGTCAGTGAAACTTTTCGCGACCTGAGCGAGGCGCGAACTCCCGTCCACCAGTTGGCAAGCGAGAACGTTACCACTGCACCAGCGAGCGGTGTGTGACAAAGTTGGGTAATACCCCCATGGTTGTTCAATATATATATGGATGGGGTGATGAAAGATGTAAAAACACGAGTAATGGAGGAAGGGATGGTATTGGTAATGAATGGTGATGGATGGAATATCTCAAATTTGTTGTATGCTGATGATGCAGTACTACTTGCAAATACCAGACAAGAACTTGGTAGCTTAGTTCGGAGTTTTGCTTATGTCTGAGCATCGTGCCTTGAGAGTAAATGTTGAAAAGGGTAAAGTAATGGTTACTGAGAGAGAAGGTGACTCCCTGTGTGACGTTACAGAGAATGAGGAGACTGGAATTAGTGAGAGAGTTCAAATACCTGGGTACAATGACAGAAAAGAAAGGAAAATGTGCCAAAGAAGTGGAAAGTAGAGTGACACAAAGAAGAAAAGTAGCTGGTGCTATGAAGGCCTTGATAAGAAACAGAGGCTTGAGTGTTGCAGCTTTGCAAGGCTTACATGAAGGAGTGTTAGTGCCAACTTTAATATATGGAAATGACACTATGGTGTGGCATGAAAATGAAAAGTCAAGAATGAGAGCAGTGATGGGACTGCTGAGGAATGTATGTGGAGTACAGAGAATAGATAAAACATAAAATAATGCGATTCATGAAGGATGCAGAGTGAAGAATTCTGTGGCCACCAGAATCGAAGAAAGTGTACTGTGATGATACGGTCATGTGGAGAGAAGGGATAACAACAGAGTGGTGAAGAAGATATATCTTAGCATATCTGAAGGAGGGAGGAGGTGAGGTAGGCCAAGGAGAAGGTGGTGGGATATGGTGGATGAGTGTGTGAGGAAGAGAGGTAAGGAAGTCAGTGAGGCTAGGGGCCTGACAAGAGATCGAGCTGACTGGATGAATGTTGTGAACAGTAGTGCATGATCAGGGATTTGGCACCCCTTTTAACATGACAGCATCCAGACTGACTCCATTGGATACATTTATATGAAGCTACAGAATGTGGTGAATGTTTCTGGCATATCAGACAGAGCCAAGATTCCGGGGGATTGAATGACGAGTGAATGGAAGCGTGGCCCGTTGGAGTAGGCAAACTTGGGCTGTCTAGACATTGCTACTCCTCATCCTGCCTTAGGGTGGGAAAGGAGGTCCACATGATGATGATAATAATGATGATGATGATGATGAATTGTTTTGATAAAATATCATCATCATCATCACCTAACTCTGTGTTACCCCATGAGGAGCGTGGGTGCCTGGGGCTAGGCAAGTTGGTCCTGACATTTAAGATGAGAGTGACCAGTTTCACTCATCCCCAAGTGGCATTATGTGAGCAATAAACCCCAACCACTCCTTATAATCCACACCAAAAAACCAACCCTTGCTTCCTTCCTTCTTTCCTTCCTTCCTCTTCTGTCTTTTTTTCCTTTATTCTTTCCTCTTCCTTCTGTCTATGGGTGAGTCTACACTGAGTGACAAGCCAAATGGTTTCATGTACACCAGGCAATCATTTATGCTCAGTGGTAACCATATAACCAAATTATGGCACCTAGTGGTTTAGTGGGGAATTAACGTGCTCCAATCGGATTAAGCCTGTGCAGGTTTATATCCAAGGGACGGTTGGAGTTTATTTCTCACATAATGCCATTTAGAGATGAGGGAGGCTGGTCACTCTCATCTTAAATGTCAGGACCAACTTGTATAGCCCCAGGCTCCTATGCTTCTCATAAGGCAACACAGGATTAGATGATGATGATGATGATGATGATGATGATGATGATGATGATAACGTAAAAAAATAAAAATAATTATCTGTGTGGTGAGCTGTCAAAACCTGCAAGGTTGGAGCTCCTCCACTGCCAAATATGCCATTTGGTATAATGGTAAACTCAAAGCTGGTTTTCTTTTTTTTTTCTTTTATAACAGCACCTTCATTTTCACTCTCACTTTCATCTGACAACATAATCTGAGTCATTAAACATTGCTTCCATCAGATCCAGGTAGGCTGCTGCGACAGCAAAACATCTCATGCCGCATGCCTCGATGTACTTCTGGTACGTGACGAAAATAATTGACAATAAAATAGTCCTCCCATGATGGCAACACCTCAGTCTTGCTACCTCCTGATACTGAACCACTATTGGGCCCCCACTGCTGGTGCACAAAATATAAAAAGCCCAAATCACATATACAGGCGGGTCTATGAGCTAATTGGCAGCAAGGATTTTACTCGTCAGCCGAATTCTCGTTAGACAAAGTGAAGAACTTATGGAAAAAATAGGGTTAGGGAGCAAAGCCTCTGAGCAACCTCCCCCAAAACCACCAAAACTGATTTTCTGATCATTTTAAGCTGGAATAAGGGGTTAACACATGAGGGTAATACACCTGAAATATAAAAACAGCATTAATATATGCAGAATAACATAAATTACAGGTAAGATACGGATGGGGTGAACAACCAGCCAAGTAACCTCCACTGACCACCAACACCTGTGACAGACAATTTTAAGCAGGAATGAAGGGTTAATATACAAGAAATACAGGACAGCTGCAGTGCGACCCTTGTATCGATTCTTGTACGTTGGGATTTTGGGGGATTTTACCTACTCATTAAACAGGCAGTGGCACAAATTTCAAGACCTCATATTTGCAAATTCTCGTTAAGTGGTTGCTCGTTAACCGGGACTTGCTTGTAAGTGCCACCCAGTGGCTAAAGACATATGCTTAGTGGCATGTCGACGTGCCACCCGATGTGAAAGGGTTAAACATTTACTTACCATATCCATTCATCACCTTTTGGTCTTTTACACCTCCTCTGCCCTCACACTCACTTATACACAACTTTTCAATTACCTTATTTATATTAACACCCTCTCTAAGTCTATATCATCTAAGCACACTCCCACTATCTGAACAATATTTTTTTGTTCCACATTTTCCATTAATCTGTTTATTTCTTAACCTATCCAGCCTATAGAGTCCACATATATCAGTACTCCTTAGCAGCCTAATTTCCACTACTCTTACTCTTGCTTTTTGAGATACATGCTATTCCTTTCCCTCACCCAAATTAATGTGGGCACTATCACACCTGGACCAAAGCAGATTAAGTGTTACACAGCCTAGAGGTTAAGGCAGAGGAAATGGGTACTCTGACAGACACAGAGAAAGTATTGTGTTCAGTGAAGGCAGCACAGTATAAATGAAAGTACTGTATTACTTTGACAATTAAATCTGTCGGGGATAAATATTTATCACAGAGGCAACTACAATGGGGTCCCAAGTTTAGCGACATTTTTGTTCGCGATTTCAGGGTTAGCAGTGGCCTGAAAATATTCTCCAACACCACGTTTTGTGTGAAAACCTCTCTGTTCACGTTGAAAAAAACATAAACAAACTGAATGCACGGATCGGGCACACACCAACAGTGTCTGTTGCAGAAATGTTGGAGTCGGAGAAGGACAATATGGAACAGAAGCAACCAGTACAGCAGCACAACAAAACTCCAACATCATCATCACCTTCATCGTGGCTGCTCACTCTCGCAAATTTGCAAGAGGATGTCAACCTAGCAGAGTTTGCTAGCAAGCATGAGTGCCTGTTCCATGTTTCTGCTTTAGCAAAGCTGATAAACACTGTGTTCAGTGAGAAAGTGAATGCAAGACAGCAAGCTCTGATAACCTGCTACCTCAGCAGACCCCAGGAAGTGAAAGAGGTGGAAGGCCCTGTTTAAGCAGCTGGAGCAACTGAGCATGGAGCACATCCCAGTGAAGATGCCATCATGGACTTGCTCGAGGATAAGGAGTTCTGTGAGTTTGTGCAGGAGCAGTAGACAGAAGAGATGCAGCATGGGATGAATGTGTTGCATGGAGAGGCAGAGGAGGGTGGAGGTGCCAGAGGTGACAGGAAGAAGTAGCCTCACCACCTGCCTTGGAAATTACATCCCCATCCCTTCCATTAAGCACCTCACTCCAGCCTTCCAAGTGAGTTTCCTTGCCTATTATGTACTCTGTATTAACACTATTTCTCTTCATGTGTGATCAGTACATTTTACACTGCATAAATGGGTTTTAGGGGGAGTTGGCATGGGACCTGGAACCAATTAGCCTATTTTCCATAGGATCAATGCCCAAACTTCAGCAGTTTCATGGTTCGTGGTACTTTTCATTGTTCATCAGGTACGAAACTTGAGGTTTTGCTGTACTTTGTACAATCAACTAGCCAAGCAAGTCAGGAGACAACCTGTTGTTTGACAGGGCTTCAATGATGCTTTCAGTCCAGGAAGAATAAGCTCACACACACAAAAAAAAAGGAAGGGAGAAGAACACTACTGTAATGCAAGGATGAAGTGTCACTGTGGGGCAGCAGCACTAACCACTGATGTGGGAATGACGGCAGGAATAAGCAGCAGCAGAAATAACCACAATGAGGAGAAGGACACCAACGACTGCACCCAGGATGATGTACAACTGCATGTTGGATACAGCTGGGTCTCCACTTCTCACAGCTGGCACCAAATTATCTTCCTCTTCCACCCCTTCATTGCCAGGTTCCCCTCCAATGCTGACAACTGAGCCTGTTGGCAGAAATTGACTGTCACACTCTCGGAATACTACAGTTGTCCTAATCATAAGAAGGTTAATGGTACCAGTATTAATTTTCCAAAGCTTTTATGACCCACTCTCACCTGAATAAAATTACCTGACATTACTAGAAATGTCCCAACCATGAGAAGATAAAAATAACAAGAATGTCATATTCTACATAATAAATCTACAGTAGCACCTCAATTTGCAAGGCTTATGTATCAGGGAATTTTACCATGCAAATCAGAATGTAGAAATCACACTACTGAAACCCTTTTAGATGACCAACTGGTATGGTGAAATCCCAAAATTTTCTCTAAGAGCCCCTTTTGGACTTCTTGAAACATTTTTACCCCTTCCTGATCATACCTAATATTCACTGAAGTACACTGCAACCTCCAGGAACATCACTGAGCATAAAAACGTGTAAAATTGGAGTGTACGAAGTGGTAAATAAGTGCCACTTTCCCATCTCAGTAGCAAAAGAACATCACATCATTCTCTCACCCATCATCATCATTACCATCAGGTGGGTTTGAGTGTTTATGATTTTTTTTTTTTTTTTTTTTTTTTTTAAGATGCTAAATTTTGGACAAAGAACATGACATGAAAGTATTTATTGTTTGGAAAACAAATATTTAATTTTAGATGTGCATTATGTATTAATTATGTGGAAGAAATGCTTTGCACTGCTGTCCACTGGTGAAATAGTATCAGAAGACAAAATTGCGCTGAGCTGAGGTAAGCACCTTCAGATGACGACTTATCTACCTATTAGTCAGTGAAAAACTATTCTGATAGCATAAAGGAATGAAAAACATACAGTAGCTGAAAGATGAAAAATCACACAGTGAGTGGTGGTAATGAGGTGAGAGTTGAGAGGAATAGTGTGCGTGTGTATGTGTGTGTGTATGGGGGGGGGGGTGGCACAAGTTGAACAAGTGCAAACAGACCATTTCATGTCCCATAATTATAGCTGTGTTGATTTATGATCACCGTTTCAATGAAAAACTTCGCTGAAGGAAGAAAAAGTACATAGTGAGTGGTGGCACTGAGGTAAGAAACATGAGGCAGACAGTGAGTGATGTGCGTGCACGGGTGGCCAGCTGATCAAGTGTAAACAGAACATTTTACATCCCGTAATTTCAGCCATGTTGAATTATGACCATTTGTTTTAGCAAAATAGTGGTAGGTGGGGGCACTCACCATCCACTCACTTGATGCAGTGCTGCTCTTGGGTGCCTGCCCTTTCCTCTCTTCCTTCCTTCCTTCCTCTTCTGTCTTACTTTCCTTCATTCTTTCCTCTTCCTTCTGTCGACAGGTGACTCTACACTGAATGACAACCCAAATGGTTTCCTGTACCCCAGAAACCATTTCCCATGCTGGGTGGTAACCATATAACCAAATTATAGTGCCTGGTGGTTTTGTGGGTAATTGAGACACTCCAGTTGGATTGAGCCAGTGCAGGCTCATATCCAAGCGGTGGTTGGGGTTTATTGCTCACATAATGCCACTCAGGGTTAAGTGAGACTGGTCACTCTCACCTTGAATGTCAGGACCAACTTGCTTAGCCCCGGGCTCCTAAGCCTCTCATGGGGCAACACTGGATTAGATGGTGAATGAATGAATGAATGAATGTTTTAACAAAATCCTACAAAAAAATAAAGTTTTCTTTATTCTAAGTGGGATAGATGTGTGTGTATGTGGTCAGACAGTGGAGCTTTTGGAGGGAAGGCCAGGGATGCTAGGCACCCTCTCTTATGCTGCAGGGCCAGTGTACACCAACCACACAGTATGCAGCAGCAGCAACTCCTCTTCAAGTGGTGCTTGATCAATCACTCCCACAATTTTTGGTCTATCTATCTATGTACAGTATTGCCAGACACTTCAATCCCGTAAGAGGTGGCCACAAACAAATCGCCTCCATGTCACTCTGTCCCCCACCATTTCACTGTCCTGCTCATATACCTCTCCACTCCATCCCTCCATATCATCCTCGGCCTCCCCCTCCCCCTCCCTCTCCCTCCTCCATCTCACTCGCATAAACTCTCCTCGTTAGTCTCTTACTCTTCATCCTCTCCACATGGTCAAATCACCTCAATGCATTTCTCCTAATGCTTTCTATCACATCCACATCCACACCACAACTCTCCTTCACATCCTCATTTGTTAGTATGTCTCTCCACGTAACTTCACGTGCTCCTCTCAAATAACTCGTTTCCACTGCTCTCACTCTTGACTCGTGTCCCTCCAACAAGGTCCATGCTTCACTGCCATATGTTAGGGTTGGTATCACAATATTGTCAAGCAGCAACTTTTTTACTTCCATGCTCACTTCCTTGTTCCATATCACTGCTTTCAAAGAACCAGCAACCTTTCTTCCCTGTTGTACTCTTTCAAACTCTTCACCATTGTAGGGTTCTTGGGAATATGACCTTATGACTGTAGGCCAATAGAGTATCAAGCAACTTTTATATATGAATGTATTTACACATTAACAAACATCTATGTCACATTATCCAAAATACACAATATCCCATACACAATACACAACTCCTTGGCAAACACTTAAATCCTCAGGGCTCTATCCTTGGACTCCACACAGTCCTCAGAGCGCCAAACACTAATTCCTCGGGACTCCACACAGTCCTCAGGGTTCCACTCACAACAACCCTGTGGCGACACTCAACCCTTCAGCACCAGTGAGCACACGCCCATACACACCAGGTGCCACAGCACAATCCATGCCCCTCCCCCCTAAGCCTTATCCATTGGTTCCGTCCTCCTACACTGGGGCCAATCACAGTGGAAGGCTGGCTGGGAGGTGTGGCTGAGGGCATGGTGATCAACACTGCTAGTCTCACTCCGATTGTGGCTGATGCTCATCTGTCCTCATCTCGTGCCAATATCCCGACCATACCTCCGGAAAATCGTTTCAAGGAGAAAGAGCTGCTCTGAACAAGTTTCAGTGTCTTGAATCTCAGAAGTAATAGGAAATTTTTTTTCCAAACATACACCTTAACTTATTGCACCTTGCTAATTAATGGGCAATTTTGCTTCCTAACAATACCTCCCAACTTAAAAGAAAAAAATTGCATCCTTTTTTTCCATTAACTATTGCAGCTTAAAAAATTCACACCAACATTATCAGTTCCCTTGATGTAGTTTACTGTAAAGGTAAATTCCTGGAGTTTAAGAGCCCATCTCATCAGACATCGGTTTAAATCCTTAGCAGTATCCAAATATGTATGAGGCCGATGGTCTGTCTCTAGTATGTGTAAACTCTCTTCCACAGAGATACTGATAAATTTCCCCATTGACCAGACGACCACAACCAACTCCTTCTCTACTACGAAGTATATCAGCTCGGCATGAGACAACTTCCTACTGAAACAGCACGAAAGCCACTTCACTCCATTATGCTCTTGGAGCAGAACTGCTCCCAGTCCTCTGTCAGATGCATCTGTATGAAGTATAAACGGATTAGATCAGTCTGCTAGTTTAAGTATACGTTCTTTCGTGAGTTCTCCTTTAAGTTTATTGAATGCTTCTTGATGCTCCTTCTCCCACTTTGCTTTGTTCATGGGGGTCTTCTTAGTGAGCTCTGTTAATGGGGATGCAATTGTAGCATAGTTAGGAATAAATCTGCGGTAACATCCTGATAAGCCTAGGAAAGAACGGATTTCTTTTTTAGTGGTAGGTGGAGATGCTTCCAATATGAAATTAATCTTTCCCAGCATCAGCTTTAAGCATCCTTGTCCAGTAACATGCCCTAGGCACTCTACAGTCTCCTTACCAAACTCGCACTTTGTGGGCCATGCCATCAGATTAGCCTGGCGCAATCTACAGAACACGTTCTGCAACACCATGCAGTGTTCTTCCCACATGGCTTTAATTTTTTATTTTTTATCTTTTTTAAATATGTACCAAGATATCATCTAAAAAGGTCTCAACATAAGCCACATCACCCAAGATCTTTCTCATTCGACGACTGAACACCACAGGCACAATCTTTATTCCAAAGGTAAGTACAGTGAACTGCAACAATCCCATATGTGTGCTGAAGGCTGTGTATTGCTTGCTGTGCTCAACAAGAGGAATCTGCCAGTATCCCTTGGTTAGATCAGTTTTAAAAAAGTATTTACCATGCCCTATTCTGGCAAAGATCCTTTCAGGGTCACTCAAAGGCTCTGCATCAAAACTGATTAGGTTATTCAGTTTTCTAAAATCCAGATGCAGCCTATAGCTCCCATCCTTTTTTGGCACCACTGGCATAGGTGATGAATAGGGCGATTCCGAAGGTTCTATTATACCAGAGCTTAGCATAGTCTTAAGTTCCTCCTCTACTTTGCTTTCTAAGTTGTAATGTATAGGGCAAGGCCTCAATCATACAGTCTCTGGCCACAGCAAATTAATGTTATGCTGAACAACACTGGTTTTACCTGGGATGTTCATATGCACATCTGAATACAACTGCAATATTTCTCTCACTGTAGTTTGTCTTTCTGGGTTTAGCTTCACACTGACTGTACAATACCATCATGCCAACTCTGTTTCTGGCAGGTACTTGGCAACACACTGATGCCCCCCTGTCTCTCATCCTCACACTCCAACACAGAAACAGTGGCCTGCTGCAGGAGTTTGGGTGTTCTCTGAAAGTATCTTTTAAACATGTTAATATAGAATTTCCTATGGATCCCACTGACATCAGTGATATAGTTCAACTTGTTGGAACATTCCACCACTCTGTATGGTCCTTTCCACTGTAGGAGTAACTTGTTACAGTCAGTGGGCAATAACAGCAAAACAGCATCCCCTACCTTCAGGTACATGTCCCTAGTTCTGACATCATAGTAGTGTTTCACCGTCTCCTGTGCATACCGTAAAACAGTTAATGCCATCTTGCAGGTTTCTTCCAGCCTTTCCTGTAGGTTGATCACATAGGCTACTCATACACTGACCTCATCTCTGGCTCAGTGACTCTCTCCTCCAAATGATCACACAGCAAGGATGAAGGTCCTCGTACTGTATGTCCATAGACTAGTTTGAACAGAGAAACTTTGTACTCTTCTGAGATACTTCCTGGTAGGTAGAAAGTAGTGGGTCAATATATCAGTGCTATTCCCGGGGTTGTTAACTGCACATCCTCCTCAGCATCTTCTTAAATATTCCACTGAATTTTTCGACGAGTCCATTGCACATTGCGTGATAGAGAGTTGTAGTGAATGGTTGTATGGAGAGGAGTTTAAACACTTCCCTCATCATTTTGAAGGTGAACTGGGTCCCTCTGTCTGACAATACTTCCCCTGAGATACCTATTCAACTGGATATATTTCCCAGACCCTCGGCCACACTACTGGTATCGATGTTCCTTAATGCCACTGCCTCCGGATACCTGGTTGCAAAATCCACTACCGTCAAGATATAACATGAGCTGTTAGAACAGCAAGGTTCAATGGATCCTACCAGGTCTACTGCCACATGAGCAAAGGGTTCACCAATAAGAGGCATTTTGCCTAACGTGGCCTTACCTACTCGTCCCTTATCTATGGTGCGTTGGCACACATCACATGACCTGCAGTACCTTTTCACATCCCTTGAAATTCCTGACCAGAAGAACTTGTCCATCACTCTGTCATGTGTCTTCCCAATACCTAAATGACCTCCCATGATACCCAAGTGAGCCAGTTCAAGCATAGCAGAACGATAGGATACTGGCCTTTTTTTTTTTTTTTTTTTTTTTTTTTTTATGTGTCCGACTCTGAGCATAGGCTTCACAGCCCATTCCCAAGGCCCAGTAGCCCACCTACATTCCATACACCTCTACATATCACCACTTCAGCACTAAAACCCACCATCCATATTGCATACATGCTATGGCTGTCTCATACAGGACTCTTCCTTAACATTTTCATTCACTTTTACTACCCTGTAGAAGCATACGTATCTGGACACTTCATTTCTCTTCCCTCTTTTGAATATTCTTCCTTCCTCAGCATATCTCCTTAGCCTTTCTAATGAAATGTCTTCTTCCTGAGCTTGTTTCAGAGCTGTATTTTTCAGCAGGTTGATCACTTCAACCACTTTTAGTTTAGGTAATCTTTTTTCTCTATTGGCCTGCCTTCTAGTTTCCACGACAAAGTTCACTGCGGGCACTACTATTTCATGTTTTTCTCCAAGAATGGGCTCCAGGTATTTCTCCAATGATAAGATCATACAGTGGGTTCTCTAAGCACACTGCTACTGTATTTCTCACAAAATGTGGAGTGTCCACATACATTTTTGCTTCAGGGTAAGCATACATCTCAGAATTAGCCATTATCTCATGCATATATTTCCTAGTAAAGTTCTTTTCAGTTACCAATGATTTCTTCACTAGATCTCTCATAACCTCCACAGTTGTTCCTTCAACCATTCCTAATCCCGTATTCAATGTGCACCTTTCATCAGGTTGTGATCCACCTCACACAACCTTAAAACCTTTGCCATCCTTTACAATCCACCCTGGCTCATCCATTACTTCTGTAGGGTCGACTGCAACAAAGGCAGCAGCTTTCTTCGATGAATGCAATTCCTGGCTACCTTGGCACTGGTCACCGCTGCTCACTGATGCAACTGCTGGTTCCTTCTTGAACTGCTTAACTTGTACATTACAATGGAAGTAGCAGTCCTTCTGTTTATGTCTTGACTTCTGGCATATGAAACAGGATCCATGAATTCTAGTGGCAGGATTGGGAACACTGGAAATTTCTCATTTATCCGAAGTATGCTGCTTTGACTAACTCTGTGGGTGAGGCTTGTGAATTAGTCCACTATGTGCTTCAATAAACTGGTCATCTACTTTAACCATTTTGTTGAGATTCTTAAAAGATCTCTCCCCCAGAAATATACTCAACCCCTTATCACAAGCCTCTAGAAATTGTTCCCTCAAAAAAATATCCTCCAAATTCTTATAATCCTTTGGGCACTCTGCTGACTCTAGCCACCTTTCAAGTAATTTCTGTAATCTTGCACCCAACTGTATAGCATTTTCACCTTTAATAAATTTGCACTGTCGAAACTTCAACCGAAAACCTTCTGCAGAACAGTCAAAACCCTTCAGAAAAGCTGCCTTCACTTCACTGTACTTCTCTGTCTCTGATGGAGCCAACTGGTGATACAAGTGAAGCAAGACTTATATCTCATAAATCCTAGGCCACTTTGTGCTCGCGAAGCGTTCATACCTGAGAAGATATGCGTCAATATTATCAGGTTTCTCATCAAAAACATGCAACTTAGGCAGCTTTATCAGCTCAGACTGTGGAGAAATTGCACTGTCATCTGGAGAGGTTTTGGCACTTAGCTCTAACTCATGCACCCTTAGTTCCTCTCATTTCAGTTCTCTTTCTTGCCTCCTTTCTTCATGTTCTGCAGCTTTTTCTCTCTCCCATTGCAGTCTCTTCTCGACAAACTTAAGCAATTCTTCACCCTCTGGTCTAAGTTCACGAACAACATCCAGAATACACTGCACTTCCATCACTCATTATCTAACACTGAACAAGATTGTCCCTGTTCAGGCATCAAATTGTAGGGTTCTTAGGAATAAAACCTTACTACCATTAGGGAAGTAGAGTATCAAGCAACTTCTATATATGAATGTATTTATATATCAACAAACATATATGTCACATTATCCATAATACACAATATCCGATACACAATACACAATTCCCGGGAAACACTTAAATCTTTGGGGCTCCGTCCTCAGGCTCCACAGTCCCCGGAGCACCACACACTAATTCCTTGGGGCTCCATACAGTCCTCGGGGCTCAACACAGTCCTTGGGACACCACTCACAACAACTCCGGGGCGGCACTCAGCTCTTCAGCACCAGCAAGCGTACACCCACACACACCAGGTGCCACAGCATAATCCATGCCCCTCCTCCATAAGCCTCATCCACTGGTTCCCAGTCCTCCTACACTGGGGTCAACCATGGTGGAAGGCTGGCTAGGAAGTGCGGCTGAGGGCGTGGTGATCAACACTTCCAGTCTCATTCCGATCATGGCTGGTGCTTGTCTGCCCTCGTCTCCTGCCAGTATCATGACCATACTACTGGAACACCATTTCAAGGAGACAGAGCAGCTTTGGACAAAGTTTCAGTATCTCAAATCTCAGAATTAATACGGAATTTTGTTTCCAAATATACATCCATCCATCCATCATCCAATCCTACATTGCCCTATGAGGAGCATAGAAGCCCGGGGCTAGGCAGTTGGTCCCGACATTTAAGATGAGAGTGACCAGCCTCACTCATTCCTGAGTGGCATTACATGAGCAATCAACCCCAACCACCCCTTGGATATAAACCTTCACCAGCTCAATCCGATTGGAGCGCAATAATTACCCATTAAACTACCAGGCGCCAAAATTTGGTTATATGGTTACCACCCAGTGTAGTAAATGGTTTCCTGGTGCACAGGAAACCATTTGACTTGTTGCTCAGTGTAGAGTCACCCATAGGCAGAAGGAAGTTGAAAGAATGAAGGAAAGAAAGACAGAAGAGGGAGTGTAAAGTCACCCGTAGGCAGAAGGACAAGGAAAGAATGAAGGAAAGAAAGACAGAAGAGAATGGAAGGAAAGAAAGATGGAGAGGAAAGGGCAGACACCCAAGAGCTGCACTACATTGAGTGAGTGGATGGTGAGAGCCCCCACCTACACCTTAGCTTATTACACCTTGCTTATTATACCTGGTTAATTAATGGGCAATTTTGTTTCCTAACAACCATCTGAACTTCCATCCTTACTCATCACACTACTCATGTACTTAAACGTACTCACACTTTCCATTTCCTCCTCATCCAGCCTCACTGTACATTCAGTTGCTTCATTTCTATCAAAAACCATCACTTTACTCTTTCCTACATTCATCTTTAGATTCCGTTTCTTACACACTCTCCCAAACTCATTCACCAAGCCTTGCAGTTCCCCTTCGTCTTCACTTAACAATACAGTATCATCTACTAACAACAGTACAGGGAGTTTCCAAACACTGCCCCCTCTCATTAGGCTTGCTCCAACATCTTCTGCCCTACCTTGTACCTCTTTTATAACCCCATCCATATATAGACTGAATAACCATGGGGATATGACACATCCCTGTTCCAATCCAACATTCAAATAGAAAAAATTATTCAGTTCATTATCCACATGCACTACACTCTTAGCACCCTCATACATACTTTCACGGCAATCAACAACTTCCCATTTACTCCACATCATCTTCTTTCCACACTCCTTATCTATCCAGCCTGTCATGTTTTCTTCAAATCCACGAAGGTTGCATACAACTTCTTTCCCTTCTCTTGAAACTTTTCCACTAAAGACCTAAGAATGAATATCTGATCTACACAACCTCTTCCCTTCCTAAAATCTCCCTGTTCTTCTCCAACTAATTCCTCTGTTATTTCCCTACCTCAGTCAATAAGTATCCTACCATTTACAGTACTTTTCCAATTACACTAAGAAGATATGTGCCCCTATAATTACCACACACTTCTTTTTCAACTTTTCCTTTGTACAGGGGAATAATTATACCTGACTTCCAATCCTCCAGGACTCTACTTTCCTCCCAGGCCAATCTGCACATCGTCCATACCCATTCTTCTACTATTTCCTTTGTGCTTCACCACACACTCCATTAATTCCTGGGGCTTTCTCCATTTTGACTTTCTTCATTACGGTACTTCCACCACTTTCATCCTACTGATTTCTTCCTCTCTTCCCATCTCCCTCCTTCTTACAGCCATTCCCCAGCCACTTATACTCACATTACATTCATTCTCTATGTTCAACAATTCCTTAAAGTGTTCTCTCTATCTGCTCACTTTTTCTCCTTTCTCCACTAGCAATCAACCATTTTCATCTTTCACTCCCTGACTTACTTCTTTATTACCCTGTCTAACTATCTTTACCTCTTTCCAGAACATTTTCTTATATTCCCTCCACTTTACACTAAATTCCCTCCAAATTCCTCATCCACTCTCTTCTTACTCTCTCTTACTAATCTTTTCACATCTCTCTTCCTCTCTATATATAACTCTATCTTCCATCTCTCAACTTCCTCCACATCCCTGTTTCTCATCCACTTACTGCATGCTTTCTTCTTTTGTGCCACAGCCTGTCTCACCTCTTCATTCCACCATGCTGTTCCTTGCACCCCATTTCGTCTTCTTTTCACTCCACAAATCACCTCACATGCTGCACAGATTTCTTCTGTGAATATCTTGTACACAACTTACACATCCCCCATCTGCTCCAAATCATATTTACCTAATCACTCCTCCACTTCTCTCTCATATTCTGCCTTTTTTCCATCCTCTTGCAAACTTTCTATCCTCCTTGTATGGACTACTTCCTCCCGTCCTTCCCTTCTCCTACTCCTCTATTTCACTTGAACCTTGGCTTTTACCACCACCATGTGGTGGTCAGAAAGTCCACTCCCCCAACTTCTATATGCTCTTGCATCCATTACACACCTTCTCATTCTATCATCCACACACAGATAATCAATCACTGCCTTCCATTCATTCAATACTTTTCTCTCTCTCATGTACCAAAC
Organism: Coenobita brevimanus; assembly: GCF_032717465.1. NCBI lineage: Eukaryota > Metazoa > Arthropoda > Malacostraca > Decapoda > Coenobitidae > Coenobita > Coenobita brevimanus. Next base: position 13,903,150 of record NC_137051.1, read on the forward strand.
TAAATTTTCCCATAAAAACAATACAAACAACCCTCACTATAACAGACTAATTGAGATAAAACCAGGTCCATTATTGCTGAAAATCCAATATATCTCAGGGTGCCCGCCTAAGGTGGAATTTCAAGATTATGTTTGAAAATAAATATAATTGCATATTCTAGTACTAAAAAAGAATCTATACTCATTTTACACTAACTTGGTCCATAATTTCACCCTTTTGCAGCTTATTGCACATCCTTATCACAGCACTTCTTCATGACTAGCACAGTATTACAACAGTCTGCTAGTAAAACTCAGCAGTTATAATGGGGAGATGGCAATTTCAGGACAGACTGGAGCAGAAAGGGTAGGAAACATATGTACTATGGTCCATTGTGCCCCACTTAACAAGCATTGTTTGTTATAGTCGATGAGACCTCAGTGGGCTTCATGGTGTCCGTTAAATCTGACATCCACTGTACCAGGGTTCATTATCGTGAAGGTCTACTCTACTTTGATTTACTGAAGGATCGATTAAAAGCAAGTTCCTTTACAACCTATCTCATATTAAATGGACACCCTACAGTATCGTACTGTATTGTATCGTTTACAAAGGATCCAACATGCTTGTATGTGTCTGCCTTGATCACCTAATGGCAGCTTTCCATCCAGTTAAATCTTTGGCAACCTCCCTTTTCAGTCCCTCATCCCTGAGGTCACACTCTGTGACCTCGTCCCAGGTCTTTTTCAGTCTGTCACTCACAACCCTAACCCAGGCATTCATGCTTCTCACCTTCAGCACCCAGCTGTCATCCTCCATCCTCTCAACATGTCCAAACCATATCTCAATCTACTGATTATCACAACACCAATACATTCCAGCCCCATCCTTCCTCTCACCTCTTCAATTTTAGTCCTAGCCCCCAAGCCTCACATTCAAGGATGAACTACACATCCATCCTATCATTGTCATTTCTGTAAACCTGACCCTACGAATATCCTCTTCCATTACTGCCCAGGTCTCGCTGCCATACAGTATTGCACTCCTAACACAAGCCATATACAGTACAATCCCAGTTAACCGGGTGGCTTGGGGAATTTACCTTCCCGGTTACAGATTTTTCCCGTATTTCTGATTTTCAAGTCAAATCTATACAAAGGCTATCACAGCAGTAAATACAGTTCAGGTACTCACCAGTCACATTAGGGGTTACACTAAGAGATTCCGCCTGAAAAACTGCCTTGTAAACTCACCATGGTCATAACGGACGTGCATGCAATGTCTAGCAATTTGCTGTACTGCAAATTGCACTAGTCCATTGTTTACTGAATTACTGTATTCATTATATGTACTGTACTCATAAAAATTGAAAAATAAAATAAAGAAATAAAAGCTTGAACATTTATTAGTGAACTGATGATGTGTTAAGACTGCACTGTAGAATTATCACGACACCTGTGCCCCCACGTGAGTTTGTTTACGTTTCCGACTATTCTTCTTCTTCCCCACCTGACCTCCATCACTCCACCCCTCACCCGCCACTCAGCTGTTTTGCAGAAAATAAAATTATGATGTACGTATGAAATGCAGGCATATTATTTATTTATTTTTCTTCCAACAAAGTAAACTTTCATTCCTATTAACATTTATATTCAGCCATTAGTCTTTTATAATGTTTGCCTTTTTCAAGTCTGTTGCATATGTCCAGCTTCTGTTTCAAGGTAAGCACAATACGCTTACGTTTAGTTTGCACTTTAGGCATTTTGGAGTGTACAAATTTCCGTCTATCAGAGGAACACAATAGCAAGAGAGCTTGTTTACCGTCTGGTGGCAAAACGCAGACTGGTTATTTTTGGAGGGTGTGGAGGATGACTGAATTCAAGTAGGGGAAAGAGGGGGAGAGGAGGGGTGGTTAAGAGGATTTGCTAGGGATTTACATTAGCCGGAAATGCCTTCACCTCACTTTGTCTGACTTCACCCAGCCTCGCGTGACACAATCAAACGGCGGTTTGGCGGTCCATTCAAATTGGCGCACAGTTATAACTTACTGACATTTTTACCAGCCCTTGAATTTTCCCGTTGTTCTGAGTATTCCGTTTGTCTGGATACCGGATAGCTGGGATTGTACTGTACAAAGATCCTTCAGCACGGTGGGAGAGGCTACTCAGTGTTAGGAGAGGCAACAGCTCTCTGAACTTTTTTCAACCACTCCTGACCCTAGTCACAGAGCTAGATCCAGCCCTACTTCTTGCACATAACATGTCCCCCATATAACAAAACTCCTATACATACTCAAGAGACTCTCTAGCAAGATCAATCCTCCCACACACACTCAGGAGACTCTCCAGCAAGATCAATCCTTTTGCACCCGATAATCTCTACATCCTCTCCCCACCACATCATACACAAGAAATCAGCATTATTTTGCAGCCTACCTCTAATTCCACTGCATCTGTTATGCTCCCACTCATCACAAACACTGCAAAGATAAAGTTGCCTCCCACACCCTTGTGGCAAACTGCACATGGCCACACATCCTCTGCTTTGACTGTACTGCCACCAGCGCTTATATCATCACTTTTTGTTTTATCCACATTTACTCTCAAACCCTTGTGCCCCATTTCACCTCCACATTTACTAAATCTTTCCTCTGCCTCCCTTTCATTCTCTGCAATCAATACCATCACCAGCATATAACATCTCTCATGGGAGTCCATTTCTAAAGTCATGTGAGAATACACAAAAATGGAGTGTACTTTCAAAAGCTGTCATCTTTGCTTTACTTTGAGATATGGTTGTGCTTCTGTTGCTGCAGATCCATCTTTACTGGATTTGGTTAATTCTTCAGCCATTCTCCATTGAATGGACTCATTTATGCACAAATGAACCATTTGGTGATTTCTTGACATCACCACGCACACAATGAATGTGAATGCTATATTGTACCATGATTACTGACTCCTAACTGTATGCATCAAGCTTAACCACACACCAATGAAGTACTGCTAGGCACATTATACACAACAGATTACACCCACCAGCAACATTCTTCTTGTGCACTGGAGAAAAGTCCGAGGCACCAGCAAGGTTGAAGGCTTGGATTTTGAAGTCATATGAAACATTAGCCTTGAGGTGACTGATCAAAACTTCCCTCTTACTTGGTCCCAATACAGTTACCTGAAACACAGATCCATTACTGTACTTATAAATCACAAATGCTAAAATTAATGCTATTTTCTATTTTTCTTGCTATACACTAATTCTCTATTAATCTCCCTTTTTTTAAAGTATAGTACAGCACACCATCTTCAAGCAGATGTACAGAACACAAAATAAAGATGACAGTGAAAATGCTTACACTCATACACATTATGACCCCTCTGAGGTGTAAGGGACAGAACCTAGACTACTATGCCAGAACGTTTAATGCAGACCAACATACATTCCTGGAGATTAAAATAATATTAAATTCCAGCACTGTCATCCTGGAAATTATACCTCTCTGGGAACTTCCCTATGTTATGACAAAACCATCAATAAGTAGTAGTAGTAGTAGTTGTTCCCTAGGCAGTCTGGCCGAACAGCCCCGAGTCCCTTAGGAAGGCCATGGCTGAGACCGGGCTTTCCCACAGAGCTCTCAAAGAGTGTATGGTGATTGTGTGCAATGCAGCCTTCCATAATGTGCTCAATAGTATGGGGTGCCATGCTGCATCCTGGACAGGCATCAGCGACGGAGTCATCCAGCTTCTTCTGGTAGCTTAAGAGGGCTGGATGATGCCCACATCTCAGCCTGGCCAGGTGGACCCTGTCCTCACAAGGAAGATAGGATTCAGAAGGGTGGATGTCAGGAGGCCGTGCATGCAGCTGTGTGTTGTCTTTAAGTGACTGAATGGAGCGGCAAGTGATCTGAGTGTGGATATGCTTCTGGAAGCTGGTCTGAGGTGGGCAAAGGGGGAGAGATAACAGTATTTGTGTATGGTATTGTGTGCTGGGTGTTGTTTTGATGTTCCTTGGTGTGGGTGGATGTGCTGCCATGTACTGTAGTGGATGTTGTGGATTTGTGGAGGCTGCAGCAACAAACTGGATGCCTCTCATGTCTAGGTGGTCCTTGACCTTGAGGATTTTGGTTTCTTCATGTAGGTGGTCTGTGGGTGTAGTAGCTGTGCAGCCTGTGATTATTTTTAGGGCCTTGTTCTGTATGGTCTGTAGAGTGTTGTAGTGTGTTTTGGTCAGGTTAGAAGCCCAGGCAGGGCTTGCATAATTCATCACTGAACGTATGTATTGTTTGTATACTGTGGTGGTGGTTTCTTTGTTGTGTCCGAATGTTGTATGGGCAAGTGACCTCAAAGCATTGTCTTGGTGTTATTTTATTTTTAATGTTTGTGATGTGTTGTTTGAATGACATTGATGTATTGTATGTTACATCAAGGATTTTGTGTGTGTGTGTGTGTGTGTGTGTGTGTGTGTGTGTGTGTGTGTGTGTGTGTGTGTGTGTGGTAGTGGAGTGTTGTTTATGGTGAGGTGTGGGATGTAACTGTGTTCTGCTGTCCAGTTTGTGAGAAGAGTCACTGTAGATTTGGCTGGGGCTATTTTGAGCCTGTTTGTGGTGAACCATTCGTGTAGTGTGTTGAGGTAAGGTTGAATGATGAGTGCAGCTGTGTTTGAGTTTTGGTGTGTACATGTAAGTGTTATATCATCTGCATAGGAAGCTATGTGTATCTGTGGTGTGTGGGGTGTGGGTATGTCGTGCATGTATAAATTAAAGAGTGTAGGGGACAAAACAGATCCTGGAGGGACGCCATTTGTGAAGTTTCTGATGTTAGAGGACTGACCAGCAAATGTTACGTGTGCACATCTGCCTGCTAAGTAGTTTGCCAGCCATCTTTTTGTGTTACTGTACATGTTTGAGTTGAGTATTTTGTTTGTGAGGTTGTGGCGGGGGATGGCATCAAAAGCTTTGCTAATGTCTAATGTGACTAGGAGTGTTCTGTGTGGTGGCCTAGCTGAATTCATGCCATCGAAAACTCTCTGTGTAAGGTCTGTAAGAAGGGTGTTTGTGGAGTGTAGTGGCCTAAAGCCATGTTGTTGACTGGGCTAGGGGAATGGGAGGTGTAACTAGTTGTAGTATCAGTCATTCAGTGACTTTAGAGGGGGTGCAGAGGAGTGTGATGGGGCGATGTAGTTTATAATACTGCTCTTCACAGCTTATTCAGTGACTTTATCTTCACATAGCTGAGTATATCTTTACTTTTTTCTGTCTACAGTATCTGTCAATCTATAGCCAGACACCACAATCCCATAATGGGTGGTCATTTTTCTCTGAGTTAGTTGTTTTGCTGGGAGGGGCACTAACCCTCTGCCAACCCACTTGCTGACACATAGGGAGCACGTATGGGTTGATTACTGTATATAGTTACCACCCAATGTTGTAAATGGTTTCCTGGTATACTGGAAACCACTTGCCTTGTCACTCAATATAATGTCACCTGATAAGGAAAGAAGAGCAATCTGAAGTGACAGGAAAACTGGGAGAATAAGAAGAGAGAGGGCAGACACAAAAAATAAATGATAAAGGTGAAAGTAGGCAGCACTAAATCAAGTGAGTGGATGATAGTCGCCACCACCTACCACAACTTTTTTCTGTTAAATATTATGTTTTGTGCTTCCCTTCCTTCATGTTTGGTGATTCTGTATTGTGAGTCATCATTATGACACCCTTCTGACTATGTTTTTGCCATGAAGTCCACAGTAAATTGCAGATAAAGTGTCTGGTAAAGTTCCATTGTTACCTGCAATGCAGATTTGCCAATGCTCCCAATTTTCAATGTTAGTTGTATGAAAAATAGTTGATACAGTAATTCCCTATTCAAAATGCTTTCACTTAACCTGCTTTTCACTATATAACTGTTAATCAGTGTAGGAACATATTTCAGGTAACACACCACTGTATGCGTCACGAAGGGTCAGAGACTTGCACCAGTATCTCAGTATATTACTGTATTTATTCTGTTAAAATGCATATTTATCACATCCACATACACTTAGTCATAGCATCAAAGAAATTTCTATACTTATCTGCAGCCATGCATATGATTATTAAACATTTGAGTTTATCTTTTCTATTAAGACACAGCCTTCACTTTATGCAATTTTCATTTAACACTGTAATTTTTAGGAACACATCTAAACTATTAAGTGAAGAATGACTAAATCTTAAAACACATCCCTTGGTACAGACTATAATTTTGGATGTCTTTTGGTATCTGTATGAAGAAAGTTGATATTGTAGTATAAATCCCTTACTTATGATGAGGACACTCTATACTATCACAATCAATATTAAGCTGACACTTCTCTGCCATACGTGGAAATAAAATGTGCTATGTGAAATACTTTTATGTGTTAGCCTACAACAAAAGAGTATGAGAAAGAAGGATACTCCCTGACATCTGAAGAGGAATGAGAAATAGATAAATAGGGAAGGTAGGATATAATTCTACCAGGGGATTGTCAGCAAACTTTTGCTCAACACTATACCTTGGTGTAGTCTCCAGCTTTGGTTGCCTCTCGGTAATTAATGAAGAAGCCCTCAACTTGGGTACCTGAAGATGCATCATACTGCCACACAAGGTTGACAGCTGAGGGACCCTTGGGTTCAAGGGCAGTGATGGTAGGTGGGGTGGCAGGAGGCTGTAACCGTCGAGATTTCTCAAGAAGGAAGCGACGTGATGTGTGCCCCAGCATGTTGTCATTGTTGGAATATACAGCAGCCATGCGAAACCTAGGAGAATAATCTGTATTACAACAGGCATAGTAAATTGAAATCCTAAGCTAAATGATTCTGATTATGGCACTTTAACGTAATGAGTAAGGCTTATATTTCATTCAGTAATGTGAACTTGCAGTACAAGCACTGCAGTTCTAATAATACTGTATCTTTAAATCTCTTGCAAATAACATTTCCCAACTTCTGGTATTAATTCTAATCCTTACAATAAATTACTGTATGATTACTATTTTGATCGAGCAACCACAGTTCTTATGCCAGAATATAAGCATCATGCATTTATGCACTATCATACACCTACACTAGATTTAACATGTACTATACTTGTAAGTGCGGCCTGTGTGGAGACCGGTGACTTCAAAGCTGCGGATGTGAGGTGGGATGTCTTCATCCACTGTCATCCAGTGACTCCCTCGGTTGCCTCGACTCCGCACTACCTTGTACTGAATCTGATCACAGCACAACATAATGTCATCATCATCATCATCATCATCATCATCTTCTTGATTTTTATTCCCATCAGTGTATACCAACCACACTTTCATAGTCTATCAGCAAATGTTCTTAACCCTTTCACTACTGACATGGGACATTTTTTCATCCATGAAAGGGGAACCAAAGGCTAGAAGCCTGCAAGATTGTTCCTTCCTAGAAAAAATAACATAATAATGTCAAATTCAAGATCCATTCATTCTGAAATGCCTGAACACACTTTGTTTAAATGTCTGGTGGTCACAGGCAGAGGGAAATACAGACAGAGGATGACAGTTCCATAGCTGATTTGTTTCATACATGAAGGACCGGGGGTATCAGTTAACTCTTGCATTAGAGAGTTGACAGAATAGGGGCAAGATTTTTCTGATAGATGGGTGCAACATGCCTGACGTAATGGAAGGGAGATGCATACGGAAACTTCAGAAGGGTAGTGAAAATTGATGCAGCAACAGAAAAGAGATAAAGATGCAACAGTGTGGCGCAGAAACAGTGGTTGATGGAGGTCAGTATGATGAGAAAAGTTAATCAGATGAAAATCCTTTGACATCACCCTGTTGAGAAAAGCAGCATGTGGGGAGCCCTCCCCCCCCACCACACAAGAGCTGTACTCTACACTGGGGCAAATAAAACACCTGTACTGAGGATGAGGTCCTGTTACCTCACACTGACCCAAGGGGGTGTTTTTCAAACCTTACTAATTTTGCATATTTTTCTTTATTATTGAAGAACTATGCCTGAAACACATAACTACATCAATAAAACTAGTAAATTTATTACTTCATTTCGATGAAGTGCTGCTTTGGGTGTCTGCCCTTTCCTCTCTTCCTTCCTTCCTCTTCTGTCATTCTTTCCTTCATTCTTTCCTCTTCCTTCTGCCTATAGGTGACTTTGCACCCCCTCTTCTGTCTTTCTTTCCTTCATTCTTTCCTTTTCCTTCTGCCTATAGGTGACTCTACACTGAGTGACAAGCCAAATGATTTCCTGTACACCAGGAAACCATTTACTATGCTGGGTGGAAACCATTTACTATGCTGGGTGGTAACCTTATAACCAAATTACGGCACCTGGTGGTTTAGTGGGTAATTAAGGCGCTCCAATCGGACTGAGACTGTGTAGGTTTATATCCACGAGTTGTTGGGGTTTACTGCTCACATAATGCCACTCAGGGATTAGTGAGGTTGGTCACTCTCATCTTAAATGTCAGGACCAATCTGCCTAGCCCAGGGCTCTCATGCTCCTCATGGGGCAACACAAGACTGGATGATAGATGGATGGATTACTAAGAAAAGAAGAGAAAAAAAATACACGCTGCATCATGTCAGAACTTGAATTATAATAAATCACCGTACTAACTTCATTAAAGAAATATCTTAAAAAGACTATAATCAACTGGTTAGCAAAATCAATAAACTTTACTATTATAAGACCTTCACAAGTTGTACAAAAGAAAAATATTTATTCCTTGGTTATTGCACATGACTGTTACTACACATGGTGTATGATAACAGGAACTCACGATAACGAAGACCCAGAACCCATGGGATTTCTCTTAACTGGTTCAAGGCACCCAAGATCCAACCCTAATTTTCCCTTTCAGGACAATTTAAATTGACTAAATACATACGAATTGTAATGGTAAGTACCAGAAACACACATAGGCATGGCTAAAATAATAGAGTGTGATGAAAAGGACACAATAAGGGAGAGTATTTACTGGTAATCTGTTACTGGGTAAATGTACTACGGAAAGACTTGAGGTGAGTTCGAGGTGCTGAGTTCCGAGGCTAAGGGGTGGAGAGTTTGTGGTTCTGATCCCCTGTTTTTGTGTGCCTTGGAGGGCCAAGTCTCAAGCTTTTCCCAGCTCAGGCACACGATAAATGAGATTTTGGCCCCAAAAATGTGTTGTAACAATAGGAGTGATAACAAAAACCGTGATGACAGTGTGCAATATCCAAGGGATTATTGTACTGAGCTTAAATCATCCTCTAAAATACTGTACAGACGAAAGTAAATGCAAGTTGGAAAACCGTGGGAATTTACACATAGCCTACAACCTTGACTGCTCATTCCCCTCTACCTGCTGTTTTTTATGATGTCTGCTAAATGGACACCAACAAAAGTAGTCTAGACAGCATTCATGGACACCAACAGCAGTGAAAGGGTTAAAATGCTATTTTTTGTCGCCAGAGTAGAGCTACATCTTAAAACACTGATGGAAAGTTGCTGCCATTCAAAACATTCAGTACTCCCTAAACTAGTATTGCTCAAGGACCATACAGAACTTTATACTGAAAAAAAAAAATTACAGAAATTATTATCAAACAGAAGTAAGTGTATAATACAAGCAGAAATTTTCATGTACCAGTGGTGGAATATATGAACTGCAAAATGTGATAAACTCTTGAAGTAAAGAACTAAAAATCCACCTTGTAAAACATGACAGGTAAACCAGTTTGTCTGGGATCATCCCAGCTGACCATAACGGATTCATCAGAAACCTTGGCAACTCTCGGCCGAGATGGTGGAAACATCCTCCCTGGAAGAAAGAAAAGTCTATTTACTGTTTTATAACAAGCTAGAAATCATTCAGATATTAACTACATAGAACCTTTTGTAATACAACATACTTGGGGCTTTTCCTATACCAGAAGATAAGACTTCCTGGATCAAAGAATTGTTCAAATGATGACCTGCATTTATTGTTTTTTCAAAAGTAGATATAAAAATGTTTTATTTAAAAAATCATACAAACTGGTGCATGTCCCTTAATGATTAAATCCTGTCCTGCTAACTATAAAGTTCCTCATAAATCACTGAATGATATACTGTAACTACCACCAATCCCACACTACTATGGAGCCTATGTCAGGACCAAAATTCCTCTTAGCATTATCTCAAGAAGTAATTCATCATTACACAGTCCTTAAAGAAAAATATAATAGGGAAAAAAAAGAACATACAAAAACATACATGCCATTAGACATCCTACTCTGCTTCCTGCAAATCTAAATTAGTTACTACAAAAATACTAACAATGGAGGTATGACAAAAAGAATTAATGTTGCACAAATGTTCACACCCTCTTAGAGCATACCCTGCCACCTACACCTCTTCTTTACAACTGACAGGTGGGATGGGCCCTGCTGCTTATACTGTCCACTTTAATTTGGCAACCAACCACCTCCACTGCCTCTTTGTGACTGACATGTGGTAGATCCTGCTGCCTATACTTTGTCCACTTTAACTTGCCCTAATATTGCTGTCTCTAATCTAGAATGCAGAGCTGTAACAAATTATCACTTAAATATAATACTAATCATAAAGAAGTGGAAGAAAGTGGTGCAAAGTCACAGTTCTGTCTTATTCTTCCACATGCTGCAAAGAACTAAAGCATTCACCAAGTTTAGGTGGGACAGACAACTGTACAGCATTGTCAAGTAAACAGTGAGAAAGCTGCCATGTTGCAAAACTTTGAGAGTGAGGAAGAAGAAATCTTGGAAAGAGAGAGGTGTGGCATGGACTCCGCCAGCACAGTTTGGGAACCAGGATGGGATGGGGCTCGGATTTGTGCCATAGGGTATAGGGTATTGTGGTACCCAGGTAGCTGCTTCCATCCATTAAAGAGGGGTCCAAACCTGGGAGTGGTGCCCCTGGAGGTTGCCCTATCTGTGGGTGTATAATGGAGGGGCAGTTACAGCACCAAGGAGCACCTGGAGGGTGTCCCCATAGCTGTCCTAGCAGAGTGCCCCAAAGCCACTGCCACAGCTACTGACAATGTCTGGTGGGCTATGGCTCCCTGATCCCATGCTTGGACTTGGGACTGTGCAGGTGGGCAGGGCCTGTGGTCTGTCTCCTTTATTTACTGACTTATGACAAAAGGATGTGGTAAGTAGGGGGTGCTCACCATCCACTCACTTGATGTAGTGCTGCTCTCGGGTGACTGCCCTTTCCTCTCTTCCTTCCTCTTCTGTCTTTATTTCCTTCACTCTTTCCTCTTCCTTGAGTGACTGCACTTCCTCTTCTGTCTTTCTTTCCATAACCCGTGGATTGCACAATTACCTTTTTTTATCCCACCTCATGGTTTGCAAAAAATGAAAATAAAAAAAAGTTTTTGTTTATTATAAACTTGAAGATAAACCTCCAGGGCATCATCTGGTGAAAAAAAAATCTCTCTCTCTCTCTCTCTGTCTTCGCTTAGTGCCATACGTAAGTTTCAGTAGGGGTGGTGAAAAAATTAAAAAAAAATATACCAGTATACAGTATATAGATTCTGTTTACTATAAACTTGAAAATAAACATCCAGGGCATCATCTGGTGAAAAATAACAAATCTCTCTTTCTCTGTCTTTGCGTAGAGCCATGCGTAAGTTTGCTAGGGGTGAAGTAGTTAACAGTGATTCACGGACACTGTAAAGGAAGCACGGCGTGAGCTGTGACTCGCAACGCGATGCTACCCAGCCTGAACTGTGGCTCGCAATCCACAGGTTAATTCTTTCCTCATCTTTCTGTCTATGGGTGATTCTACACTGAGTGACATGCCAAATGGCTTCTTGTACACCAGGAAACCATTTACTAAACTGGGTGGTAACCATATAACCAAATTATGGCACCTGGTGGTTTAGTGGGTAATTTAGGCACTTCAATCAGATTGAGCTTGTGTAGGTTTATATCCAAGGATTGGTTGGGGTTTATTGTTCATGTAATGCCACTCAGGGATGAATGAGGCTGGTCACTCTCACATGTCAGGACCAACTTGCCTAGCCCCAGGTTCCTATGCTCCTCATGAGGCAACATAGTACTGGATGATGGATGGATGACAAAATGAGAGGAAAATGCAATTATAACAGAAAGCCTGTGGAAATCAAATCACTCAAAGGGTTCAGAGTGGTATCATGGACTGCAAGGAGTTTGAAGGGAAGAGCTGGTGAAGAAGTGGAGACTACGAGTAGAAGGCAGATGGATGTCAGTTCCATACAGGAAGTCATTTTCAGAGAAAGGTCAGGTAGAATGACTGCTGGGAGGGACTGTAGGCATAAGCTATTTTGGCAGGGAAGTGTAGTCAGATATGGTGATGAGGGTGTGCTAGTTGAGGAGATATGGGTGGAATGTGTCATGAATGTAATGATAGTGAATGAAAGGATTATAGCAGAGAAAATATTGTTTGGTGTGCTCATGATTTCAGTTATATTGGTGCATGCTCCACAGGTTGGCTTGGATGATATAAAAAAAAAAGGATATATTCTGGGATGACTTCATATGTGTGGTTGGTGGTATGGGAGATGATGAGACTGTAGTTTTGGGTGGGAATTTCAAGGGTCATGTAGGTGAAGCAGCTCAATGATATGAAGGGATACATGGTGGATGTGCATATGGTATGAGGAATACAGACGGGGGAAAGGGTACTCAAATCTGGGATGGCAATGAAGAAGATTGTGTCCAATATGCATTTAGGAAAAGGGAGAGTAGCTTGATTACATATGAGTCTAGGGATAAATAATACACAGATTAACTATTTCTTGGTCAAGAGGGCTGACAGGAAGTTGGTGAAGGATGTTAAAGTTATTGGGAGCAAACAGAGTGTGGAGCAACACAAATTACTGATATGTGACAATGTGCTTAAAGATAGGGCAGTGAAGAAGAGGACCTATACACCCAAGAGGAAAATATGGAAGCTGAAAACAGTCTGGACAATATTGTCTGATAGCAGCCACAATAAAAATCCAGTGCAGAACAAAACCTGAATAGGATAATGAAAATAGGATGGGATATCATCTACCTATCTATCTCCTATCTATATCTGTATATGTTTCCATTTCATATACTGTAATCCCTCAACTACTTTAATTTTTCTTACAATTCATTCTCACCTTTCTTTTTCTTGCCTCTCTTCGTCTCTCCTACTGATGACTCCCCTCCCTCATCCAATCCTTCCTTCTTTCTTCCTGTTCCTCGGTGTTTGCTTTTTCTGGTTTGGTTACGGTTCCTCTTTCCCTCATTAGGCACCTGTGATCCCACCATACCATCTATTTCTTGCCTATTACTCCATTTCCTGTTGTCTGCTCTGTCACTACCTGAAAAAGAAAAATCAGGAGTTATTACTCTAATAATGGCTAAAGACCCTAAACAATGAAACAGCTTTGCCACAGGGAAAGTTTGCACTTCAGAAGGTGGGTTCCCCACTCCTCTACCAAGGGGAATTATACAGTAATGGTCATCTACCCATAACATACTGGGCAATGATACCCTAGCCTGAGACTCCTGCATTATGAAGGGGTAAAATGAGACTGGCTATTCCATCCATCCATCGTCCAATCCTATACTGTCCCATGAGGAGCATAGGAGCCCAGGGCTAGGCAAGTTGGTCCTGACATTTAAGAAGAGAGTGACCAGCCTCACTAATCCTAGAATGGCATTACGTGAGCAATAAACCACAACCACCCCTTGGATATTAACCTCCACAGGCTGGTGACATGTAGAGGTGTATAGTATGCAGGAGGACTACTGGATCTTGAGAGCAGGCTGTGAAGCCTATGCCCAGAGTAAAAAAAAAAAGCAGAGTACAGTAAATGGTTTCCTGGTGTACAGGAAACCATTTGGCTTGTCACTCAGTATAGAGTCACCAACAGGCAGAAGGAAGAGAAAAGAATGAAGGATGAAAGACAGAAGAGGGAGTGTGAAGTCACCCATGGGCAGAAGGAAGAGGAATGAATGAAGGAAAGAAAGACAGAAGAGGAAGGAAGGAAGAGAGGAAACGGCAGAAACCCAAAGCAGCACTACAACGAATGAGTGGATGGTGAGTGCCACCACCTACCACAATGGGACCGGCTATTATTGTAATAAATTTTCATAAATTTCTGAACTGGACTGAAAAAGGGATGTCATGTCCCCATGGTTGTTCAATCTGTACATGGATGAAGTAAAGAGATATAAGATAGAACAGTGGATGTTGGAAAGACCCTAATAAGAGAGGGCAGTGTTTGGAAACTCCCTGTACTGTTGTTTGCAGATGATACTGTATTGTTAAGTGAAGATGAAGGGGAACTGCAAGGTTTGGTGAATCAGTTTGGGAGTGTGTGTAAGAAACAGACTCCAAAGGTGAATGTAGGGAAGAGTAAACTCATGATCTTTGAGAGAAATGATGTCACTGAATGTATAGTGAGGCTGGATGAGGAGGAAATGGAAAATATGAGTGCATTTCAGTACTTGGGTAGTGTGATGAGTATGGATGGAAGTTTAGAGGGTAAAGTGCTTGAAAGGGTACAACAGGGAAGAAAGGTTGCTGGTTCTTTGAAAGCGGTGATAAGGAAAGGGGAAATGAGCATGGAAGTAAAAAAGTCACTCAATGACTGTATTGTGATACCAACTCTAACATACGGACGTGATGCTTTGACCTTGTTGGAAGGACACAAGTCAAGAGTGAGAGGAGTGGAAACGAGTTATCTGAAAAGAGCATGTGGAGTTACATGGAGAGACAGACTGACAAATGAGGAAGTGAAGACACGCTGTGGTGTGGATGTGGATGTGACAGTAAGCGTTCAGAGAAGTACATTGGGGTGGTTTAGCCATGTGGAGAGGATGAAGAGCAACAGACTAACGAGGAGAGTGTATACATGTGAGGTGGAGGGGCAGTCAAACAGAAAAAATATCACAATTCTACTTTCATTTTTTAACAATACAGGGCAGATCAATATTATGCTCATTTAGCCAATAATCATAAAATAACCAAAGGGTAGGATTCTGACTCACAAATCTGCACTATTACAATATCAGTATGTATGGATCAGTGTACAAAAACTGAAAGAACAACTGAATAAGAATGCTCAGATGTTTAATAGTACACTGTACACAAATACAGTATCTACATCACAATTACAGTTTAATAATGATCAAATAACTGACCATGGTGGTGACTTGTTCCATTGGGTGCCACTGTGACTGTCTGTGGCACAACCCTTATGACAGCCAGCTTCTGAACAGTTCCCTGGGGATTGTGGACAAAACACTGGAATATCCCAGCATGTTCCTTCTCCACTCTTGCAATCTTTAGCCCGTTCTCTGTAGAATTAGAAACAGCATTGTTTTATCAGTGATTCTGGAGTGTAGTTACCATCAAAACATAGCCTGAAGAATAACAAGAGGATGTACAAGGACCACAATTATCCATCACTTTCACATAGAAACAAAAGTATTCCCAATCAAGGACCACAAGAACATAAGAGGGACACAGTTCATTACTTTGGCAAGTGGATACAGAGTAGTTCAGTAGGCTAAAGCATTCCAACTGAATGCAGCTCTTATGGGTCTAAGTCAAAGCGATGGTTGGGGTTAACTGTTCGTATAATGTCGCTCTAGGGCAAGTAAATGATCAGTCATGCCTTCAATATGTGGAGTGATTAGCCAAACCCTGAACTCCAATGCTCTTAAGAAAGAGGGGCAGTCAAGCATCTGATCATGGATACATGGTTAGCAATTAGTTTGCTTATGAATTAGTACTACAGTACAGCACCTATAAATCTCCACAGACTTAGTTTTGATATTTATATTCATATATAGCACAGCACTCCACATAAAAAATTATAATACTAACAAAAGTTCTTATTTGGAATTTCCTGCAATGCCTCTACAGATCATTTTATTATCTATGAAAGAAAGTTGTTAAGTAAATGAGGGCGATACTGAGGAGAAGAATTCCAGTCTCTTTGATCCTTTGACCAATTGACTTTCTTATTCCACATTTCTGTTTCTTAGCTTTTTCAATTTAAGCAGCCCACACAAATTCTTCCACAGTCTCATTTCTCAGTTTTGAATTTTCAAACTCATCTCATGGAAAGGTCCAATATGTTAATGTGGACACTAATCTTAATGCTGTCTTCTTGCAGTGCCTATACTTTGCTCTCTGTTATGCATCAGGGTTTTTATATGCAAGCTATTTTCCTTCCTTCAGAGACTCTACTTCTTTGATATATTGACTATATTTATCTGCGGTATCTATTTTTTTAATAATGTCTAAACTGATGCTGCAGTTTTATACTGACATTACTGCAAGTTGCAGAACTCTTCTTTAATATTTCAACTACCTAGAGTTTTCTCAACAGCAGAAAATCATGTGATGCAAGCCCAAGTAAAATTCCTAGGTACACTAGTGGCAGACAACGTGTTACTCAGGACAGTTTTTGAAGCCTGTGACTGACAGAAGATATCTCAGATGAACGAATTTCTTTTGTGTGGCCTGACTTAAATATGCCATTGCACCAAACACAACAAAAGGGGTGAAAAAAAACACATCATAGCAGAAAATGGACAAATGCTTGTAGGCCCTTTGGGCCCGCTCACACTTGCTCCTGCGGAGGTCTTTCGCGCTGCGCGCTCGCTTTCTCGTGCTTCTCACTCGTTTCCTCGCGCTTCACATGTGCGTTGTGATCATTTCAGGTAATCCGTGTCACGTTTATGTGCTGCTCTAGTCTAACGTTGTCACTATCAGCTGTCAAGTTGACATCAAAGGGCCCATGATGGTCCGTTTATGAGTTGTTCTAGTCTAACGCTGTCACTTGGATTTTTTGCAGCTAACCAAATGATCGTATTATTTGCAGCTTTGGGAATGGAACCCAAGATGTCTGCAAGCAAATACAAGATATTAACCACTCAGCCAAGGAAACCGACCGGGCTCCAGGAGCGGCATTTTTTGGTCCAAATTTGATCGCGCTATAGTACTGTATATTAGACAGAGCCATAAAAAACTCTATGGTGAACACAACCCTAATTTCACACATTCATGCCAGGAGCAGCGTTTTTTGGTCAAACTTTGATCGTTCATTAAATATAGTAAAAGTTTTCAATCGTGATGGACCAAGTTTTTTCACATCAGCAAATTTATTGCGATTTTTGTGCCAATTTTGGTGCAATTTGTATGTGTAGTTTCGGCTGCCCAAAATACACACACACACATGCCTACTGCTATAGTATATTAGATTACATCAGGAGACCTACTTTAAGTCAGCAGTATGTTTGAAATATCATTACTTTCTTCATACTGCTGCTACAGTACTTTAAACTGAAGTAAAATGTTGTATCAGCTTTACATGTAGCAATAATTTACTGTGGACTTTTTTACTCCCCCTCCCCCACACAAAGAAAAAAAGATGGCTTATACACAGGATTTATAGTACAAAAAAGAACATGCATATGTAATAAGGGTCAATGAAAAATATATAACACAGGGGGAGAATATCAAGCTAAATGTTACTATGTGTTTGCAGTGGTTGGGGGTGTCAGAAGTATCATGTGAGAGCAAAATATATAGTCTAAATACAGTATTGTACAGTAATACTGTACAGATGTAATCTTTTTACTTGGTGTGGAATACATCCACTCATCTATGACCACAGTACAAAATCTCCAAAGAGCATTACATATACAGTAATATGCTCTACATTAATAGATATAATTGTTGTGATGATAGTATTCCCTTCCACAAAACAAAATAAGCCTATTACTAACAGCAACCTCACCCAATACAATGAGCGTGACTGCCACATACATAATTTTCACATTTGCATTGAGAGAGAAAAAAAAAAAAAATGAAAATTCAAACTCTGGTGTGAATTCTAGTCTTGCCCACCTCTGAATATCATTCACAAGTTGGTAAGAGTCTGTCACAGTCCGGAAGAGGAGGAGAAAAGGTTCCGAGTTGTGTCACAAAATAAATGACAGAAGGCTGGTTTCATGATACAGAGTGTTTCAGCATGATGGGGGTGTAAATTCCGATGGGGAAAACCATTACATAATTTCTGATTAGTACTTGGATGGGTGACCGCCTGGGAACACCAGATGCTGTTGGCATCCCTACGTGTCAAGTGGGGTTGGTGAAGGATTAGTGCCCCTCCCTGTAAAACAATTAACTCTAAGCCCTTGGCCACCCCATCTGGGATACATGGCGTCTGGCAATGAATGAATGAAAATGAATAATTTCTGAATGACCCCTAAAACTGTTGGCATCATTGTGCACCAGCAATTCACTGAAGACCTACATAACAGAATAAAGGAACATCAAATATGATGACTTACAATGAGGACTTACTGTACAGTAAAGAACATTTACCTGTAATAAGAAGGTTGGAGTCATTGCGTACTAGGCGTCCATTGAAGACCCACATGACCTTGGGTGGAGGATGGCCATGGGCAGTACAATTTAGGGAGACACTGCTCCCTTCCTCCACCTCTTGGGAAGCTGGACCTTCAACTAGCTGTGGAGGATCTGACAGGTGACAGAGCCATAATGAAAAATATATTAATACAAGGTAGAGGTGGAAGCAGCTGCCATAAGGCAATTGGTCAGTGTTCATCTTCTTTGCATATGCCTTCAAGTATGTGGTGGGTTAGTCACCCACTATTCTGGGATACAAAGCCACTGTTTCATCCAGGTTACCACATTTACCTCCCTTAGGTGCTACCCTAGATGTTCATTTCAATTACCAACTCACAAAGGATAGATAAGCATCTGAGTCATGTGATGCCAGCTGCCAACACCTGACTGTGAATCTGGCTCCAACAGGCCATTAGTTTTGTAGTCACCAATACTACTCACTCAGCCACCATGGTGGTGTAGTCTATATCAACACAGTAAAAATGCTTGAAAGCCTACTATACTATAACCCATATAGTTTTCCTTAGTTTACCCATTTGGATCATCACTATTATTATCATCATCATCATCATCATTTTTTTCCATCTAAGGAAGGTGTGAGGAAGGATCCAGGAAAAAAAAAAAATGAAATCACAATGAAGAGAGCATGCCCACTGAAGTCAGCCAGATATTCATTCATTCACACACACACACACACACACACACACACACACACACACACAGCCGAAGAGGGCAGACGTCCCAGCCACCGCTGCTAACCTTGAGTAGTTTCAGGAATTTTGTCTGTCCTGTCTCCTAAGGTCTTGTTTTAAATTTAAAATAATGAAAATTAATAGACTACCAAATATGTAAAGATTTATTGGCTAGACTGTACATGAATGTTTGTAGTTTTTTTTTTCGGTAACAGCTGTTTTGGTATTTAACCATCAAACATGGCCGAAAATGTAAACAATGAGGGACTAGAATTTCAAGGATTTGATGCAAATACCAATGTTAAACATTGGTTAAAACATTAATTATGAGGATTAGTGAACTTGAACAGAAAGTAGAGAATCTAGTGATAAAGGATGTGTCTGTAAATACGGAAACTACCGTACAGAGTCTGATCCAATCCAATGAAACAGCGAATGAAGAGATTAGGAATTTGAAGCGGGAAAATGTTGAACTGAGGAGAAAACTAGAAGAGAGTACTAATAAAATGGAGAAGGTGAGTACTGTAATGTATTAGAAGAACATAAGGCAAAGTGGGCACACGTAGAAGAAGAACAGAAAGAAGTGGTCAGCTTAAGAGAGATCATCCAGGAAGAACGGGAAATGAACAAGAAAGAAATGGAAGAAAATGTAGTGAAAATACTGAAGAAAAAAGAGAAAATAGTGAGAGAAACTGTAGAAAGGAACAGATGTGTGGTAGTATTTGGGAACAGGGAGGAGGAAGAAAAGGTTAGGTTCGTAAGACTCGAGAGAGACACGAACCTGGTGAGAGGAATATTAGGCAAGATTGACCCCGAAGGAGACAAGTGGGTAAAAGAAATTGAGGCAGTAAGGAGGATAGGGCCTTATAAGAAAGGGGAATCAAGACCAATGAGAGTCAAGTTTACATCAGAAAGTGTAATAAATGAGATACTTAAAGTGACCTGGAAATTATGCAAAGAGGCGGGGATGGAAAATATTATAATAAGAAAAGATCTGAATGAAGAAGAAAGAGAAGTTTTAAAATCATTAAAGGAAGAAGTAAAGGAAAAAAAATGATAAGAGGACAGAGGAAGAATGTAATACTTTTTTTTGGAGAGTATTGGATATGAAAGTAAGGAAATGGTATTTACGGAAATAGAAGTGAAGGAAACTAAGGGGGATGGTTGTGAAAGACCAGAAGTTGAGGAAGTGGTACGGACAGAGAGTAGGAGAGAAGAGGGTATTAAAAACGTCAAAAATAATTTGAAGGTGATATATACTAATGTTGATGGTTTCATATCGACAAGGATCGAAATTAATGATTTCTTGAGAGAGCATGAACCTGATGTCATGTGCTTTGTAGAGACCAAATTAAGAGAAGATATTGATGTTCATTTGGGAGATGGTAAATACAAACTGTGGAGAAAAGACAGAAAAGAAAAAAAGGGAGGAAGAGTGATGATAGCAGTGAAGAACAACATAAATGTAGATACTGTGGAAATGGGAGACGGCAGGGCTGAAGTGATATATATGAAATTAGAAACTGGAGAGAACGTTAAGAGAGATATGGCAGTAGTGTATGTTCCCCCAAAGACGAGAGCATGGAAGGATGACGAATACCATGAGATGTTGTCAGATATGGCTAGATATTTGCAAAAAATAATTGAGAAAAGCAATAATATAATTTTGGTGGGTGACTTTAATTGTAAAGAGGTGAACTGGGAGGAATGGTATTCAGGAGGCGGCGAGGATTCGTGGGGCACTATGTTATTAAATATAATAATGAATAATGTGATGACGCAATGCGTCAAAGAAGAGACACAGTTTCGAGGTGAGGACACACCAGCAAGGTTAGATTTACTGTTCACCAAAGAACCCGATGTAATAGAATCATTGGAATATCTCTGTCCTTTGGGAAAAAGTGATCACATGGTCATTGGGTTCCAGATGTTAATAGGAAACATCGAGCCAAGAGATGAGCTTCATAGACAGGGAAGATACAACTTTGGGAAAGCAAAATTTTACAGGATTGAGAAACTTTTTTGTAAATGCGGATTGGAGAAAATTCAGAGAAACAAGAGAGATACAGAGGAAGTGGGATATCTTTCTAGACCTCTATAATTTGGGAGTGGAAAAATTTGTACCAAGAGTAAGAGGGAAAGAAAACAGGAAAAAGGAGTGGTTTAATAGAAGGTGTATGATAGCAAAAAAAGAGAGAGATAAGGCGTGGAACAATTGGAGAAAGAGAGGTAACAACAGAACAAAGGAAGAATATAAAAGAACAAGAAATGAATTCACAAGAATACATAGAGAAGAAGAAAGGAATTTTGAAAAAGGTATAATTGACAAATGCAAGGATGAACCCAAACTGTTTTATAGATTTGTTAATGGCGAACTGAAACAAAAGGAAGGAATCACCAAACTGAAAGTAGAAGGAGAGGTCTTTAAGGATGCGGCAATGCAAGCAGAAATAATGAACAAACGTTTCCAGTCAGTTTTCACTAAAGAAAAGGAGCTTGTGGATGGGGAGGGAGTGATTAGAAATGTTCCGGTGATGAAAGATATAAAAGTGGAGGTACAGGAAGTGTATAAATTACTGGAAACTTAAGATGTAAGGAAAGCCCCAGGACCTGATGGAATTTCTAATTGGGTACTGAAGGAATGCAGAGAACAACTGGCGGATGAAATTCACAGCT
Organism: Coenobita brevimanus; assembly: GCF_032717465.1. NCBI lineage: Eukaryota > Metazoa > Arthropoda > Malacostraca > Decapoda > Coenobitidae > Coenobita > Coenobita brevimanus. The sequence continues at coordinate 13,924,922 of NC_137051.1, forward strand.
TAATCGTATGCTCACTGGAAGAGGGGAAAGTGCCAAAAGAATGGAAGAGGGCAAATGTGGTACCAATTTACAGGGGAGGAAACAGGGAAGAACCCCTGAATTATAGACCAGTGTCTCTAACCAGCATGGTCGCAAAATTGTGTGAGAGAATCCTGAAAGACAGATGGATAAAATACCTGGAAGAGATGAATAATTTGGCTGAATGTCAGTTTGGATTCAGAAGTGGAAGGTCATGTGTTTCTAACTTGTTGAGCTTTTACTCAAGAGCGATTGATGTGGTACAGGAGAGAGATGGTTGGGTGGATTGTGTGTACTTAGACTTAGAGAAGGCCTTTGACAAGGTACCTCATAAGAGACTAATATGGAAACTAGAATACATAGGAGGATTAAAGGGGAAACTTCTGGAATGGATGAGAGATTTTTTGAGAGAGAGACAAATGAGGACAGTAATAAAGGAAAAGATGTCTGGATGGAGGGAAGTAACAAGTGGAGTCCCTCAAGGCTCAGTGTTGGTGCCAGTAATGTTCCTGATTTACGTAAATGATATGGTAGATGGAGTGAACAGTTATGCAAGTCTGTTTGCTGATGATGTAAAGATCTTGAGGAAGATAGAGTTTGAGGAGGATTGTAAAATACTGCAGGAGGATTTGGATAGGATACACAATTGGAGCCGGACATGGGAAATGAAATTTAATGTAAAGAAATGTAAAATATTGGAAATGTGTAAAAGTAACAGGAGACCATCACTGAATTATTTTTTGGGTAATGAATTAATCACAAAAAGAAGAGAAGAGAAAGATTTGGGAGTGCTGGTCCAAGATATTTTGTCACCAGAAAAGCACATTAACAAGATAGTTGGAGAGACTTATAAACTCTTGACTAACATAAGAGTAGCATTTCATTATATGGATGAGGAGATGATGAAAAAATTGATAGTGGCCATGATCCGCCCCAGGTTAGAATATGCAGCGGTAGTGTGGTCCCCACACAAAAAGAAAGACATAAACAAGATTGAGAGAATACAAAGAACAGCAACCAAGATGGTCCCCAGTCTAACAGACCTGTCATACAGAGAGAGGCTTGAAAAACTGGATTTGCCTTCGTTAGAGGAAAGGAGAAAGAGGGGAGACATGACTGCGGTGTTCAGGACCATGGTGGGAGTAGATAAAATTGACAAAGAAGATCTGTTTGTATGGGATAAGAGAGCAACAAGAGGACACAGAATGAAATTGTCAAGCTGCTTGAAGGATATCAAGAAATGTAGCTTTCCTTACAGAAGTATAGACTTATGGAATAGCCTGGACAAAGAGATCGTCCAGTCTAAAAACTTAAACGAGTTTAAAGCTAAATTCGACTTACTGGGAAACAGCGACAGAAACCCAAGAGCATAGTACATTCCGTGTATATCACAATTAGGTATATTAGGTAAATACTTAAATATTTGGAACGACATAGACAAAGAGGTGGTGCATGAGAAAAACATTCATGTGTGTAAAGGTAGACATGATAAATGTGGATATGGAGACAGGACAACACGAGCATTGCTCAATTCCTGTATACTACAAATAGGTAAATACAAATAGGTAAATACACATCATCCAAGCTTCCAGAATTCCGGGTCCACCTCACAGGCATAACCATTTGCACATATCTGGGGGATAATTTTCTTCAGAAATAAACTGAAACCTGTTATGTAAATGGTATTAACAATGACGTCATAAATTCACTTTAAAAAGCACCTGAAAATTCTGTTTAGCTTGGGAAAGACCTCTCATAATGAAGGGATTAACATCACCCTTAAACCAATATGCTGAAAATAACTTACTACAAGCCAAAATGGCATCATCATACAGATTGAACAAATTTACTTTCAATTCCTACCACATCTAAGATATGTACCAGTCATGATACTTTCCGTACACTATAACAAACCATCACATAAGTAATCATAATTTTAAGTCGGGGATGTGCCCTAAAGTATTTAATACTATTTTCATACAACTGGTATTGTAAATTAGATGATGCAGGCAAATGAAATTTTGATGGGCAGTCTCTCAACACAGCTGTTTACTGTGGACTTAACAAAAACAACATAAGAAAAGTGACTAATAATGAAGACTTACTGCAATAAGTGCTAAAGCACTCACCTAGGACTTCCAACAACATGTCCAGCACAATAAGTGCAGCTCCAACCCCATTCTCTGCATGGCACAAGTATGTACCCTCATCCTCCACCCTCAGCCCAGTAATGCAGAGTGAGCCATCCTCCATCTGGACACTGGAGTGAGGCAGTGTTCCCCCATACTTGGACCAGCGCAGGCGAGGCTTAGGATGACCGTTGGCTAGACACAACAGTGTCACACTGGACCCTGAGGAAGAGGAGTGATATCTCAGGACAAATACCTTACTATATTAACAAAGACATTTTTGAAATGAAAAATATGTTCAAATAGTTAGGCTTGTGAGGTACAGCCAGGTTCTGGAAAATTAAACAATGTGTGAATAATTGTGTGGCCAGTTTTACATGGCACATTGTTCACTGTTTTCTCACTTTAATACCTTCTCTTTCCTTGCTTCTAGGTACTTCCCCTATCACACATGGATGCTGTACTTTCCCCCTATGAGAGAGTGCTCTAATGCACACAGGATGATCATGGGTGGCCCTTTGTGGTGTGTACCGATATAATGCATTATCCCCATTGCCCTCATATAATTTCTTACACACCTGGTGGTGTAGGCATTCTAACCCAATGTGACCCAAACAGGTCTACTTCTGAAAAATAGTTGGAGTTTGTTGCTAATGTACTGCCATTCAGGGGACGCAATTGTCACTCTGACCTTAAATTCCTGAACCAGGCAGCCTAGCACTGGGCCCCTATGTCCATGATGGGGCAAGACTGTATTTGATGATGGATGGATGTAGAGTAATTAATTTTACCATTTCAGCTAAAAATTACTGTTGTGTTACTGAACAATAATAATGACTATGTTGATACTGGTATGCTTTCACTTCTTTCTTTAAATTCTGATCTCTACATGCACTTCATTTTATAACTTGCTTATCATCTCACAATCATTTTTCATATCTTGATTTCAGTGCTGTGACTTTTTCAAACAAAAAAATTACACCCACATATGCAAAAAGTTGCTTATTCAAAAATACATCAGTTTTGTTCCAACCTAGATCCTAATTCTTCCAATCCTTTCTTCCTCACTTCAAACTATACGGCAATTATCCTTCATCTCCACCTTGCCCTCTCAGTCCTGTCCCCTCCTGCCCCTCCCATTTTCATTCTTTCAATCCACATGTACCATACCCTCTTCTGTTCCTCTCTATATCACCACTTCCCTTCCCACACAACTTGCTGGTCTCAGAATCCTATGACTCTCCTTCAATAAAATCTTCTGGCATTTGATGAAGTAGAATTCTAAAATTGTCCTAAACAACAGAGGGTTAACAGTACCTGTATTATTCCCTTCAATCCAATGATGTATTTTGCACTGCTATCTCTAGACAATTTTACTGAATGCAGGTGCTTAGCATATTGGAACGGTTAGATACAGTCTTCGTTAATCTCCTCACAACAGCAACAGCAAGGTCTTTCCTGAGCTGAATACAATCATCTGGAGGTACGGTAGCAAGATTAAAGTAGGAGACACATCACCAGATTCAGTGGGTTAACACTCTCAAGCTCCTATATGGAGATGGGACGATACAAGCTTAGCTCCAATGATGCATACCTGCACTACAACTAGGTAAGTGCTCTCAGCCAAATATAACCATTTGACATTAGCCTTCCAATCATCCTTAACCTATCCAATTTCCTCCTTTCACCCTCCCCTTTCAAAACTAAACTGTCTCTCCTCTTCCCCTCTTCATCTCCCTTTCCAGTCTCTACTAAGTCTACCCTCATCTCTTTTTCCTACTCTACCTCCCTCTTCTGCCTTCCCTCTCTTCCTTCTCCACTCTACCTTTTCCACCCTCCTTCACTCCCTTCTTCACTCGATCTACATATCCCTCCCTCTCTTCTCCACTTATCTTCCATCTCCTCCTGCCCCTCCCGCCCTCCCTCTCCCCATCCTTTACTTCACCACCCTACTTCACTCCACCGACCCTCCCTGACCCCTGGATGACCCCTCACCATGACTACTCTCCCCCTTCCTTTGTAACCTCTTGACCTCCCTCCTACACTCTCACCTGCACCCTCTCATACCTCCTATTCACTAAATTTTCCTGCAACTTTAACCTCTCCCTATCCACTTCTCTTGAATCAGGCCTCACCTACATTTAATGTTTTTTTTAATAAAGTGGTTGGCAGGAAGGGAAGAGGTTTCATCAAAAAAAAAAAAAAAAAAAAAAAAAAAAAAAAAAAAAAGTACAGTGGATATCATTCTGTGGCAGAGTATAGATGCACAGTTTACTTCATGATACTTGTATTGGGATTGTGTTATTTTTGCCGCCATACTGCTATACTCCCAGCAACATTTTCCTCCTACAAATCTCATTCAACATTTTTTTTTTTTTTTTTTATCTCTCTACCACCTGCTCCCACCTGTGACCATTCCCTTTTATCTCTTTCCATCACCCTTTAAACTCACTAGCAGTTTACATTTCCATATCTAAAATCATTTTGTTCTTCTCTTTTCTCTCACCACATACTGTAATTATGTTTTCACCTTCAAGTCTTCTTCCCATTCTCTCTCTCTCTCTCTCTCTCTCTCTCTCATGGCTAGGACAGCTAAACAGTACAGGTAGGATTCTCTTCCAGCAAACTGAGGATAAATCATACGAGTCTAATGGCGTTAATACTGTTGCCATTAAGCCTCTCATGCTCAGAACAAGTATTTTATTCTAGCTAAAGCCATTTTATTTTGTTCAGAGAAGTAAAGAAGTCTGAGTGTTCAATAATATCTTCCTTTACCCTCGGTTTTGCTTGTTTTAATTTGTTCATGTAATTTTCTTCAGTAATTTTTTTCAGTGGCCATTATTTTTTAAGATAACCTGTCCACTAATTTTTTAAATGCAATTATTGTTTTCAGCTCCTCTTTACTACATCAGTTGTCCCTGTTGCTACTATTTCTATTTTTGTGTGTACATTCTCTCCAACTTAATTTCACTTTTCATCCTTTTATTTGATTCATCTCCTAGTTAACATGTAGATAGGATGCAATCAGATATACAAAAAGGCATGAATGAGGACACAGCAGTGAGGTGGACAGAAAACAAGCAAAAGCAAGAGGAAAAGAAAAAAATGACAAGGATGATAAGAATGAAAGAGACAAGGTAGAGATCAAAGGTGTGTGAACTGGGCTAGAAACAGTATTGGAGAACAGAGGAAAATCAGAAGAATGGGTAAGAATGGAAAGGATGAAAAAAAAAAAAAAGGCACAGGTTAGAACAGAAAAAGAAGCAAAGAGAGGTAAGAGATTAGAAGACAGAGATATAAGAACAGGATTAAAAGTGAGAAAAAACAGAATTAAGAATGAAGATACATGATGATTTTGTGCTGACTGCAGAGAATGAAAGGGAGGCAGAGGAAAGATTTACGAAGTGAAGAGATGGCATGGGGCACAAAGGCTTGAGAATAAATGCAGATAAAACAAAAGTGATGATATCTAGGGCTTGGTGGCAGCACTGTCAAAGAAGAGGGAGAATGGCTATGTACAGTTTGCCACAAAGGCATGAGAAGTATGGTAATTCCATCTTGTGCAGTGTTTGAGATAAGTGGGTGCATAAGAGATGTAGTGGTGTTAGAGGTAGACTGCGAGATAATGCTGAGTTCGTGTGTGTGGTGTGTCAGGGGGAGCATGCAGAGATTGTCAGGCATGAAAGGATTAATCTTGCTTGTGAGTCTCTTGAGTGTGTGGAAGAGTTCTGTTATTTGAGAGACAAGCTATGTGCTGAAGGTAGGGCTGGAGCTAGCTCTGTGGCTAAAGTGAGGAGTGGTTGGAAGAAATTCAGGGAGCTGTTGCCTCTCCTCATATTGAGAGGGCTCTCCCTCCGTGCTAAGGGTTCTCTGTATGCGGCATGAGTTAGGAGTGTAATGCTGTATGGCAGTGAAACCCGGGCAGTAAAGGAAGAGGATATTCACGGACTCAAATGTACAGTAATGACAATGATTAGGTGAATGTGCAGTGCGTCCTTGAGTGCGAGGGCTGGGGGGGGCTAGGTTAATGATGGAAGAGTTGAGAGGTAGGATGGGACTGGAAAGTATTGGTGTTGATAAGGAGAAGAAGACTGAGATGGTTTGGACATGTGGAGAGGATGGGGGATGATAATTGGGCACAGTAAGTGAGAAGTGTTAACGTTAGGGGTAGGGTTACAAGAGGTAAACCGAAAAAGACCTGGGACAAGGTCACTGAGTGTGACCACAGGGATAAAGGACTGAACAGGGAAGCCGCCAGAAATTGTGCAGCATGAAGAGCCGCCATTAAGTGACCAAAGCCAATGCATGCAAGCATGTTGGAGTCTTTAAATATGAAACAAAATGAAACAAAACAAAATGATAAATGTCAGATGAAAATGAATTATGATGCATGATAAAGTTTATATTAGAAAGCATTACCAAGGAGGAATAAGAGAGGGATAGCTAAATGAAGGTCAGTAGCTGATGGTATGCACAAGCAGGACAAGTTGAAAAAGAAGAAATGGAAGAGAAATGAAGAAAGACAATTTAATAAGGGTGAAAGATCAGGGTAAAATGGTGGAGAAAGAGGGAAAATTTAGGGGTTATGGAGGAGACAGAAGGATGAAAAATTAAGGGAAATAAGAAAAGGAAAAATGGGGTAATGACAGTGGGGAGATTAACACAAGAGAGGAGAAAGAGAGAAAGTGGAAAACTAGGGAAATAATAAAAGAAGACTGATTCAATGGAAGAGAGTTGTTTAGTAAAGTATGGTAAACAGAGGAGGGAAATGTGATAAAATTAATACTGTAGATAAGTAGGAAGAGTAAAATGGTAAGGAGAGAGAGAGAGAGAGAGAGAGAGACAGAGACAGAGACAGACAGACAGACAGAGGATGATGGAAAGAAAAAGTAAAGAAAGAATAAGAGGGGAAGTGAGGGAGGGAGGGATGAAAGAAATAAGAAAAACAGAAGAAAAGGAGGGAGGGAGGAGAAGGAGCCAAGGCCCCTCAGACAAATATGGCATGTGTAGTTTAAGTGAGGTCTGCCATGCCACTCACTCCACTCTCCACCTTCTTATTCCACTCTCCACACCTACCTTACCCTCCATCCTCCACATTCTTATCATGCATTCAACAACCACTCCATCCTCTTAGATCCACCATGCTACCCACTCCACCCTACACCTTACTCCACTCTCCACACCTACCTTACCCACCATCCTCCACATTCTTACCCTACTTTCTTCACCCACTCCACCCTCTTTGGTCCACCACACCACCCACTCCACCCTCCACCTTCTTACCTCACTCCCTATACCCCCACCTCCCTCCATGCATTACACCCACTTCACCATCTGTCATCCTACTCAACTCTCACACCCACTTCACCTTCTATCATCCTACTCCACTCTTAACACTCACTTCACCTTCTATCATCCTACTCCACTCTTCACACCCACTTCATCTTCTATAATCCTACTCCACTCTTCATGCCCACTTCATCTTTTATCATCCCACTCCACTCTTTACACTCACTTCACCTTCCACCATCCTACTCTACTCCTTCCACTCACTTCACCTTCCATCATCCTACTCCACTCTTACCATTCACTCCACCTTCCACCATCCTACCACACTCTTCACACCCACTTCACCTTCCATCATCCTACTCCACTCCTCACACCCACTTACCTTCTATCATCCTACTTCACTCTTCACATCCACTTCACCTTCCATCATCTTACTCCACTTTTCACACCCACTTCACTTTCCATCAACCAACTCAACTCTGTACACTCGCTTCACCTTCAATCACACTGCTGTTCATTCACTTACTTCACTCAGAACCCTCTACTTTGCACTGTCTTGCCTCCACTCAGCACCCTCTGCTTGACTCTCCTCCCCATTTACTCCACTCTCCACCACCACTCCATCTTTAACCATCTTATTCCATTCAGCATTTCCTACTTCGCTTTCCACAATCATTCTACCTTTTACCCTCTTATTCCACACAGTATTCCCTACTCCATCTCCATCATCACTCCACTTTCCATCCTCTTACTCCAGTCTTCATCCTCAGACTCTCATATTACTCTACTCTTCATGATCTTAGTCCTCTTTTCCCTTGTACTCCATCCTTTATCACATTACTCCACTCTTATTCCACTCCACCAAATCTATTCCACTGCTGTTCTCCTTACACTAGATTCCATTTTAACACACTCCACCAGATCTATTCCACTGCTGTTCTCCTTATGCTAGATTCCATTTCAACACACTCTACCTATTACAGTAATGTCATTCCTTTAATCCACCCTTACACTCTTAACTCCACATTTCACTGACTTCTCTCTTCTTTCACCTCTTCAATATGATGATGTTTTTATATTTTACTCTTGTTATGATTATTTTTGTCACCTTATGAAGCCATTTTCACAATGGAGAGGTTGAATATAGCCTTCACTAACCTCAACACTATTAGGAGCCTCTCATAAGCTGAATAAAATTATCTGGTAACAGGAAGAATACATTTTAAAAGATGTCACAGCACTGAAGGAGTTAAAATATAGTCCATTATTGTACCACTATCAATTACCTCCCCCTCATTCAACGCTCCTTTCCCTTGCTCAACCACCACACCTTTCTCCCATCTTCCCTCCCCAGTGTGGCATTTTGTGTGAGGTGCAACCTACTAAAGGATTTCCAGACATTTCTGTCCCCACTCAGTAATATGCCCTCTTTGCACAACACAGTACAGTACCTTACTTCACATACCCTCCTATCTTCCTCATCTCTTCATCTTGCTCTTCCCTCCTTCTCCTGCCAGCCATTCCAGTCTCATACAATCTCAGTCTCTTATTTGTTCCATTTGGTTGGGTAACCTTGAAGAATTTCTCTATTTCCCCTATTACCTCAAGACAAGACTTTAAAACCATTATTTCCTGCTCTTCAGTCTTGTTCTTGGTTTTCCTCACCTTCAAATCATTCTACTCTCACACACACTTTTAGTTTTTCTTTCCTCATTCATTCTATGCTGCCAAAACACTACAAAGTAGGATTATTTCTATGTATTCTTCACAATACATTAACTTTTACACTTTACTGTCCATATACCAAGCTTACCTCAATGTTTTTAAGTCATTTCTATTTCTCCTCAAAACCAATCCACCCTGATTCATTCTCTTGCCTTCCATTCAAACCATATAGTTAATTCCTCCTCCTCCTCCTCATAACTCTAAGCTCTCCATCACCCCTAATCACTGGCTACCCATCAACCTTGGCACCCAAGTTAATTGCCCATCATTACTCGGTTAACAAACACTTCCACCAAGTGCCTGGATCACTAATAGTTGGTGACTTTGAACCTGTTTCTTGAAGGTTGTATCAATGAGGTATCTCTATTTGGAGAAGATTTTTTGCCTTGTGGATATAATATAAATGGATAATGGCTAGCTAGATGGCTATGTGGGAAGTGAAATTACAGCTTAGTGGAAACTGAACAAGAAGTGTATTATATATCACCATTATCATCAGTCTTCATTTGATGTCCACTGCTGAACAAATGGCACTCCAATCTTTCTCCAAGCTCACATTATTTCAACATAGAGTATACAGTACCGTATATCAAAAGTGAATTATACACACACACACACACACACACACATTCATTATAGGGTTACAGGACAGGTTTTCTGATATATCTGGTGTACTCACCAAAACTTTAGTCACACACTCCAATTATTGTATCCCCCCTCACCTGTTCCCATTACCCTCTAACTACACCTGTACCTGCTCTCACTAATCAGTCTATACTTCAACCTAGTTCTGTCAAAAAATACTTTCATCTACACCCACACCTACGTCTGCTTCCAATATCCTCTCACTGCATCCACACCCACAGGAATCCACTTGAAATGTTAGCCTATATAGATAGGAGTGTGACATATTGTGGCAGTAGTAGTTGAAGGCATTCACCGGGCCAAACCAACACCACACTTTTTCCTGTTTACCTCATACCTTTTACAGACAAATACACCTGGTCACATTAGCCTTTATCTGCACTTAATCTATTCCTATTACACTTTATCTACACATAAATCTATTCCCAGTGCCCCTTATCTACACCTATATCCATTCCTATTACCCCTCATCAAAACCTACAACTATCCTCATTGTCTCTCATCAAAACCTACACCTATTTCCATTATCCTCTATCTACACCTACACATCCTCCCACATACCAGTATCTATATATACACCTGCTCCCATTTCCAGTTATCCAAACCAGCACCCACACAGCAAAAACAACTTACATCTACTCCTGTTCTCATTACCCACCTACAGTGCCGGTATACACAGAACGGAGTGTGACATAGTGTGGAGGTGACGGCTGAGTGCGTTCAGTAGGCCTCACCACCACCACCCTTGTCCTGGTGTTGCGGCTGACACTCAGGTTCAGAACAGGGTTGTGGGCTGAACAGGTGTACTCACCGGCTGCCCATGCTCCCACATTACCCATCACAAGGTCACCATGGGGTGTCACATGGTATGCTGTTGACAAAGTGGCTGTGTGAAATGTTGGACACCAGAGGGAGCACAGACAGTCCTCATTGATATTGTTATGGCCTCAGATCTCCTTGCAGGGGATATGGATGGAGCTGAAGAATGTTTACATGACCAGTCAGCAGATCTGTCCAGTTATATCAGTGACACTACATGATAGAATCTCTCTCTATCACCTCCCCTCTCATTAAAAGTCTGGGATGTGTTTTATAATATGGTAAACCCTCGATATAACGAACTAATTGGTACCAGACCCTTGACATTAAAGCCAAAAGTTCTTTAACACTGAACACCATGCTGTTTGGTAATTTCCCAGGCTTCATGGCTTTTCCTGAACAAAGATCGTTAAACATAGAACACCATTCAGCCGTACACTCATACACAATAACATACAGCTAGGTCTCAATGGTTCTTTTTCTCAATAAATGCTCAGTTTATGAACTTGTGTTTATTCTAACCTTTCAAGAAGTAAATGCACTGCAAATAAAGACAGCAAGTAGGCCTTGGGTAAATCTATGTTTATTGTTCAGTATTTGCAAGGAATTTACTATTGGTATTTACTATCCTCGATGATAATAAGCTTCTTCTTTAAAGATATTATTTTCCTCTTGGCCTTGGCTGTTGGGGAAGAAGCACTTGAAGGTCGTGATGCCATGGCTTCAGGTAGTAGTGGTACAGCAGTACAGTACAGTATTTGGTGAATTTGTGAATTTGTGGAGTGTTAGAGAGACGTCCTCTCACAACACTGGTCATCCAGAGACTGATGAGGCATTCTGCGGGATGCAGAAAAGTGTGTGTGTGTGTGTGTGTGTGTGTGTGTGTGTGTGTGTGTGTGTGTGTGTGTGTGTGTGTGTGTGTGTGTGTGTGTGTGTGTGTGTGTGTGTGTGTGTTCTTACCTAATTGTATCTTTACAGGAATGAGTCAAGCTCGTACTGTCCCGTGTCTTAAACCATATTTATCGTACATATCCTTAAATTTGTGAATTGTTTTGGCACACACTATTTCATTCGGTAGTGCATTCCACTGATCAATTGCTCTGTTTGGGAAACTGAATTTCCTTACGTCTTTATCACCTCTCTTCTTATGCAGTTTTTTGCAGTGTCCTCTTGCTGATGCTTCTCCATATGTTAAGTAATCATTTATGTCTATTTTCTCCTTTCCTGATATGCATTTATATAGCATTATCATGTCACCTATTTTCCTTCTCTCCTGTAGTGTTGGTAGATTCAGTTTATTTAGTCTTTCTTCGTAGCTTAGGTCCCTTAAGCTTGGTATCCATCTTGTAGCTGCCCTTTGAACTTTTTCAATCTTGTCTATGTGCTTTTTGAGATGAGGACTCCAGACTACTGATGCATATTCCAGGGTTGGTCTAATGAATGATGTTATTATCCTTCTTAGCATGTCTTCATTTGTTATGTGAATGCTATTCTCATATTTGCAAGCAGTGTATACATGTTCCATACCTTCTCGCTGATGTGGTCAGCCGGAGATAGTCTGTTATTGATAATCACACCTAGGTCTTTCTCTCTTTCTGATGTATATAGGGTTTTATTTCCTAACTTATAATCCCAATCAGGTCTTTTTCCACTTTTACCAAACTTGATTACATGACACTTGTCCACATTGAATTCCATTTGCCATGTACTACTCCATTCATGAAGTTTATTTAATTCTTCTTGTAGCTCTTTACAAGAGTCTGTGTTAGTAATTCTCCTTTGTATTTTTGCATCATCTGCAAACATATTCAGATAGCTCTCATTTCCAGTGTTACTGTTTATATAATTTATATACACTAAAAACATGATTGGTGCCAGCACTGAACCCTGTGGTACTCCACTAGTCACTTCTTTCCATGATGAGTAGTTTCCTCTTGGTACTGTCCTCATTTCTCTTTTTATGAGAAAGTCTTGCATCCAACAAAACAGTTTGCCTCGAATTCCTCCTTGATGGTACAGTTTCCATAAAAGTCTTTGGTGTGGTACTGTGTCAAAAGCTTTCTTGAAATCTAAATAGATACTGTCCACCCATCCTTCCCTTTCCTGTATTGTGTTTGTTACTCTGTCATAGTAGCTTAACAGATTAGTAACACATGATTTTCCTTTTCTGAAACCAAACTGTCTTTCTGTTATCATACTGTGTTCTTCTAGATGATTTACCCAAGCTTTTCTTATAAGTTTTTCTAATACCTTGCTTACAACAATGGTCAGTGATACTGGTCGGTAGTTGAGTGGATTTTGTCTATTTCCTTTCTTGAATAAGGGGACAATATTTGCTTTTTTCCAAATATCTGGTAGTTTACCTTGACTCAAGGATTTCTTGAAAATTAAAAATAATGGTTTACATAACTCCTTTGCACATTCTCGTAATACCCAACATGAAATTTCATCAGGACCACTTGCTTTTCCTCTGTCTAATCTACTTAACTCCTCCTGTATTACTTTTTCTGCTATTTGTATATCTGGTAGTATGTGTGGACATGCGTGTTCCACATAGTCCCTCTCAAAATTTTTTTCTTCTGTAAAAACTAATTGGAAATTCTTATTTAGTGCTTCACAAATATCTTTCTCTTGTGTATAAGTGATTCCCTCGTCTGTAATGGATTGTATTATATCTTTTACTTTAGTTTTGCTTCTGATATAGCTGTAAAACAGCTTTGGTTGATCACTACTTTTACTTATTATATCCTCCTCAAACTGTTTTTGGGCTTCCCTCCTTATTCTTCTATAGTCGTTTCTTGCCTGTTTGTAATTATTGTACGCCCTTTCACTATTGTGTCTTTTGCATCTATTCCACAACAAATCTCTTCTTTCTTTTGATTTTTTACATTCTGTATTGAACCATTTCTGTATTTTCTTATCTGCTTCTTTGTGCTGTGGGATGTACTTCTGGACTCCTATTTCATAAAATTCATAAAATTTTTTATATACAGCATTTAAATCTTGTCCTCTAAGCTCATTTTCCCAATCAACTTCTAAGAAATACTTCTTTAGGTCTTGATAATTTCCCTTTTTATAGTTTAGGCTCTTTTTGTAACTATCATTGCTGTTTACTATGTCATATGCTATCCTGAAGTTATAGTTTAGTACTGCATGATCACTTTTGCCGAGTGGAGGGTGATATATTAAACTGTCAATATCATTTTCTTGCCTTGTAAATATTAGATCTAGCACTGAAGGTACATCAAGTCCTCTTTTTCTGGTGGTTTCCCTCACATGTTGCGTTAAGAAAAACTCTTGTACGAGATCCAGGAGCTTTTGGTCCCAACAGCTTTCTTGACTATTTATATCTAGAGTATTCCAATTTATATTTGTATTGAAGTCCCCAGTTAGTATAATTCTTTCCGATTTCTCTTCCATTTTATGTAGCAATGATCTTACACTCTGAATTGTACTCTCTGCCAGGTCCTCATATTCGCCTCTTTCCCATGTGTTTGATCTGGGTGGCATGTACAAATTTGCTACAATTACTTTACCTTCAGATGTGTCGATCTCTACTGCAATCAGTTCTACTTGTGATGGTATATCTAGTTTTATTTCCTTGACTTTTAGATTTTTCTTAGTTAATATTATAATTCCTCCTCCTTTTTTTAAATATCTGTCTCTTCTCCATATATTGTTTTCCTCTAAGTTTAGTATGTCATTTGATATCCTTGGTATTAATTTTGTTTCAGTTAGGCATATTACTTGTGGTTCATTTTCTCTGACATAATCATTCATCTCTAGTAATTTAGATACCATTCCATCCACATTTGAGTACATCAACTTTATCATCTTGTTTATATACTTGTCCTGACATGGTTCTACTACCTTCCTCCTTTTTCTTCCATCCTGTTTGTGTACCACTTTCATACCTGCAATCCTATTACTTTGTAAAAAAATTTCTTCTTGTCCTCTTCTGATCTTCCCTCATTTTTTGTTTTTGCTTCCTCCCTTTTCTCTTTCAGTAATTCCATTTCCTCTTGTGTTAGACATCTTTTTATCCATACATTTTTGAACTCCTCTTTTTCCTTAAGATTCTTTGCATTTTTTAGTATCTCTTCCACAGTGTTTACACTCTGGAAAGTCACCTTTAGAGGTCTTGTCTTGCTTTTCTCGTATTTCCCTAACCTTTTGTGTTCCTCTATGTCTTTACTACAGATTTCCTCTGATACTTCTTTCAGTAAGCTCATTACATTTGCCATCTCCTTTTTGTCTCTTGTGATCTTGTTTTTAACTTCATCCTCTTCTATACCAATGATTACTATTGATTTGTTTATCTCTACTGAATCTCTGACTAACTTTGGATTGTTTTGGATTATTCTTTTCACCTCCTTTTTAATGCTTTTTTCCTCCACCCTTGTTTCTAAGTCTTTCTTTACTTTCACCATTTCTGCATACGTGGTTTCTACATCATTTTTGTAGCTTTGCACAGCTTCATTTACTTGTGTTATCTTCTCCTCAATATCACTGCTCTGGTCAATCAGACTGCTAACTTGCCTAATTGTCTCTGTGTCATTTGTGTGTGTGTGTGTGTGTGTGTGTGTGTGTGTGTGTGTAGAAACACCATGCTAGTCAGTGTTTCCAAAGTATCCATTCTTTTACTGAAAAAATTTCATTAAATGAACATAATATTTGACCAGCTCATGGTAGTCGTTAAAACCGAAATTCGTTAAGAAAAGGTTCAGTATATCAAGGGTTTACTGTACTACAACTGTTTCCATGCAAGTGGTACTGCTAACCAGAATAAACTGACTCATTAGCTTTATTTTTTATATATTATTTATACTTTCAGGGACAATTTTACTGTGATTTTCTCAGGATCTGATAGCAAAGAGAATGTCAGAAAAGTCAACTTATAACAAGGACTTTGTGTATACATGAGAAATCAATCTGATTTACTGGATAAATAAAAGACTCCAGCAGTTAACTGTGATAATAGATACTTCTGTTTTGCTATGCTTTTCACCACTGTAATATTCACTCTAATATGACGGTGAAGTTGTCTGTGGCTAACTTAGTGAAACAAATGTGCCTACAGGAATTCTCATACACAATTAAGCTTAACAGTTTACAAAAACTGCTAAAGTCATGGAATTAACTATCTTTCAATATTCTGATGAACTCACAATGGTAAGTTAAATCATCTGGGACACATATTAGTGTAGTTGAGACTGTGGTTTTGTTTCCATAGCTGTAAATAATCTTCAGACAAAACAGGGATCATAGTTGATTCCCTAACTGTACAACAGGAACCAAAGTTGAAACTATACTAAAAGGATTCAAATATGAGAAAAATTGTTCTAGTTCCACCTCTAAGAAAGGTTTAACAGAAGGCATTAATTAGCAGTTAGCTTCCTCAATCATTATGCTGTTTTGACTGCCAGATAATTTTATTTGGCATAGTGGAGGCATCTCATAACAAAAGTTATTGAAAAAAATAGGGTATCAGCTAACTATAACTGATAATGTTGGACAAAAAGAATGTGGGGCAATCCCATCTCAAATCACCTCTGAATGGATACTCCCACATAGTGCCACAACTAACCCTTTGCTAGGATTTATCTCAACTGAACAAAATCATCTGAGGTTAGCCTTCCTACTGCATCACCAGCAATGACAGGGTGACTCGAGATACTTCTTGAAGCCTCTGACTGTTATACAGTACCCTCACGTCCAACATGGTAATATTGTCATGCACAGGTCCAATGTTGGACGTGTTGGACAAACAACAGAGCTTATGGGGAAAAATGAATTATGTCAGCAACCCTAGGAAAAGTCACCCTAAATACCTACCATATACCTATACATATACTGGTACTACTGGAAATATAATAAATGGTACTGTACTATGATAACTAACCTTTTAGAATAGTGCTGGTGGGCTTGCTGGGAATGGAAGGTGGTATCCGAGGCTGTAGGTAGTCCTACTGAGTCCCCGGAGGATGGCTGCTGGCATCACTAGCGGGTAATGGCTGCTGCTCCTCCTCAACCTCCCTCATAAATCCTTCGAAATTCCTCCCCCCTGTCTTCTTCCTCTCAATGATTTCTAGCTTGGTGGCCTGAGGGAGGTGCCGCCGCTTCTTGGGGTTCTCAGAAGGCTTCCCAGGCATCGTGAGCAGGGTAAAGTGCAGTAGCAAGGGCAGAAAATGCCGTGAGAAAAAAGCACTGTCCAATGTGAATTATGCAACTGAGTGGCGCTGTGGCGGGAGAAATTTAAACAAAACATCACGTGAGAGCAGAAGCGTTTTTAATTGAGCGACATCACGATCACGTCACGATAGGAGGCGGGGGAGGCCACTTGATCAGAAGTTTTGATTGGCTGTCAGCGTCACGGGAACGTCCAGTATAACCATGTTGGACCGTGAGTGATCGTGCTAGAGGTGAACTCTGCCAATTTCGCCCACTCCTCGGAGCTCCGTCCGTGTTATGGTAATTAAATCATATTAAAACGTACTAATTTTTTGCTTTCCGTGCTGGACACGAATCGTGCTGGACAAACGCGTGTTGGACACAAGGGTACTGTACTGAAGTTTATATCACTTAAACAAAATATTCTGGCCTGAATAAAATACCTATGAAAATGAACTGCAGCAAAAGAGTTAAACAACACACCCCAACAAACAACAAACCCAACCTCTGACCTGTGCTGTTGTGGATGCTAAGTGGCTGACCATCCTTAGAGAATATGACTTTAGCTTCTGGTACAGAGTGGGGCAGACCACACTCCACCCTCACCCCCTGGCCCTCCTCCACCTCCAGCTCTACTCGCCCTGCCTCCTCCTCCTCAGGGTAGGGCTCCAGTAGGGCTGCACGAAGGCGGCCAGGGAGGGAGGTCAGTGCCACAGCTCCAAACCATGCTACACACTGGAGAGAAGTTTAATTTTTCAGTATACGTCCTCTTACTCCACCCATATTCTACTCTCCATTCATTCACTCACTTGGTAACCATCACTCACCATCCACCCTCACAGATTTCTCATTCTTACTCATGACCCACTCTTACTTGCTGCAACTTATGTCCTATCAAATTGAAATGCATCCATGCTATAGAATATCTGATAATCCAAAAATTACTGCCAAATATCCTGAAATGCACATGATTGTGCAAAGTTAGTACTAAAAAAAAACACCTGGGTACATGGGGACATAAACTAAGTAAGACATATCCACAGAATTTCACAATGAGAAAATGAAACACGATGAAAGAAAAAGTGTCTCCCTTTTCAGCAATAACTAACAGATATCTCTCATATACAGTATATAAATATATATATATATATATATATATATATATATATATATATATATATATATATATATATATATAAATTGCCAAATGCCTTAATCCTGTAAGAGGTGGCCACAAAAAAATTGCCTCCAAGTTGCCCTGTCCCCCGCCATTTCACTGCCCTGTTCCCAGCTCACACTCCCCTCTCTCATACACCTCTCCACTCCATCTCCTACATAAGAGGTATCCCCTAAAATAAATGAAGAAATCTTTCTTAACCATATGTTATTCTTACTAAAAATGGTATCCTTAAAAAAAAAAAAAAAAAAAAAAAAAAAAAAAGTCATGTACAAAGAATCTCTCCATGGAAAAAAGGTACCTCTCCAAAGAAAAAGGAAATTCCTTCAAACAATATCTTATTAAAAATATCTCCTTAAAAAAAGGCCTTTATCTATTTCTATCTACAGTATTATCTATCCATCTATCTATCTGTCTATCTATAACTAAGATGCCTTAACCCTAAAAAGGGTGGCTGTCAACAAACCACTTCCATGCCTCCATGTCAACCTGTTCTCTTGCATCTGGCTGTCCATCCTTCAAATCACACGACTCTCACTCATTTAGCTCTCCACCCCACTAATCTATATCAACTACATTCTACCTTTCCCCCCCTCACTCTCTTCAACACACTCACATCCATTCTCCAAGTCAGTCCCATTCCATTGGCTCCATGAGTTTCTTTCTTTCTTATAAAAAAATAAAAAAAAAAAAAAAAAAAAAAAGAGGTATCTCCTGAGAAACAAAAATTATTCCTCAACAAACCAGCAACTCTCTACTCTCCTTCCCCTATCCACTTACCTGATACAAGCCAAGCTGATGTTTATACTGACTCTCCCTCTCTGCCAAGTGCACCACCAGCTCACTTCCCCCCTCAACCTCTCGTACATCGAAGGGGGCTGCAACAGTGGGAGTCGGATGGGGGTCATGGTGGTGGACGGGAGGCGGTGAGGGTGGTGAGAGGAGGAAGTGGTGATTGTATTGCCAGGAGATCTTTTCAGCAGAGACATTGGTGGCACAGGGGAGGGACACTGAGGAACCAGGAACACCCACCACCTCCCACTCTGGCCATCTCGTGAACCCAATGCGAAATTCGACTGAGGGAAGAATAAGAACATAAATAAATACAGTATATGGGCCAAAAAAGGATATCGTTGTCACTACCACTACAATACAAGTATATCCATCCATCATCCAGTCCTACTTCACCCCATGAGGAGCATAGGAGCCCGGGGCTAGGCAAGATGGTCCTGACATTTACATTGAGAGTGACCAGCCTCACTCATCCCTGAATGGCATCACATGAGCAATAATCCCCAACCATCCCTTGGATATAAACCTTCACTGGCTCAATCTGATTGGAGCGCCTTAATTACCCACTAAACCAACAGGTGCCATAAGTACAAGTATAAACATATAAATATATAAAACATTACAGTAAGACCTCACTATAACGGACTAATTAGGATCCAAGCCATTCTGAAAAATGTGAAATTCCAATAAAAGAGACATCCGGACATCCCCTGCTAACCCGGACTTTTTCCGGTATGTCAGACATTAGTCCAGATTGCACAAACGGTTTTATAACCGTTTTGGCTATCACTGTTGTACTGTACTGTGTTATAACTTCACTACATTTATCAAATGGTAAAATATATGTACTAATACTGTACTGTACACTGATAAACATGTCTTTTATTTACCTTATTGTGGTGAACACAGCTGAAGTGGTCAGGCAGTCCGAACTGCTTCTGGCTTTATCGGACTTCTTTGATATACAGGAATTTAGTATGGTAGCTCCTCAAGTCCGATAAAAGCAAATTCCAGTCTATTGATGTCCGTTATATTGAGGTTATAACGTACTGTATTATCATCAATGCCATGATCATCATCATCATCATCATTACCATCATCACCATCATCATCACCACCATCATACCCTTACCACCACGACCATCACTGTCATCATCATTATCCACAAACAGCTTCTCATGATATATATGGAGTGGACAGACTCTAGAATCTAGGATAAGATGTAAAAGAATCTGCCAACAGACCACACAAGTAAGTGGTTTACCTCTCTAAACAAAACATACAAAAAATAAAGACAGAAGATACTGTCCAATACCATAAAACCAAAACCTGCTGAGAGAGAGAGAGAGAGAGACTGCAGTACACTATCCTGAATAGTACACACACACACACTAAACAGTACCGTATAGTACGTCAATATCAGGAAAGATGCAATGGCTATGTGAAATGAGATCATCATTCATCATCATCCCAACCCTCATTCCCAACTTAAAGATGGAGAGAGATTGGATTCAAACAAAGAGAAAGCAAATCAGTATAAGGTAGCATTAAAACCAGAGAAATGGACCATAATTATAGTTTCTAAAATCCTGGCTCAATCTCGCAAACATAACCTCTGCACATTTATATTTTTACACTACAATACACTCATCTACCTCAGTCATCCATCTTCTTGCTCTATCACACTTTCTCCCACCTTCAAACTCACTCACATATACCGTTTTCACTACTCTGCCCATGGTGGTAGACGGTGAAAGCCATCATCCACACACCTGATGTACTGCTGCCTACAGAATCCTTCACCTTTATCTCTGATTTCATTGTCTGCCCTCCTTACTTCTTACTTCAACCTTCCCCTCCTGTCACTTTTTATTACTCTTCTTTCCACTTCAGGTGGCTCTACACTGAGCGACAAGCCCAATGATTTCCTGTAACCAATAAAACCATTTACAATACTGAATAGTAACCAAACAATCTAAAAATGGGGTGAAGTGGAGCCTACTATGGCGCCTATGTAAACTTGGTGAAGAGATACAAGTGTCTTGTCCATCCAGGAACCAAACCTCCACACTATTCCCCATGCCTCACTATGGTGAGGTGCTGTCAACTGCAGGGGAACATTTCAATGCACCAGACAGCCCTGCAGAAGCAGTTGCTTTCTTGCAGTTGATGGGTCTGCTCATCCAGACAGACTGGAGTTGATCAATAACAACAACAAACATCCTACCCATATCCATTCTCTCTAACCCCATACAATCTATGCATACTCTCCTCTACTAGCCTTTTAAAAACAGATTTCCTTGTGGTGAGTCTTTCATAAATTTCAGAGTTTCCTAAACTTTCCAATATACTGTAGACATCTCACATACAAGCTATATTAATCCCATTTCCATTAATCTTTTTCTTGGCCTTTCACACTTATCCCACATAAATGTTTATCACTCATGTGTTAATGTGGGCACTACCACTTTGTAAAATCCTCTTGCTGCCTCCATGCTCAGTCCTCTGGTTCCTACCAAGGCCTTCATGATACCAGGCACCTTTCTTCCCTAAGCCACTCTGCTCTCCACTTCCTTTACACATTTACTCCTCTAAATATCACTGCACCAAGGTACTTAAACTCTTCCGCCAATTCAAGCCTTCCTCCATTCACCTCCACACTGCACCCTTTAAAGTGACACAATGACACCACTCACTCACCAAACTCTGAACTAGAGACCCAACAGAACGGGGTCTATAGGGTCTCTACTCTAAACCACAATACACAGATCCTGTTCAATATGCACTCCACTCTTCACCATTCATTCCTGTCCCCATCCCTCTCTTAGCAACTCTAGTTCTGACCTCTTAAACAAATTCATCCACATACAGTATACTGATCTATGTGGACATCACTCATCCCTGTCTTACTCCAACAGCGATAATCATGATGTAAGAAAAACCAAATACAAAAAGGCATCAAAGTAAATGAGTCAATGAAATGGGCAAAAACACAATCCATGTAAATAACAGTTTAAAAAAAATATATCAACACAAAATACTATATACTAATAAGAAGTAAAAATCTCATGTCAACTTAGATAGGCCTATAAGATCCACCATCATCCCTTTCATTATAAACAACAGCAACAACAACAATAATAATAAAGTAATAATAATAATCATACATCATAATCATCATCACTACCTCAGGTATTACCACCAAAATCACAATTAGCATGACCATTATCATCACCACTATCAAGCTATCACTGCCGCCAAAAACAAAACACAACTAACAGTATCAGAATCACCATTATTCCATTACCATCGGTTGCACTACCACCACCACCACCATCATCATTAACACCCACAACCACGATATATTGACGAAGCCCACAACCACATTACCATTACCATCACCACCATCAGTGCCACCACCAACACCATCGCCCAAACACCAATCACACGACTAACACCATCACATTACCACCACCAACACAGCACCATCACTAGCTATTATGACCACTCCCCCATACTCTTCCTCCCCCCAACCCCCAGTCAAGACCGGTCCTGCGAGTGGTGGTGGCCGTCTGACCTTGTGCCATCACTGGGACAGCCACCACTGTCAACAATATCAGTTCATCATTACTGTTATCAACACTCACCACTGCCAGTATCACCACAAACACTATATTTACTGATATCACTACTTCAGCTACTGTCAATCTTAACGCCACTCGCACCACAACTACTAATACCACCACTTACACCACTGCCAACATTATCGTTATGAATATCACCATTAATAATATCAGCTAACACCAATGTCAACATTATAGTCATTTATACCACCACTCACATCACTGTTAACATGATCTTCACTTATACCACCATTATTACCATTACTAATACCATCACTCAAACCACTGTTTACGTTATCGCCTACTAACACCACCAGTGAAAATACCATAACGGCTAAAGCTATAGCTTGCACTACAAGCAAGACAAATAAAAACATCTGGATTAAGAACAAGGTCATCTATCTATCTATCTATCTATCTATTGCCAGACGCCATAATCCCTTACGGGGTGGCCATTTGACTCTGAGTTATTTGTTTTACAGGGAGGGGCGCTAACCCTTCACCAACCCACTTGACACGTAGGAAGCACGTATGGTTTGGTTATATGGTTACCACCCAGCGTTGTAAATGGTTTCTTGGCTTAGAGGAAACCATTTGGCTTGTCACTCAATGTAAAGCCACCAGAAAGAAAAGCTATAAGGAGTGACAGGAAAGATGGGAGAAACAGGACAAGAGGAGGGCAGGCACAGAAAAAAAAAAAATGATAAAGGCTAAGGAAGAAGTAGGCAGCACTACATCAAGTGAGTGGATGATGGTCGCCACCACCTACCACTTAACAAGGTCATAACTGGAGATAAAACTTGGGTTTATGGATGACCCTCCCCCTCTCAATATATATATATATATATATATATATATATATATATATATATATATATATATATATATATATATATATATATATATATCAGATGAAGACATCAATGTTACAGACTCCCCCCCCCAAAAAAAAAAAAAAAAAAAATCAACCAAGCTCACAAGCGAAGGTTATGCAGTTCACATTTTCTCACACTGAAGGAACTGCACACACAGACATGCTACTGTTAATGCAGTTTTCTGCCTGAAGTTATGAAACGTTTTTACGTGAGGCTGAGACGTAAACAATGCGAGGCGGAATGGCGGAAGCTGGTTTATTATGACAATGATCATAGCCATGCAGTTGTCGTTACCCAACAGCTTTTGTCTGGAAAAAAAAAAAAAAAATCACACCCACCTTATTCGCCTGACACGAGCGACTTCTGGTTGTTCTTCATACGGAAGTTCGAAATGAAAAAGCATCACATTGATATTATGACTGATGACATCCAGTCTGAAACAACGAACTCCTGAAGAGCATCAAGAAAGAAGAGTTCAAACAAAAGTTTCCTCAGTGGCAAGAACAATGGAACAAATACGGGGATGCAGGAAGGAGCAGCCTACTTGAAGAGGATACCCGATATGTAAGTCAAATGTTCAATACAACTGAATCTGCCAACCATTATCAGACCTTTCTGAGTACACCTTGTAGACTTCAGTGTCACTTCACCAGGCCCTTAAGGAAGCAACACATCAAATATGCATCACAACTCTCCGAACAATACAGGATAAAGTGTTTGGTATTAACATCATATGTGCAGTTGTGCACAAACAGCACCCACAAAAAAAAAAAAAAAAAAAAAAAAAAAAAAAAGTCAAGGACCATCTAGATATGAGGGGAGCAGTTTATTGCATCAGCACAGAGCAACCCCCAACGACCATGTCGCCACATGCACAACCATAGAGTCACACCCAGACAAATAACTATCCCGGCAAGTGACTACATCAACACCTGCAATAACATACCACCACCAGCAAATGCAAGCAGATACAAACAACAGATCCACACTTACATCACAAGTATGCAATTAACTGTCTAAGCTTAACTCCCTCCTCAGAGCACATCCCCCGCCACAGACAACTGGGAAGGACAAGCTGAAAGGTCAGACAGGGTAGATGCAGCTCATTTGCGATACTGATACCAGTAAAACGCCTTTGTCGGCGAGGTACAAGCGAGGCCATTTAAATCCGAAAGCACTGAAATGTCGCCTTACACCCCGAGGATGCCATAGAGTATATTGATGGATATATACCTACCAAGTTTCAAGCTTTACGACAAACTGTCTGGCCTGTGGCCCTCATTTGAAGATTTTCGAGATGCTGCACTTGGCGCGTGTCACGTGCACCGTCAGGATGTGATGAAACCTGTCAAAAACAAATTTTGAAGAATGGGGCTATCATATGGTGCAAACCACGCAGTGATCGGCCCTGTGGTTGCTGAGATATAAGCTTCTCAAAAGCTTTACGGTTGGGCTGGGTTGGGCTGCTCATATGTGAGAAAATGCCACTACTTGACGAAAGACTCGGGAGGGCTTCGCCCTCGCTCGTAACCATTCATTGCTGCTCCCATACAAAAACCACAGACTAGATAAAGCTATAAAAGACACATGCACACTACGTAAAGCTGCACCCCGCACCATATGGCACGTAATGTAACACTTTCCGACATTCACACAACTAAGACTACAACAGCTCATTACATTAAAGTGTGTAGGACAAAAGGTGCACTCCAAGGAAATCTGTCAAGCATCTACGTGATGGTCTTCTCAGTCAAAAGCTCTTATGCTATCATATCATGACAAGACCAACCACCACTAACAATACCACACAACACTACCACTGCTACTATCAACGCATCTGATAGCATTAGTATACTCAATATGCTTTCGCCTGACGGAAATGGGCTACTCCCATAACTCGAATACTGCGTCGTAGTTGCATTAAATTTGATGAACTTTAGCTATAAGGTAGGAATGAGCCCCCTTGGTTACCAGTCAAAACGACCATCCAGTATGAATACCGCTGGCCAGCAATGGAGATAAGAAGGGCTGTGGATCTCCGCCTGGTTAGGACAAACGCGCTACATCACCAGTACCAGCACCACTCACACAGCTAAGAACAATGCTAACACAAAACCACAAACAATATACACCATTATATGACATTTCAACAACCACCATCACTATCAGCGCTAGCAGTATCACCACCACTATCAGCATTCTAACCAGTTTTCATAATGACTGACACCACCAACTAGGCTGTACTATTACTGGTGATGACAGTGGAGATACTAAAGGTGATAGTCAGCCAACACTACGAACCATCACAATGGACCATAACTCCCCAAACCACAATCCCACAGTAATCTTAGTTAACATACAAACCCCCACCTCGTACACTCCCCTACCTTGTCCCCCAACTGGCTTGCCTCTCCTGCTTCTCTCATTTATGGAGGCTGACGCATGAAGACCCATTACTTCGTCAAACATGTGACGGGTTTGTGTGAATGTGGGGAAAACTTTACAGCTTCCATGTTTGGGGGAGGTATGTCGGTTTGAACATTTTTCTCTCTCTCTCTCTCTCTCTCTCTCTCTAATACACGAAACATTTTTAAGTCAGGCAGGGAATACACCGACGCGGGAAAATATTATACTCTACAGTGTCCCAGCAACAGAAAGTGATCCACTAAATCTGTGTGATGGTGAAACTATTAACAGCGGGTTTAATAGTAGGAGACTGTCTTTTTTTCATTTCCGAAGACATATTTAGCTACCTCTGTAGCACTCAACTTTTCATGCAGGATTAAATAACTTCTAGGTGTGGTAGAACTATGATAATACTGCACAGAATCAAAATTTTGTTGAAAAACATAGGAAATTGGCTGATATTGATTTTTTTTAAATTAAAGAAAAAAGGTTTCCTTGATTAATTTTCACACTGTGCAAGCACAACAACAATAATTTACCTGAATACCTGTTATAAATTAGTCTGAGTATTTTTTAATGTTTTTTTTTTTTTTTAATGTCCTCGGCAATGTTCGGTTCATTATATTTGCAAGTAAGCATACTGTAATGCTTAAAATAACATTAAAAGTGACTAAAAGACTAAAATTTCGCCTTTTGGGCCGAGCTTCAAAAATTCATAACTAAAAAAGTATTTGGCGTACAGCTTTAGGATTTTGCGTGGTTTCACGGACTTTACAGAATTATTTTCCTGAAAATTTTCATGAAAATTTATGACACGAACTGGGAAAAGTTCTAAATTCTGGGTGAGCTTGTGTGAATAATCCTCATATGACCATCAACTAACATTTAATCAGCCGTCCATCAATCTGTTCGCCCACAGAGCTAATATATTACTGTATCTTTCTTTCCTTCCATCCTCTTGTCTTTCTTTCATTCTTTCCTCGTCCTTCTGCCTACGGGTGACTTTACACTCCCTCTTCTGTCTTTCCTTCCTTCATTCTTTCCTCTTCCTTCTGCCTGTGGGTTACTCTACATTGAGTGACAAGCCAAATGGTTTCCTGTGCACCAGGAAACCATTTACTACGCTAGGTGGTAACCAAATAACCAAATCATGGCACCTGCTGGTTTAGCGGGTAAGTATGGTGCTCCAATGGGATTGACCTGGTGCAGGTTTATATCCAAGGGGTGGTTGGGGTTGATTGCTCATGTAATGCCACTCAGGGATGAGTGAGGCTGGTCACTCTCATCTTAAATGTCAGGACCAACTTGCCTAGACCCCGGGCTCCTACGCTCCTCATGGAGCAACGCAGGATTGGATGATGAATAAATGAATGAATATCTATCCATATACTAACAAGCAACGTTACCTCGGTCCAATCACATCTAATTATCAGCCCATCCACCTACCCATCCATCCATCTACTTACCTACCTACCTACAGATAACATGTTATCTATCCACTTACATATAGTCATCAGTCCCATCCATCCATAATCACACACATTTAATCATCCATTTGCCTATCTATCCATTTCTTTTTCAGCAACACTTTTCTCTACCGACTTATATCCATCCATCCATACCCAGCCAGCTATAAATGCTAACATCCATCTATCTAGCTATCTGTGTGTTCATCTGTCTGTTCATCACCTTTCATGCAACAGATGATTGATTAGTGTCTGGGAATGTGGGAAGGAAGGACAGCAGTGATGGGATGCAAAGATGGATGGAAGGAAGGAAGGAAGGGTGGATGGATGGATGAATGGATGGATGGATGGATGGTCTGTTGTAACGATGAACAGACAGAGGTGAATGGATGGTTGGCTGCATGGAATTATGGATGATTGGACAGTTGCAAGGAAGGATTGATGGGTGGTTGGATGGGCAGTCACTATACTTTGTTCACTTTCACTAGGAATACAATTGCTACTCACTGTCTTGAATGCTGAGCTGTGACACGAGATTCGCAGAAGAATGAGGTGCTAGTCATGAAGAAGTATTATGGAAAGGATGTAGAGCCATAGTACTGAATTATTTTGCCTCTGAGTAACAGGCTGCAAAAGGTCAAAAATTTCCGCCAAGTTGAAGTGAATGAGGTGGAAAGTTTGACGGTCTGCCAGAAAGATGGATAGATAAATAAATGGACAGATGGATGGATGGATGGATAAGCAGTTACTAGAAAGGATGGAAGGTTTGATGATCGGTTGCACGCATGGATGGACGGTTGGATGGGCAGTCACTGGGGAGGGTGGATGGTTGGACAGTCAGCTGAAATGATGGATGGATGGATGGACAGGCAGTTACTAGAAAGGGTGGAAGGTTAAAAGGTCGGTTGCAAGAATGGATGGATAAGCAGTTCCTATGAAGAGTGGATGGTTGGACAGACAATTGCAGGGACCAATGGATGGATGATTAAAGAAGCAATTACTAGGAAGTGTATGGCTGGACGGTCGGCTGCAGGAGTGGAAAGATGGTCAAATGGATACAAGGATGGATGGTCAGTTGCACAAAACACGTAAGAATTTATGTCTAATACAAGGCAGGATGGACACAGGAATGGTCGATGGCAAGGATGGAGGGATGCATGGTTGGGAAGCAAAGTAAAATGGTGGATGGAATGTTGTGAGTCTCTCTCTCTCTCTCTCTCTCTCTCTCTCTCTCTCAGTCTTCATTCCTTTCTTTCTTTATTTCTTTCCCCCTCCTTGCTTCCATCTTTCCCAAAATCATCCCATCCTTCCATATCTCTCTCTTCTTTCCTACTTTTTCTTTTTTTCCTTCTTTCCACCCAACCTCTCTTCTTTCTTTTCTTCTTCCTTATTGCCCTTCTGCCTTCCATTCTTTCTTTTCTCTTCTGCATACCTTCTTACTTACTTCCTCCTTTCTTGGTTTCTTTTTCTCATATTCCTGTTTATTTACTCTTTCCTTCCTTCCTTCTTTTCTTCCTTCCTTCCCTCCCTCCACCTCTCCCTCCCTCCCTCCCTCCTTCAATTTTTTCTCCACCCTTCCCTCCGTGCCTGAGTGTAAGAATGTTCCCTGCTACGATAAGATCT
Source organism: Coenobita brevimanus (assembly GCF_032717465.1). Taxonomy (NCBI): domain Eukaryota; kingdom Metazoa; phylum Arthropoda; class Malacostraca; order Decapoda; family Coenobitidae; genus Coenobita; species Coenobita brevimanus. The sequence goes on from NC_137051.1 coordinate 13,953,680, forward strand.
CACTCTGCTCATTACAAGTTCTTAGGTAGAGGCAAGGAGGCACGCTCTCTCTCTCTCTCTCTCTCTCTCTCTCTCTCTCTCTCTCTCTCTATCTATCTATCTATCTATCTATCTATCCATCAACAGTATTCATCTATCTATCTATCCTTTATTATTTTTCTCCATGTTTTTCACTTCTTCCTCATTATCCTACATTCCTTTTCTTCATACATGCTTTATCTCCTTCATTTTTCTTTTTATTTCTCTTCATCTTAACTAAATTCTTGCTCCCTTCCTCCACTCCCTCCTTCTCTCCCCCTTTCCCTCACTCTCCCTCACACTACCTAGTTTCCTTACCCTTTCCTTCTCCTCTCTTCCGTTCCCCTTCCTGTCCTGCGAATCTCCTCCTCTCTTCTCTCCTTATTCCCCTTCCTTCACTCTCCTCCTCCCCCATGTTCCTTCTTCACATCTATTTCACATCTTTCCTTCCTTCAGTCTCCGCTAGTTTCCTTCCTTCTATCTGAGCCCCCAGCTTCTCTCTCGTTTTTTCCTTCTTCTCCTAAATTCCATCCGTCTCTTCCTCCTTCCCACTTTTCCTGTTCTCCAGTTTTTTTTTTTTTTCCCATCCCATTCCTTCACTCCTCACTTTCCTTCCATTTCTGTTTCCCTCACTCTCCCTCACGTTGCTTCCTCCCGTCTCCCCGCCCAATTGGCCTTGTCGCCGCCTACCTTTACAGCTCAACGCACGGAGGGAAACAAGTATTAGGCAGGACAGACAGAAAGGACACACGCATTCAGGTAGATGAAAATGACAGGACATGGAAGGGCACACGAATGACAGGACATGTAAACGCAATTAAAAATAAATAAATAAACAGTAGTAGAAATTTTAATGGAAGACACGAAAAGGTAAAAAAATAATAATAATAATAAGGAAGACCGAATAAAATGAAAGAACACAAGGAACGGCCTGGAAATAAAGGAGAATAAAACAAACGGACAGGAAAAGGTAAAGAAATGCAGAAGTAGGGAGATAAACTGGAAGGACACACAATGGTATATAACAATACAGTAAAACTGAATAAAATGGAAAAATTAAAGAGTAAATAAACAGGCCTGAATAAAGTGAAAGGATACATGGAATGGGTAAACTTAAATAGGACAGAATAATATGGCAGGATAGGGAAAGGTTTCCATCTGAACGATCGTCTGCTTTAACCTTTTCACTACAATGTATCCAATATTTTATTATGGATGGCCTCTCACAGCCAGTCATCAACGCTAAATACAAAAGAAAAACATACTAGAGCTACTATATATTTCATTCAGCACGAGTGTGATAAGACTGATTTTTTTTTTTCTCCTGCATGTTGGTAAGTCGTGTGGAATATAAGATTACCCCTTCACAACGAAAGGCCCTTCCTGGGGTGAATAAAACAGCCTAGCAGCGGCAAGACTAAAATGTAAAAAGTGCCATCTTTCTGACAGTGTTAATGGAAGTTGTTTTGTAATTCTACTAGTCAAAGAATCCTTCTTTAGCTGAATTAAATAGGGCGGGGGTTGCAAGATATTAATACAATACTGTAGAGGTCATCGTAGAAAACAGGTTACGGGTTTTTTACATGTAAAGATTCTTAAATCCTCAAACTTTACTCTGAACAGTCGGGGATCGATCGCGCGGTCTTATGATCAACAGTTCACTCCTCTAATACTCGACAAAACAAAGGAGACAAACAGAACCAAGGACAAAAAATAACAGACAAGACCAGGGCCAAAACGCAACAGGACTTCGATAAGCAGGGAAGGATAGGCAGGGCAAGAGAGGACGGGACAGGGCACAACAGGATAGGAGGGAGCATGGGAGGGCAGGACATAATTGAGCAGACCAGGGCAGGGTAAGGCAGGTCAGAGGTACAGAAAAGACAAGAACATTAACGAAGCATACAACGACAGGCTATGGGCAGGAGAGGGCAAGACGGGGCAGGAATGGCCATGAAACGGCAGAATACAACCAAGGAGACAGAACATTCAGAAACAGAAAAGGACAGACAGGAACAGGACACAAAATGATAGGATACAGTAGGGCAGGGCAGGGCACGGCAGGACAAGCAACCCGGATACGACCACACAAACACCTGTCATGTTGTGAGGGAGGCAGTGGAAGGGGGGATGGGGGTAGGGTGACAGTGGGGGGGAGGGGGTTATGTTGTGGTTAGAGGGGGAGCAAGAAGTCACACCACTATGCAGGCTGTCTCATAAATATTCATGGCTTAAATCTTTCAATAATCTTTCTTCTTTTCTCTCTCCCTTTCCTTTTTCTCCATTTCGCTTGAACGTTAAGAACTTTTCTTTCACTCTATTTCAATTATTTTTCTTTTGCTTCATTCGTCTTTTGCTTTTTTTTCTTTTATTCATCTTCTGTTCCTTAATTTTCTTCCTTTATTTCAACTATTTGTCTTTTATTTCCTCATTCCTCTGCATCAATTATCCATAACTCTCTTTCTTCTTTATATTTTGTCTCCTACTTTTGTATAATTTCTGTTACCTTCCGCAGATTACTATTTTTCTTTATTTCTGTTTCTGTTATTCTTGCTTCATTCCATCTTTCTTTCTTCCATTTCATTTTTTCCCTTGCAATCGTTTTCTTTCGACTAGTCTATCTATTTTCGTTTTTTTTTTTTTTTTTTTTTGCTCTGTCGCTCGTTCTCTAATTTTTTCCAACAACCACTGTTTATCGAGACAAATATCTTGATACACTCACCAATATCGTCTCTCTCTCTCTCTCTCTCTCTCTCTCTCTCTCTCTCTCTCTCTCTTCCTCTTCCTCAATCCTTTACTTCTCTTCCTCCCTCCCATCCTCGCCCTTATCTCACAGTCTCTCTCTTCCATCCTATTATCAACCTTCTCTCCTAATCTGCTTCCTCATTTTTTCTTTCTTTCTACTCTTCTTCCTCTCCTCTACTTCTTCCATGCCTTCCTTCCTTTCGACCCACTTCTTTCCCTCCCCCCATCCCCTATTCCTTATTTCCACCCTCCTTCGCACCCTCCCTTTCTCCTTCCCATCTTCCCTCCTTCCCTCCTCCTTCCCGCACTTCCTCCCAACCACCCTCCTCTAACTGTTTCTGTGATAATACCGTTGTGTTCAAGTGAAGGAAGGAAGGAAGGAAGGAAGGAAGGAAGGGGGAGAGAGAGAGAGAGAGAGAGAGAGAGAGAGGAAACCTAAAATGCACCTGCAGTCGACAGTCCAGCCCATCAAATGAAAAGAACGCAAGATCACACCGTTGAAGAAAAAAAAAGTAAAAAGTAAAAAAAAAGAGGAAATAACTGTCTAGAAAAGAGTCAAGAAAAGAAAACCGAAGACTGAGGAAGAAAATGCATGGACAGAAGGAGAAGGAAGTCAAAGATAAGGACAAAAGACATGACAGAAGGAGGAAAGGAAAAAAACAGTAAGAAGGCAAAACTGAAGAATATTAACGAGTAAATGAAGAGCAACGATGGCAACAGAGAAGATGGAAGAGTAAAAGAAGCTTATGGATATAATGAGTGAAAAGGTCGATAAAAAATGAAAATAAAAATAAAAGTATATCACCCACCAGAGATTAAATAAAGAGAATAAGAGACGATAATACCCATTTGCATACGATAATCGACGCCCACCACGAAGAAAAAACATGAAAAGGTAAATAAAACAAAGAGCAAGAAGACAACAAAAGAAAATGCAAGAATAAGAGCAAATAGACAAAAGAAGTGGAGACGATAAGAGGAAAGTACGAGTAAAAGGTTACAAGAAAGTAGAAGAAAGAGACAAGGGAGGAGATGAAGTGAAGAAATATAGAAGTGGTGAGAAGATTATCCCTCCAACTCATGACGTGATAATCAAAACTAATTAAACAAAGACTAAAAACTGCTATCTCCACCTATCATTCAAGACAGGGGAAATTAGCGTAAACAGACTTCACTTACTCCTTTACTAAGACTGACCTCCCATACCTCTACCATTCCGATGACGTAATTCTCTACTATTGTCTTGCCCTTGCCCTAGTATTTAATCTGGAATGGATCTGTAATACTGATTTTTTTTATAATGGCCATGTTTATCCCTCCCGTTCAAAAAGTCTCTCCCAAGATACAGTATTTAAAGTGGTTTAGCAATAAAATGAATAAAATAAGTAGTCAGACTGAAGGGGTTGGGGTTAATAAAACTGGTATGAATGTCACATGAAATCCTAATAATAATAATAATAATAATAATAATAGTAATAATAACGTCCCGGGCAGAAGGTGTTAAAGGGAAGTTATGACCCACCCGTAGCTGAGTGGTCGACCCCATCAGGAGCAATTAGAGTAAAGAGGAGAGAGGAAAGAAGAGGAGAGAGTGAGAGAAGAGGTTGAAAGGGCAGATACGAAGAGACGACTGGTGAGGAAAGAAAAAAAAATGAGGAAAAAAAACAGATATGAGAAGCGAAAGAGTGAGAGAGAGAGAGAGAGAGAGAGTGAAGAGAAAGAAAATAATAAAAAAAACAACAGAAAATAGAAGAAAAGGGAGATGAGAGTAAAGCAAAAGAGAAGACTAAGAAGAGGGGTAAAGAGATAGAAGAGAGGAGGAGAAGATTTAATTTATACAGACAAAAGATTACAAGCTACAACAGACTCGATAGGAGAAGAAAGGTCGAGAGAGAAAAACAGAACTGAGAATATCCTACAACACACCTCCAGTATTATTACGATTGGTAGTGGTGGTGGTATGGTATGGTATGGTAATGGTGAGGGTACGCTGGTGATGGTATGGTCGCGATGATGATATGGTAATAATGACGGTATGACAGGTGTGATGGTATGGTAGTGGTGGTATGTTGGTATTGATATGGTAGTGGTGGTGGAGATATACTGAATGACAGAAAACATTACTGAGAAGCTCCCACAACTCACCTGCGTTAGTTAAGTCGACCCCAAGGAGGAGCAGGAGAGCGTAGGAACCCACTGCTGACGCCATCTTTTTCTCATTTATACAACCTGAAAAATGAAGAGAAAAATAATTACTTTCTTGTAAAGATACTAGACAACAAAACAACGCAAGAATTTCCACATTAATATCCGTTCATATAAAGGGAAAGAAAAACAACATAAAAGGATGAACAAGGACGTAGAACAGGAAAAAAGAGAGAAAAAAAGAACAGCGCAAAACAAGGAAAAGCGCAAATGAAAAAGATGGAAATAAAATAGGAAGTGTACACGAAGAAAACCTCTGATAAAACCGACAATATAGGTGCTACACATGAGAGCAACACAGCAGGCGGACAAACGAGTCTTCCCCCTCTCCTCCTCCCCACCACCATTCCCCAAGGCCCACCGGCAAGCTTGATCACTCTAATGGGGTCACTTTTTCACCCTCACCTCTAATCCCCCCTCCCCTACCCAACCACTAACTCCAACTCTTAACTATGCTCAAATTAATCTCTCTCACCCAACTTACCTTCACCTCGCATCCCCCCATTCCCTCCCCCCCTTTTTTTTCTCCAAATCCCCTCCTCACCACAACCATCCCTAACTTTTCACCTTCAGTTTCATCCTCACACCTACCTCCACATTCTTAGCTATGTTCCACTTAATCGCCACTCCCGACAACTACCCCACCTCATTCTCCATTCCTTAACTAATCCATCTCCCAACTCCGAACCCACTACCACCTCACTTCAATCCCCGTCCCCCACTCACAAAACCCCCACATCCAGTTTTCCCCTCACCTCAATCTCCCTTCCCTCTTTCTCTCACCACTCTCGCCTCAGTTTCCCTCCAATCCCTTCTCCTCCGCAACTTTTTCATCCCCATCACAGTCCTCCACCTCTCCCTACCTCTTTCTCAACCTTACCTCATTCCCCCTCCTCCTGTTCTTTTACCTTACCTCTCTCACCATTAACGTCTGTCTCCTCTACCACTCTTATCTCCCTTACCTTTTTTTTTTTTTCCAATCCCCCTCTCATCCCCCCACCCCTCCTACCATCCCCACCTCCTTCACCGTCACTTCAGCCTCTTCCCCACCCCCCTCCCCGCCTCCAACTCTAAACTACGCTCAATTTAATAATACGGGGTTCATTAGCAATTATATCATTTTTCATGGACAGATGTACTTTGAGGTGGTACGGACGTGCGGGGAATGGGAAGAGTGAGTGTGAGAGTGGGGACAGCGTGTGTGAGGAGAGTGAGTGGGGAGAACGAGTTTGAGTGGTGAGAATGAATGTGAGTGGGGAGAATGAGTGTAAGAGTGGGGGTGAATGAGTGTGTGAGTGGGTAGAGTTTGCATGGGAAGAGTGGAGAGAATGAAGGAGGGGGAAGAGTGTTAGAGTGGAAAGAGCGACAGTATGGGTGCGAGAGTGTGTGAGAATGGAAAGAGTGGGAGAATGTGCAGAAAAAGAGAGTGTGCGAGTGAGGACAGTAAGTGAGTGTTAGCAGGGGGTAACTGGGATAGTAAGAATGCGCGACTGAGGACAGTACGAGTGATAAGTGTGGTGACAGGGAGAAGGAATGGTAGACCCAGAACAGCGGGGGAACAAGGTGGGACGATATATGAGGGAGGGTGGTTTGTCGTGGAAGGAGAGATCGTTACGAAATACTGGCATAATGTCTGGAAGTCATTCTGGAGAAGCTGTATCTATCTGACTGAATTTATATGCACTATAAATTCAAACTGATATGCTATACTTATTTGTGTGTATAACAGCCAACACAAAGCTCTTAAATACTGTAAAGACTTTTTATGATGATACTGAGGTATACCTTTAGGTATATGGATGTGTGAGTAGTTTATTATCACTGTTGATGTCAGACAACGGTGTGTGGTGACGGCATGCTTTTCTAATACGTTTATATGAGGAAGGGGTTATGATGTATGCCTGTGATGTTGTGTTGCTTACTAATAGTAAACAGGACCTTTGCAGTTTACTGTAGTTCACAGTTTTTTGAATGTCTGTCAGTGGCTTGGTTTGAAAGTAACTGCAGGTAAGAGTCATGACGGTGCTGAGAAAGTGACGCACATTGTGATATGGTAGTGAATGAAAAGACGTGAACAGGTGGCGGAAGAGTTTACGTATCTCGGTGAAGTAATGGAAAAGAAGTACGAGTATACGTGTAAACGAATGGGAAAATAAAATGGTTTTCAAAGAAGAAAAATGGCTGGGGCTACGATGGCCTTGATGTGAAACATGGGTCTGAGTATGGAGGCTGCAAGAGAACTGCATGATTAAGGTGTGTATTAGTGATCAGATTAACATTTTGTTTGGCGTGGGGCGTGGAAAGTCAGGCGCGACAGCAGTGAAAATGGGACTGTTAAGGATTTTGTGTGGGTTTGCGTAGACTTGCTGGTATAAAAAACTGTATAAGTGAAAGATGTAGACTGAGAATGGTTATTGATCAAGGGACAGAGAAGTGTCTGCATAGATGATATGGCAATATAGAGAAAATGGATACAGATAGGTCGGTCAAGAGTATATGTGAGTAAGTCTGAAGGAGGGAGGTGGCGTGGCAGGCCAATAAGAAGATGGATGGCCAGGGTAATGAGTGTGAGAAAGCGAGATAGGCCTATGGAAACTAAGGATGTTAAGGACTTTACACCAATCAAAGTGGAAGGATGAAGCATGTGCGGAGATGAACATTACAAGCGTTGCACCTCTACAGTATACTAACTTGGTTGTCGATGGAATTAAACCACGTGTGTCTGTAAATTGTATCTACACGAAAATAATAAATGTGTGCGGATGGCTATCGCTTGTGAATTGTATCCATAATTTCACACGTTCAGAAGGTAAGTAAAGCGACTGGCCTATGTCAGTGGGTAAGATGCTTGATAGTTTTGGTTTTCTTTTCCATTCTCTTTTCTACTGGAACCTACCTCGCCCCATCTCTATTTTTTCAAATTATTTAGTAATATGGTCAAACAACGGCAAGAGATGTATGGTCTGCATATCTGTGATAGACAGAGACTACACAAAGAGACTCTCTCTCTCTCTCTCTCTCTCTCTCTCTCTCTCTCTCTCTCTCTCTCTCCTGTCGCATGTGAGGGAGTGTGAGTGCAGTACAGTCAAGCCAGGTGTGTCGAATGTTAGACACACCCGCATTCTCCACACACACCCCGCTGCGCTGTACACCCCTGGCCAGAGGGCAGGCAGGCAGGCAGGCAAGCAGGCAGGGACAAGTAGGCAGGCACACAAGCAGGCAGGCAGGCAAGCAGTCTGGAACACGAGATAAGGGAAGTAGTAGGGGAAAAGGTAAGACGAGAAACAGGATTGTAGGAAGGTAGACTGAGAAAGCGGCAAAGAAAGATGGAGAGAGAGAGAGAGAGAGAGAGAGAGAGAGAGAGAGAGAGAGAGAGCGGGAAAGAAAGATGTAGAGAGAGAGATGGCGACAAAGAAAGATGGAGAGAGAGAGAGAGAGAGAGAGAGAGAGAGAGCGAGAAAGAAAAGTGTAGAGAGAGATAGCAGCAAAGAAAGATGTAGAGATAGAGAGACAGCGGCAAAGAAAGATGGAGAGAGAGAGAGAGAGAGAGAGAGAGACACACACACACACACACACACACACACACACACACACACACACACACACACACACACACACACACACACATTGAAAACTGAAGAGGGAAGGGACGGGGGAGGAAGGGTCAGACAAGCAGGAAGAGAGGTACGCGGGTTGGCGACTGGATGGCTTGGTCGGTTTGGCACTGGTCTCATGTTCGCAGGACGCTCTGTCATGGGTTTGAGCCCCACTGACTGCCACTGAATTTGCAAGATGGACGCTCACAAGGTAACGCCTGTCCGCAACAATCAAATTACCAAAATTACACCACGACACTGTCTATCTTCTGTTTCACCATTTACACCTTATACCTGTCCTACCCTACTTCCAACACCGCGATTACCTTACTTTTGAAGCAGGAAAATGAGGTGTTAAGGACAGACAATCAGAAAAAAAGAATGACGGAAGATAGAGTAGTCGGTATAGGAAGAGGAAGAAGAAAGAGCACAAGAAGCGAACGGAAACTAGGTGGGTAGAAAATGAAGGAGAGGAAGGCAGAAAGAGATCGACATTGGTAAGTAGAGGATGAGACTGAGAAAGGAAGAGGGAAGTGACAGAGAATTAAAGAATTAAAGAGGGGAGTGTTGGGGAAAAGGTCGAGAAAAACGCAAAGAGAAAATGGCAGAAAGGAAGACAAAAGCAAGAAAGGGGAAAGACAGGCAAAGAATGAGAGGGATGAAGGCAGGGAGAGTGTGAGGGAGTAATAAAAAGGTAGATAGAGAATGAAAGGAAGAGAGAGTGTGAAAAGGTAGGTGAAGATTAATGGTAAGGGAGAGAAGACAGGCAAAGGAGGAGGCAGAGTTAAAATAGGCAGAGAGAGAGACACACACACACACACAATAGCACGGGGAAAAACACAGAGAAAAAGGTGGGTAGAGACAGACATAGGAAGGCTGGGAAAGAGGGGGAGAGATACAGGCAGCTAGAGATTGAAAAAGCAGTGCGCAGAGGAAGAGAATGAGAAAAAGGTATGCAGAGAATGAGGGGGAAAGATAGGCAGAGGAAGAGGAGGAGCGGTAGGAAGGAGAGGCCAGAATAGTAATAGACAGAGGAAGAAGAAAAGGGAGAGATGTAGGCAGGTGAAAGGAGATACAGGCAAGCAGGCAGCAGACAGGCAGGTGAGCAGACAGGTAAGTAGGCAGGCAGGCAATAGGTAGGTAGGTAGGCTACAAGGAGAGAGAGAGAGAGAGAGAGAGAGAGAGAGAGAGAGGAAATACCATACATGTGGAGGGATCGGATTTAGCCTCTTATTATATCAATCCCCCGTATACACACATGGACATGTATAACCACCTGTGTGTGTGTGTGTGTGTGTGTGTGTGTGTGTGTGTGTGTGTGTGTGTGTGTGTGTGTGTGTGTGTGTGTGCCCACCATCCCTTCCTTCTTCCTCAGTCTTCTTATATAGTTCTCTCTCTTATTTTTCAGTTCCTTTCCCCCCCTCCCTCTCTCTCTTTCTCTGTCTCCCCAACATCCCTCCCTTCCTCCTCCTTCCCCATTCCTCTCGCTCCTTTCTCCATCTCATCGTTTTTTTTTTTCCTTTTCCCCCCTACCCCCCAACAGAGGATGGATGGCGTGTGAGTGTGTGCGAAAGCGTCAAAACTTCGCCACAGCGGGAAAGGCTTGGGCATGACACGTGGGCCGATTCTGACGGCGCCGAACAGGTACTGGTGGTGTTTCGGGTTGGTGGGAGAAGCCGGCGCGGGCCACTACCTCGCACCGTGATGGCTCTATACACACCCAGTCCACAAAAATACACTAAAAAAAAAGTTTATAACACACGCAAAATACAGATCTACAGTGAAATGCAAGCCGCAGAAAGCGATTCTAAAAACTGTCATTACCAATAACAAAGAAAACATCAAAACAACATACCGATGTACTTGAAAAACGACTGATGTTCCAAATCACGGTAAATAAATAAATACATGAATAAATAAATATATTTATACAGTATATAGATAGATAGATAGATAGATAGATATACTGGTAGAGATAGAAAGTTTTATTATATATATATATATATATATATATATATATATATATATATATATATATATATATATATATATATATATACTGTATATATTTAATTATTTGTTTATTTATTTATTCATTCATTCACTCATTTAGGTGTGTGTTTTCCTGCATAAGCCCGACTAAGGATGTTTTAACATCTTTCTTCACCATGTGCAGTACCTACCGCGTCTTCTTCTTCCCTCCGGTGCCATTGTGTTTTTCTCTGCTTTACCACCTGATATCAGCTTCATGAGAGACATTATCCCTCCCCACTCAATCCTTCTTTGCCAGCTTAGTGAAGTTATCTAACCCTGAGGTCTGGTCCGTCGTCCAAGGTGCAGTGTCGGGTTGCACACACACTCACTCATCCACATGTCTGCCTCGCCAGATAAACATCACCTATCCCATCAAAGCTTAACCGATTCACACAAATTTACCAATAATATTTCCCCATAATTACCTCCAAGTCTTCCATACGTTTACCCGAAGGAACGATTATGAGTACTATGAACAAATGGGGTGGCTCTAGCTGAAGAGGATAACCACACTGGGTGACCAGATCTTCTCTAAACTCCTTTTGTTGTCTTTTGTCAGTGGTTTGTATGATGCTTGGCTTGGGAAATTCGTTAAAACATCATCTTTGACAATTTATTTTCGCTATAGCACATTGACATCCTCTTGTGTATTACTAATGCAACTCAGATCCATATTAAAAACATAAAAACAACATACGCTATAGTGGAATGCTTGGATGTAATATGCAAAGTAAATCGCTAAGGAGGAACTGCTACGAAGTCACTTAGGGCAACAAAATTACGGTTCAGTATTTAGTCTAATAACGGGCTTTGATTTCAGAGTGCCATGAACTGTTCAAATGGAAGCACTTACACAGAGAAATTGTTTATTCACGTAGGTTACTGAATTTGTTTTTACTGTGTCGATAAAACAGTTCCTGCCCGACCTGAACCCTCTCTACATCCAAGAGGTTCGAAACCGTTGTGAGTATAATTTCCTACACTGGTTTAATAACTCCACCTCGCCATTAAGTGCTGTGCTCAACCCAGCGGCAGTGAGGATATGAAAGGGCAGGAGTGTGGGATGCCTTATATGGTAACCTAACGTGGCCTGTCACACTCCCACACCTAAATTAATTTTGCCCTTACACACACACACACACACACACACACACACACACACACACACACACACACACACACACACACACACGACCTCCCTTACCTGCTGTTGATCATTAAGCCCTTCACTACCAGCTGTCTGCTTTAAGCTCGTAAATAGCCAAGCGGTAGCAAGAACAAAACAAAACAGGCGTCACCATACTAATGAAATTTAAAAAATATATGCAAAAGCGAAATATAAGTCCACGAAATTCCATTATTTCTTCTTATACTTCTCATGATCATGATCATGATCATCATCATCATCATCATCATCATCATTCGTCACTGTCATCATCAGTCATCATCATCATTACTGCTATTATTACTACTACTGTCATTATTTTCTCTGGTCCAGGAGTAAGAGAGAATGGGCTGGACAGACGAAGGCCTACAGAGGGAACGAAAAGATACAGAGCGGGTGTGTGGTGTAGGTAAATTGTATATTTACAAAGGGTGTTAATTTCATTCTTATGTCATTTTATTATGTGTCCCTAATGAACTAGGGATGCAGGTTTATATCTAGTCGTGTTATTGTTTTGCAATACTGACCTAAGTTTTGGTGTTTAGCTAGTACATCCTTGCACTGATGGTGGTTCCCTCTGTGCTTTAGGCTAAGAGAAAACCAGCTATATTGCATGTTCGTGCTTCTGTCTAGTTCTTGAGCATGACTGAACTTTTTATATCGTCGCTATTTTCAAGCTTTAACCACATCTATTAAGCCCCTTCCCTTAGGCCAGTGGTTTCCAACCTGTGGGGCGCGGGGCTGCCAGGGGGGGCGCGAAGGCTTGATAAAGAGGGTAATTCTATTTGAAAACTATAAATTATGATAGAATTCAGTAATTTCTAAATATGGAGAAAATATTTCAGATATGAATAAGAAATCTAGTTATCAGAATATATAAACAATTTCAGAGATTAAGAATCTATGATATTTATTGACATGTGCCAACTATGCCAGTAAAATACAGTATTTGAGAAAGGGGGAGCAGGGAACGTGTCATTCAGTGAGGGGGAGGCGAGGATTAGAAAAGGTTGGAAACCACTGCCTTAGGAGGAGGCTAAAAAGTTTGACTTTATCCTTCAGAGTGCTGTTCTTTACAGCTTTCACAGTATGGGCACAGTACCTCTAATTAGTATTTTGTAACCTTTGCAATGGTAACATCCATAGCTTGAAGATCATATGTATTAGTATAGGAGAATAAGACAACACAGCCAGCATCACAGTTTATCACTACCCATCTCCTCACCAGTAACCACTATCCCCTCACAGCCAACCCGAATGTAAGTCAAGAGGTGGTGCTCCAAGCTAAAAAGATTCCTGACCATTTCTCATTTTACCACTCTCTTTATGTACATGCCATGTAAATATCCTGTAAAGGTGCAAGCGAGCCTCCTACGCCCAAGAGAATATGGCACTTGATCGAGACAGGCTGTAACTAATGCATGGGTTACCCTCAGCTGGATAAAATAACCAGGCGAGGGCAAGAATAACACAGCTATGGGGATATCTGACTTCTAAACTGTGCCTGTACTCTCTCTCTCTCTCTCTCTCTCTCTCTCTCTCTCTCTCTCTCTCTCTCTCCCTCTCTCCTTCTTCTTCATTTCCTTCTTCACAATTTCCTTCCCCCTCTCTCCCTCCCCTCCACTCCAAGCTTCCTTCATTCACCACAGTTTATTGTTTCAAGCTTAGTGAAGCTCCCTGAAGCACCGGCTGCCTAGTCATGCTAACAAACACAGTAATAAATACATAAATATAATAAAAGACACGTAATATAAAACACACAAACCCACATAAACACACAGACAATAAAATACACATATAAATATATGAAACTAATGCTCAACAAACATAAAACATAAATACATAAATGCATGATAAACTACATACATATAAAACTAATACCCTAAACACACACACACACACACACACACACACACACACACACACACACACACACACACACACACACACAAAAGCAAATAAAGGCACAAAACTGCTAACAGCTCAGACAAGAATCACGACAACAAACATAAACCACATTAACCCCCTCATGATCGTGTGTTCGGTATTTTATTTACATTGACACAAGACGATTTTATTCATCAACTGGGAGTGAGTCACTGGAGTTTGAGTGTTAATACTGTCAACATTAACCCTTTCGATCTTTCACAGCCGCGTCTTCGCTAGTGTTATATTTCAGCTATGGCCATACTACTTCAATAACTGAGAGTAAATCGTAGGAGCCTGAGTGTTAATGATGTATATAAAAGACAAGAGACATCAGTAAAGGTAGGTCAACCAAAAAAAAAAAAAAAAAACGCGCACAAGTACTTCCCAAAACTGATAAGTAAAATATAACAGAAGAAATAAAAGATGAAAATCATATATAAAACTAACACTAAACGCAGAAAGACAAAATCATCATCCGTCACCATCATCACCATTACCAGCCCTTTTACTATAATACAAAATTAATAATATAAATAAAACAATCAAACAAAACCAAGAATCTCGTTAATTATATCAATAACACAAACTAACATCAATCTTAACATTTTCTTATATGCATCCAATTCTGGACACAGGCTACAAAGTACTACGATACTATATACCAAACAAGGAGCCCTCAGAGAGTGCAACACCAACGCTCTGCAATTAGTGTAGGGCGGAACTTTTAAGCCTGCCCTGTGGCCTTGATTTTTTATCAATTGTTCTCAAACTCGAATATTTTTAATCCATGTCTTACGCTTGACCTTACCACCAAGTTTGATTCATACTAGATCAAAACTGCTTAAACTGATACTGTCCAATGACCCTGACCTCTGATCTACTGTTTTCAAATTAGTTATATCATACTTGGCTGACCTAAACCCTTCCACAAGGCCCAAACCATACAAAAACTGTTTGAGTTAAAGGGTCCAAACTTTTACCACGTCTTGTAACCTTCAGCTTTAACCGATTGGATTCAAAAGCATATCTCTTCATCCTTTCCTTATTCACGAACATTCCACAAAGTTTAGTCAAAATCGTGGGGGAAAAAAAAAAAAAAAAAAAGGCTGAGTTGACCTTGCAGATGTCCAATCACGTATGACCCTTTTTTGGCCAAAACTTAACAGCTTGTTCCTCTGATGGTCCTCAATTATTATCCAAAGTCGGTGTAATTCCATTCAATAACCTTCCATAATCTTGCAAACAGATAAACAGAGACAAATACTGGAAGGCAAACTGAACTAAGCACCTCCTTCCCTCTCGCAACGCGCTAGGATGTAACTACTATCTCATCGGCAACATCATAATCAGGACACATCAACATCACAGTATTACATCCATTAAATTCAGTAGCTTCAGTGTCAACATCAATGCGAAATGTGATAATTCGAAGATGAAACAATTTTCTACATTACAAACAGACTAGGTGTGTGTGTGTGTGTGTGTGTGTGTGTGTGTGTGTGTGTGTGTGTGTGTGTGTGTGTGTGTGTGTGTGTGTGTGTGTGTGTGTGTGTGTGTGTGTGTGTGTGTGTGTGTCCTCCAAGTAAGGATAGTGTGTGCGTGCGCTTGTGTATGCATAGCTTGCCTGAGCGTGTGCGTGTAAATCTAGTCTTGTGTGCATATATGATTTGGGGAGCGTGTACTTGTATCTGTTTGTATTTGTCTCTGCATAGTTGTGTGTGTGTGTGTGTGTGTGTGTGTGTGTGTGTGTGTGTGTGTGTGTGTGTGTGTGTGTGTGTGTGTGTGTGTGTGTGTGTGTGTGTGTGTGTGTGTGTGTGTGTGTGTGTGTGTGTGTGTGTGTGTGTGTGTGTGTGTGTGAGAGAGAGAGAGAGAGAGAGAGAGAGAGAGAGAGAGAGAGAGAGAGAGAGAGAGAGCAAATAATTTTATAAAGGTCATATTATTAACATTATGAAGGTAAAACACCATAGGCAGAGACAAGACCTAGATGTTTTCCCTTCAAGCTGTTATTTTCTTCTACGATTTATTATTAGTGTGGTGCGGTGAGGATCTGTCCGTTCTACCCTTGAGGCTAAGATGCGAATGAATGTGTTTGAATGGATGAGTAAATGGGGAGTGTGTCATCCTGTCTCGGCTACCTCCCTTTCCTTGGGGGAAGCAGCCTAGGTATATAGATAGACGATTTATTATTATTATTATTATTATTATTATTATTATTATTATTATTATTATTATTACCATCATCATCATCAATATTATAGCCATTATGAAGTGGAAAACAAAATGCCTCTAGGAAAACAAATGCTCTTAACGCCGGAACTGATACGAGACAAAGACCTGAAAGTGGAAGCTGAAAGAGGATATAAAGATGTGTTACTCCCCCACATTAATGTAAAGGTGGGTACGGCAAGACCGTGTAAGTCAAGAATGAGAGCAGAGGAAATGTGAATCTGTGTGGATTGCATATACTGGATAGGATAAGAAATGCGATTCACGATAGATGTGCAAAAGTCTACTGATAAATCGGCAGAGGAGAGTTAGATTATAATGCATGGTCGTATACAGAACGGATGTAGACAGGATGCTGAAAATGGTATAGCTATGTGTGTGAGTGAGAATGTGAGACGAGGGGTGGCAGACCAAGATGAAGATGGCTGGATTTGGTGAAGGAGTGTGTGAGACGGCGAGGTATGAAAATTGAGGCAACAAAGTAACTAATAAGGGATCGAAGTGGATGGATTAATTAGGTACGAAGAAGTAAAAGGGAACGTTTTTTACTGTTAGTTTCATTTGTTAAAGTCGACGAAATTACTGTCCCAAAAGTTTATGTAAAGTTTATCGATAAATAAAACAAAAAACAAAAAGATGTACAGATGGTCTTGCAGAATATTACCTCGGCCACTTCTCTTACGTGGGAAGTAGAAATGGGATTGTGTTAATGATGATGATGATGATGATGATATTATTATTATTATTTTTATTATTTTTATTATTATTATTACCACTACTACTACTACTACTATCTATATGAATAAGTATGGAAACAAAACTAAGCATGAACCCCAGACAGACAGAGAGAGAGAGAGAGAAGGGAGGGAGGTAGTGTGGTGGAGGGGGGTGGTTCTCATACATAGTCTTCCACTACCACCACAACACCCTCGCAAAAAGTGGCCCCTCACATTGGTATCCTGCTCCCCCCTCCCCAACTCCTATCCCCCTCCTTCCCTCCCCACTTCTTCCTATCCCCCCTCCTTCCTTCCATTCTTCTCCTTCCTCTTCCCATCACATCGCTTTTCTTTTCATCCCATTCTTCCCCCTCCACTCGTCTACCTCATTGTTCAAACTCTCCCCCCTTCTCCCGTTTCCTCCTATTTTCCTCCCCTATCTTCCTCTCCCCCCCTCCCTTCATCCTCCTCATCTTCCTGCTCCTTCTATCACCCTCCCCCTACATCCCTCCCCCTCCCCCTCCATCTAACCCCCTCAGTTCTTTCTCCTCCAATCTACCATCTTCCTCTCGCCCCTCCTCCCTCCACTTACCTCGTCCTCTCCTCCCCCCTCTCCACCCGCCTTCCTCTCATCCCCTATCCTCCCTCTCCCACTTTCACCCTCCTCCTATATTCTCTCCTCCCATCCTCCTCCCTCCTCCTCCTATCACTCGCTCCTATCCTCCCCCTCCCATCCTCCTCCACTCCTTCTGTTATCCTCTTCTGTTTTACTCTTCTGCTCTTTTGGTCTTCTGTTTTCTTATTCTTCTGTGTGTACATATGTAAGCATGTCTATCTTTCTCCATGTATGTATGAATGTATGTCTGTATCATATATATTTACGTATGTGTGTGTGTATGTATGTATGTATGTATGTATGAATGAGTTCGTATGTTCAGGTGTAAGGTTGTAGTACTTCGTTAATGTACTATGGTAATAATGTAATGCCGTGTAAACTCTTTCATTACAGGGGATCTCTCGTAAGTCGAACAAATCATGTGGCGGCAGCAAGACAAATGTACATAAGGTCCTGGTACTGAAGACGGTTAATGAAAAGTTATTACTGTCTCTACTAGGGGAGGCCTCTCATAAATTGCATTAAATGTCTGGCTGTAACAAGTGTGAATTACACAAGACAGCATACTAGAAGGGTTAACATTTTCCTTGGCAACAGACAATTTCACTTTCATTTTGGCTTCCATCAGACGATTTTAATCAGCAGAGGGAAACCACTGGCAGGCAAAGATTTAAATACTATCTCGATTACCAATTTTCCATTTGACGGACAAAGTTAGAGAAGCATTTCATTTACCGCCATCAACTAAAAGAAACGGCTGGTAGGCAAATGGTTATTACTTTGTTGCCGTTAATATCTCCCATCAACCCCTTAATCACCAGCTGTCTCTCCCTATGCTAAATAAAATCGTCTGGCATAGAAGGAAAAAATATAAAGGCGACAGAGTAGTGGAGGGGTTGCTGCATGCTTGTGGTATAGAGTTAGGGGTGTCGCGTTAGAGATGATCTTTAAGACGTGGTGTTGTGTTGAGGCTGCTGTGCTGCAATGTGCTGTGCTGTGTGCTGTGTTAGGGCCGTGGTTCTAGTTAGATACTGTGAATACTGATGTGCTAAGGCTGCTGTGTTGTGCTAATGTTGTGATGTGATAGTGAGAATCTGTACTAATGATGGGGGTCTGTGTTAATGTGTGGAGTTGTGTTAATCTGTGTCAAAGCAATGAGTCTGGTCTGATGATGTGATAACTGACGCTGTGCTAAGGCTACATGGTTTGGTGCAGCCCTGATAGCCTAGCGTAGCCTAGCGTAGCGTGCTTGTAAGGAGCCTGAGGTGGTAGTGGTGTGTGCTGCTATTGGCCCCATCTCAGCTATCTCTTCATCTGCCACTACACCCAACCAACCTCCTGCACCTTGCATTCACTCCTTCACCAGCCTCATCTTCCTGGCCTTCCTTTTCTTCTTCGTACTGATCTTTCACTTTGCTTATTCTTGTTTCACTCTGCCGCCCTCATCCCCTTCCTCCGCCTCTTCTTCACCATCCTTACTCTCTAAATTTTCCTCGTCTTTCTTATCCCCCTTTTACTTTCTTTTCTCTCCTCCTCCTCCTCCTTTTCCTCCTCCTCCTCCTCTTTTTCTATTTTATCTTCTACTTCTTCCAGCCAACTTCATGCACCTTGCATTCTCTTCCTCCCCATAAATTTCTTATTCTGTTCACCTCTTTTTTTGACCCTCCTCCACTCCTCTTCTTTCTCCCCTTCCACTTCCTCTCTCTTCTCCTTCTTCCTCTTCCTTCTCTACTTCACGTTCTTTCGTCTACCTGCCCCTTTCCTCAACTTCTTCCTCCTTTAAATCTTTTTCCTCCTCGTCTCCAGCCTTTAAGGAATTTCAGTTATTTTTTTTCTACACATATCGTCTTGACTGCCGACTCTCTCTCTCTCTCTCTCTCTCTCAAAACAAAGCACATTATGAAGCTCCAACTCTCATATTTATCGCTCACTTTAATTTTCGTTAAATTAGTATTATTATGATAAGAAACTGATAGACTAAAAACATTCAGAAACGTAAAAAAGAAATGTGATTGTTCCTTCACTGTTTATTTTGGCGAACGGGTGAAACTTTTTTTTTTTTTTTTTTTTTTTTTTTTTTTGGCCTCATGGTCTTCTCAGGAATGTTAATCTGTATTTGTGCTCTCTCTCTCTCTCTCTCTCTCTCTCTCCACAATTGCCGTCAAATAAGCTCCACCAACTACCCCCACTGACCCAGCAGTAGAGGAGGACGGGGGAATGATTGAAGGAGGGGATGGCAGGTGGTGGTGGGTGAAAGGGAAGAAGGAAGTGAAAGTATATGAGGGGGAGAGGACAGCAGGATATAAGTGGGGAAGGAAAGAGGGCGTGGGAGCGGTAGGAATGAGGAAGACAGGAGGGGTGGATGGAGGTAGAAGGGAGGGCAAAGTAGGAGGGGAAGGTAGCAGAGAAGAGGGGAAGGAAGGTGAAGGCCGGGGTAAAGAGGAGGGTAAGACGGGGAGGCAAATCCCTCTAATCCCCAGGCAATCCCATGACTAAGTTTCTGGACTTCTCTTGGACCATAAATTTGGCCTATAAGATACAGGATTAAAGTTACTCCAATCTTACTTGAAGGTGATGTGTGATAATAATACCTATGTAATAATAATACCTTACCAATATTTACCTTTTTTTTTTTTTTGTTTTTTGCTATCTATGTGTGTGTACAACTTTTTCTGAGGGAAGACCTCAATAATAATAATAATAATACTGAAAGCCAGTGATGCGGGACTTCTTAACATCCGTTGTCCTAAACACATGTTCGGCTATTCGTTAAATTGAGACAATCTTAGGTGAAGCTCATGTAAGATAATAATACTTCTTCAGTTACTGTATCATATTCCGAGGCATTTTTGTAACAGAGTTGTCAATTTTAATGACATAATAATGGTGACTCTGATACCCAATGATGCACAATTCTATATCATTAACTGTAGCAGCCTATACGAGTTCTGGTGTATACTTTTTTGTTTTACCTGCTCGATGTTATCCTCTTTAGTGGGCTGGCGCCATTTAAAAAAAAAAAAAAAAAAAAAAAGTCACCCATATTCTTTCCACAGTTAGGTTCGGGTGACTTGACTGCGGTTCACCGGGCCGTTTTACAAACTAGTTGTTATAAATCACTGACTGAGAGCCGTCCCCTACATACAATTACCCTCCTATTTTCCCATACCCGTACACGCCTCTTACCGTCCTGGATGCTCGGATCTGTGTAATTCAAAAACCATACTGTAAATGATATGGGAGACTTCCTAGCAACTCTTCCTGGACGAATTATTGTGCATATTACACCTTTACATGTCATTTTAATATCAGCATAGTTAGCATCAACAATCTATAAGGGGACAGAAAGATGTAATATAAAGAATTATTCGCGAAGATGGATGTGTTATGAAATCTCCAAAACCACTAAGATTACGACCTGAAACCTCTCTCACACATTCCTTCCACCATCATCTTGCCTTTCTCCTTCCTGTCTGTGTACTCTCTACATCAGCCTTTCATTCTTTGCATAGAACAGACACCTCAGTTATAACCTACTCTATAACAGCTTCTAAAGAACCAACAGACCTGTTGCTGTGTGTTCTTTGTACTCTGTATAGTAACCCCTCTTGAACACACCCCTGGTCAGTCCTTTCGTCGCAAAATAGTTACTTCCACACCTCCCTCTTACCTTGTCATTTATCATTCTGTCAAACCATTACACCTCACACAAAATCCTTGGACAGGTCGTTTCCAGCACCTCTTTTTTTTTTTTTTTTTTTTTTTTACCGGTTCCTAGTTTTAAGGGTCCACGCCTCACATCCCAACAGCGCCACTATGCCTTTATACACCAGTGGCGGATCCAGGTTGGGGGAGGCCACGGAATACGAATTTTTCCCCAACGTTCATCTGTTCACTGCCATCTTTCCCCTAGAGTAAGTACATAGAATTACTGAATGAAAAACAGCATTACACGCGGGACCATTAATTGTCATACGAATCTGACCCATTTGATGCAGTTTTGTAGTTTATGGTTGCAATACATACTCTGCTAATGCAAAATTTCCATTACTGCAAATTTTCGATGGATGTTTGTCATCAATGGGTTAAATAAAAGCGGAAAAATTATTGTACCCCCTTTTTAACAAATGCTGGATCCACATTATATATCTGTCTTCGCCATAACGGGCATTAATTTCTACACGCTTGTCTGCGCTACACTGGTCCCTTCTCTAACCATACATCAAGCTTTTAAGTTCCATCTGCTGTTCTGTCCGACTCTGGACAAAGACTTAACCCCTCCAAGGCCCCATAGTCGTCCTTCATCTCACACACACACACACACACACACACACACACACACACACACACACACCTTCACACGTCGCCACTCCGACGCCTGTACCGACCGTCCATACTAAATACATGAATGGACTAACTCAGGAATGATGTCAGTTAGTAATGCGGAAGATCAGTACATTGCTTTAACGAAATACAAATAATCAAACTGTTCCCTTTCCCAGCCTGGCATCAAGCTCGCGTCCTCAGATGGATCACCTCTCTAGCCTCTTGACCACCACCTCCCTTTTGCGCTGTGTATGCTGCCTCCCTACCACATCTTAACGTTTTACTTTTTCTCACATTCTTTCATATTTCCCTTTTCACGTTCCGTTACTTCCCCAAACTTAGACATCATATAATTTTATCCTCTGATTCTGTGACCAGTTTCCTGTTCCCCCTGCATACCATAATAATGATACTTTTACTCCTTCTACTACTACTACTACTACTATAATAATAATAATAATAATAATAATAATAATAATAACAATAATAATCCATCCATCCATCCATCATCCAATCCTACGTTGCCCCATGAGAAGCGTAGAAGCCCGGGGCTAGGCAAGTTGGTCCTGACATTTAAGATGAGAAAAAACATTTAAGACAATAATAATAATAATAATAATAATAATAACAAAAACAACAATATTAATGATAACAATAACGTACATCATTATACTACCACCTCAACACTCTTCAATTCTTGTAAATAAAACAAAGTGTCTATCATCGGCCTAAGCCTGCAGCCGCATAAAATCTTCTCAAAACACTTGTTGCATAGCCTCTACGCTTCTCAACGCACGCACACGCTCAAACTCGGGTGGTTTATTGGAGGCTTCGTGGCTCATTTTTCTTTGCGATTTATCATGCATACTACACCCTGATGTTCTCTTCTGTTTCATTTATATAGGCCTATATTTTGATATCAACAGTTTCATTTATATTTTTTGAATTAAAATATTAATAGGCCTCAGCAAACATATAAAAGGGCGTAATATCCAAAATAAATCGCTAATGACGAGGTACGACGAAACCCCCAACATCACCTAGAATACTGCCCTCAGCCTCACCAGGGACGGATTCACAAACTTACAATCAACTGCCTCTCTCTCTCTCTCTCTCTCTCTCTCTCTCTCTCTCTCTCTCTCTCTCTCTTTTTAAGGGAATGACAAGGAGAACCATTTCATGTTTCTTCTTTCTGGTAACACAAATCTTAGCAAATAGAGGAAAATCATAATGACCCATACCTATGTCTGTCTATATCTTAAACAATCAATCAATCAGTCTAGACAGAGACTGATAGGAGTGTGTGTGTGTGTGTGTGTGTGTGTGTGTGTGTGTGTGTGTGTGTGTGTGTGTGTGTGTGTGTGTGTGTGTGTGTGTGTGTGTGTGTGTGTGTGTGTGTGTGTGTGTGTGTGTGCAGGAAGGACGATGAAAGAAGAGTGCAGAAACTTCCCATGCCTTTCGTTGTTCTTTCTGTAAATAATGAGTAAGGAGTGGGAGATGATCATCCGTGTGTTGATAAATCTGGCCCAGGTTGGTACATCTTCCATTTGGGAACATATTTCAACCCATTACATAAAGAAGCCAAAGAAAACGTGTATGCTGGCCCGCAGAATTAGCATATACGCTGGCTGAATTATAAATTATCCAATAAGGTTCTTTGTGGTGAAGCGTCCCTGGCATACTGAAGACGCCATGTTGGGTGGATGGCCGGATGTGACGTCACACAAGTAAACATTCCCGCCCAGATGGCCGGCACTTCATCGAGGAGAAACAGAAGTGTCCGCACCAGGAACACACTACATGCAACAAACCCGACATTCTATCAAACTACTGCCATATACCTAATGATTCACTCTAAGCTAACTTTATAAAATCGTCGTTTAACGGTAGCTGAAATAAAACACGTTGTTATAGTTGTCCTGACCAGGAGAACGTTAAAGATGAAAAGCACAAACCCCTTGTCTCCTGTGCATAAAACTCAGCTGAATAAAATCGTCTGGCGTTAACTGTAAAATATACAAGAGCTGTCCAAAACATGAGAAGCTTAAGGACGACAGTGGAAAAAATGCCTCCACTCTGGCTATCAAATCTAATATTCAACAAATCAGACCTCCTGCCAACCAAAGCCATCTCCCTTCATGTACAGTTCCAGTTAATCTTTCCACCCCGATCTGAGGTGTTCCCCGCCTCAAACTCACAAAATCAACACCATCAGTCAACGTGTCAGTGACAAGGAAGGCATCAAACAAATATTCCCTCAGACTACAACCCACAGTCCTCGCTTTACACATTCAGCTCCCCATTTCATTTACAGGTGTGAACGAACTGAAAATACTGACGCCCAGCCCAAAGATCACGTGGTTAGCCTGGGTTTTGAACCCGAGACCTTCCAGCTGCGGGACGTTCACCTTTTGGCCGCAAAATACGAGGTATATATTATGTTCCGGCTAGTGCCTAACGTTTAATATTCTGTTCAAACAAGCCCATCAAAAAATGTTAATAATTATCTTGATCACAAAATTAAGAGTCATGAACCATATTTCCACTACCCCGCTAGACCTACACTATTTTATTAGGTAAAGGAGACCCACCGCAGACAAAGGATGAGGGGCTACCAGTATTAGGCCCAACTCCATCACAACGATAAATTCCTGCTGTTTGATGACTTGATTCAGTTAAGGGAGTTCTAGTAATGAGTTATTAGTGATGGCAATATCTAACCCCTTTAATTCGAATTCTCTCTCCTAAGCTGACTTATATCGTCCGGAGCAAACAGGAATAAAACAAGACGTCATCTTGCTGAAGATGAATACCTAATACATTAGGAGAAAAAAGTACGCTACATAGCGCCACATCGCTGCATGACTCACGACTGTAAACACACACACACACACACACACACGCACACACTCACTCACTCACTATATATATATATATAAAGCGTGTAAATAGCGCTCCACTATAAACTCACCTAGTGTGAGTTTCTAGTTTGCTAGTGTGAGCGGGGGTGTGGCAGTGGGAGTAAGAAATGGATAAACAATGCTGGATAGATAATGACAATAAAATGAACCGTCCTAGCAACACACGAGAAATTCCCCGTGGAATAAACAAAGAGCGTTATATATGGGCCGCCCTGTGCATGTATGTATGTATGCATGTATGTATGGATGGATGTTGAGAGAGAGAGAGAGAGAGAGAGAATAAACTTTGGTTAATATCATTTTTCCCTCCTCTGTTCTTAATTTGCTCTGATGGTTAATAATCCAAAGCTGAGAAAGGCTTGGTGTTTCGCTGCCCACATAGGGGATCCTCTCTAATATGATGAGTCAGTGACTTAAGTGCCGGACATGCTCTAAGAGTGCAGTAGATACAGTGTTGAAGTAGGCGAACATTTGTTTCTGACTATACATGCACCCTAGTTTGGGAACTACTGACTTATGAGATATCGAATGTGGTGATGATCCAGAAACGGCTAAAGTGACGCTCCAAACAATCCTCCTTCATAATAACCCGGCGTGGTAATGGAGTGTGGGGCTAGGGTGATGGATAACCCTGCGGACATGACACGGATAGGCTCGGCTACGTGATGGATGGGGATGCTGATGGGTAGGTAGACTCGGTGATGCGGAATGATGGGTCAATGGGGTGTGAGTAACGGGGACGGACGATTGGATGTGTGAATGATAAGTGGGTGGATGATGAATGGGTCTTGGATAGGCAGGTTCTAAGAGAAAATGGGTCCGAAAGAGATGGTAGGATGAAGTGAATAGGGTGTGGGATAGTGATGGGTGAACGGGATGTGAGTAACTGAGATAGAGGACTGGCTATGTGGATGATAAATGGGAGAACGATGAATCGGTTCTGAACAGGCAGGTTACAGGAAAAAGGGGAAACAGAGGTAGAGATGGATGGATGAATGTGAGTAATTAGGATTGAGGATTGAAACTGGTCTGAATGACCAAATCTTTGAATAAATCATCTGGTGGTGGCTTGACTGACATGAAAAACATTATTGTAGTGCAAGTGATTACGCACAGACAGATGAATAAGAGGTGTGATATGAGTGTCTTAGAGTGTGGTAAAAAAAAAAAAGTCTATAAAGCTGGGTAGATGGGTAATAATTTAGTACTGCGGGGCCAGTCAGACTCTAGCATAAAGTTTGTTTCCACACAGTTTGCTTTCCTTCTGTTTCTATTCACCCACCAGAACAAATGGGGGTCTGAATATAACACTGATCCTGCGAGTCATATTCACAGGGAAGAATGGGACTCTGAAAAATCTTAGTCTTTCTGAATAACTTTCGTGCAGTGCTAGACATTAATCATCATCATCATCATTCTTCCTCAGTAATGGTCTATGTGACACAATGATGTGAAGTTGAGTAGGTGTGAGTAAGGACGGATGGGGGTAAATAGGAGGGTGAAGTGGAAGGGATGGAGATAGATGGTGTCTGTCTTAGTAATATTCTGAGTAATGTCTTAAGAAAATGGCATGTATGGATGATATATGAGAGAGAGAGAGAGAGAGAGAGAGAGAGAGAGAGAGAGAGAGAGAGAGAGAGAGAGAGAGAGAGAGAGAGGGAGAGATGGGTACAACAGTCGGTGTTGCAATATTACACAGTTAATGACGTGGTTCGGACTGGTGAGATAATTATCATGAGTATAAATCCTTTAGGTACACATATACATTTCATTTATATAAAGAATCTATTTAGAGAACACTAATATCGTTCTTATATTTTCTGAAAAACTAATATACACGTATACGCACTCTTTTAATTTCTAGGAAAAATACGGTAAAATCTTGAAATTTGGAGGGTAAAAAAAATTCACTATGCTTCGTATCTTTGTTTCACTTTTTCCCTGCTTGCCTAATTAATTCTGACTCACCCTGTAATTAAAACATGTCTTCTGCCTTCTCACTCATTTCTCAACTCTTCTTCCTCTCCATTTCTCTTATTTTTTGCCTCTCCATTCCTCCTCATTCTCTCTTTTCCATTCCTCCTCTCCAATTTCCTTCCATCTTTCCAACCCTCTCTCCGTTTTATTTTCCTGCCCCCAAGCTTCTTTATTTCCTTACTATTGTTCTTCCCTCTTCCCCTCCCTTTCCTCTTTCATGTGTTCCTTCTTGTTACCTATTCTCCTGGTCACTGCTTCCTTCCTTCCTCCATCTTTCTGTTATTCCCTGGTTCTCCTTCAATCCTTTCCATTCTCCCTCCACTTCTCCCGGTCACTCCTTCCTTCATTCATTCATTTATTCCTTTCTTCTCTCCCTGCATCCTTCTCGATTTCCCCTTCAGAAGGAGGGGAGGTGAAAGTGACAGAACCTCCCTTCCTCAAATCCTAATCCCATGATGGTAATCTGTCTATTCTGTTCTATCTAAACTAACTAAAGTCCCCATTCCTTTCCACCTCCATCCCAGTCCTTCAATTCTCCATCTCTCTCCCTTATTCCTTCATCTCCATTTTCCCCTCTTCCCTCCCTCTTACCATTACTCAACCCTTCCCTCCACATCTACTTCCTTCCACTTCTCCAAGCCATCCAACCCACCAACTCCACCTTCTCTCTTCCACTCACTCCTGCCCTTCTTCTTCATCTCTTCGTCAATCCTCCTCCTCCTCCTCCTCTCCCTCATTACTCTTTACTTCCCAGTCTCTCCTTCTCTCTGCCATTCTCCTTCCTTTCCTCTCCCCCTCATTCCTTCCATACCTCATTCCTCCATTCCCTCCACGTCTTCCCTGTACCTCCCTCCCCAGACCATGGCAGGAGTGATCAGGGTGTGAGAGCATTAATCTGACTGGGTGACCACAACCTCACCCTGTTACGCCCTGCTTCACCCTCCCATCCCCTGTCTCACCCTGCCCTGCCCTGCCTTACCCTACAATGTCTTGCCTTACCCTACCCTGCCCTGTCTTTTCACTTCACCATCCCCTGCATACCCTATCCTACCCTGCCCTACTTATACTCTATCCTGCCTTGCCCAACTCCGCTTTCCTACCTTACCCCACTTCCCCTGCCCTTCTACACCCTGCTTTATTCTACTCTCCCCTGTCTCACCCTGGACCGTAGCAGTGGGCTTACTCAGGACGTAAGGACATTAATCTGACTGTGTGGGTGACAGCTGCCTCTACGCTGTCGTACAGTGCCTTGTCTATACCGCCCTTCATCTATCCAACTTTGCCTCAAATATTCACTGCGCCTACCCTGCTTTACCCTGTCCTGCCTCGTTCCCTTATCCTGCCATACTTTATACTACCTCCCTGACTAACTTACCTCATCTTACCCTGCCCCTCTCATCATTCTTAAACATACCCTGCCGTATTATGCCTCTCTGTCTTGTCGTGCTTCTGCCCCGTCTTGTTCATCATCCACTCCACTGCCCCTCCCTCTCCTGTCTTACTCATCTCCTTCCTTCCCCTCCCTAATCTTATCCATCACCTCTTCACTCCCCTGCCTTAATCACTACATTCCCCTCCCCTTCCTTCCCCTGTCAAACTCGTCATTCCTATCCCCTTCCCTGCCTGGCTTACCCATCTCCCCTGGCATCAGCCCTGTCTCACTGGCCTGCCCTGCTTAACATCCCTGCCACCACCACCACCCTGCCTGCCTGAGTGACGTTTGCTGTGGATTAGTCTGACGTGTGGAGGGTGAGGGAAGGGAGAAGGGACTGGTGGTGATAGTGAGGGAGGAGGAAGGAATCTACGGAGAATGTGGTGGTACTGGGGAAAAGGAGTGGGGGGTGGGGACTACCGGAAGGGACCTAGAGGGAGAAATGATGGTGGTACTGAGGAAGGAAAGGGGAAGGGAAGTATGGGAAGCATGGGGAGGAAGGGGGATGGGAACTTAAAGAAGGTACTGGATGGGAGAATCTGAGGGGACGGAATGGGAAGGGGGAATGGTCAGTGTAGTAGGATGAACGAGGCAGCAACTGTGAGTGAATGGACTGATTTAATGAGAGAGACCGTGTGTGTGTGTGTGTGTGTGTGTGTGTGTGTGTGTGTGTGTGTGTGTGTGTGTGTGTGTGTGTGTGTGTGTGTGAAGGGATCTTGGGATCGAAGAAACTTGGACCGTATTTTTCTGTAACACTCAGGCTGTTATGACTCTCTATTGAATAAAGTCGTCTAACGTTAGCTGGAATGAAATACAGAAGTTGTCCAGATTAGGAGTTAATTGTGACAGTATCAATACTCTCGGAATCTTATGCTCACTCTCAGTTGACTAAAATCGTCTAACTTTTATTTCAATACAACTACGATTTCGGCTAAGATATGACGTCTCGTTAAACTGGAATTATTGGCGTTTGTTTTATTTAGTTTTTCTCTATCAGATGTCTTACCTAGCTCTCTCTCCTCGCGGCAGCATGAATACAGTATAAGAGGCGTCATCGTATCCAACGGGTGATGCCGGAAATGTTCCATAAACTGATGGTCAGAAATTGGAACACTGCACAAAAGTGCACATACAATGACTCTCGCAGCTTTAACCCCAACGCTAAGATGACGTCTTCTCTGGTCCCTCTTGCTAACACCAGATTGTTTTACAAATATGTTCTGTTTGGCTGTGACGCATCTATGCGGATGACTAAAGAATATTGTCACTTAAAAAAACAAAAGTCATAGGTGCATTAAGAGGAGGGCAAGACATACGGAACAAGGCACAAGCAGTGAAACAGATGAAAAAAGTAAACATAAATCATAGGGAGGAAAGATGGAAGGAAGGGCAGATACCAATTACTGACGGTGAAACAAAAGACAGTGGCTGCAGCCAATCTCAAAGGAAAATCAATGGGGAGGTCATGGGGAGGATAAGACAGAGAGGTACAGACGGTGAAACAGAAGTCAGGGGTGAAGGTAATGTCGAAGGGGACTAGGAAAGGGGAAGGACAGATACAATACAAACTGGGTGAAACAGAAGATAGCAGCCGGTCTCACTGTCCCCTGCAACACATTCCCGCAACTACCCACTCCCTCCTCACCCCCTACCATCACCACATCTGCTACTCATCCACGGTGATATAAAGGCCTACAGGGAGCCTGGCGTTTAGATACACAACACGTATAATACACTTTCCTTTACTAGTTCTTTTATAAACCTCTTTCAATTTATGAGTTATCCCTTCTATG
The DNA here is from genome assembly GCF_032717465.1 of Coenobita brevimanus. Classification (NCBI taxonomy): domain Eukaryota; kingdom Metazoa; phylum Arthropoda; class Malacostraca; order Decapoda; family Coenobitidae; genus Coenobita; species Coenobita brevimanus. The sequence goes on from NC_137051.1 coordinate 13,983,379, forward strand.
GCAACCCCCCCCCTCTCTCTCTCACACACACACAGTGTGTGTGTGTGTGTGTGTGTGTGTGTGTGTGTGTGTGTGTGTGTGTGTGTGTGTGTGTGTGTGTGTGTGTGTGTGTGTGTGTGTGTATTATCCTTGACAATGATATTCGTTTTAAAACTAACCTTTCACTGATGCCTTCATAGTGGTTATATCTAATCCCTCTAGTTCGAAAAGAGTTTCTCCTCAAGCAAATACGAGTAAAATCCTCTAGAGACATGAAAACAAAAATACAAAAAAGAAAACAAAACAAAAAAACAAAAGAAAAAAGTAATTGTGGCGAGGGGTCTCATGGTGGTTGCTTATACTGACGAGGAAACAAAAAATAAGAAGAGAAAACAAGTGTTGATGTTCATGGGTAACTATTATGTACAGCTGCAGGCCGACCCAGCCCTGGTCCGCAGCTAATACATAATGCCATTTCCACACGACTATTTACAAGCTCCAATGAGAAGGACACGCTACATTCAGATAAATAATAAAAAGTCCCAAAGCTGACGTGAAGGGAGGTGAGAAGGATGAGTTGTTGGAGGGAGTGGTGTGTGTGTGTGTGTGTGTAATTCACCGGGTCGGTCAGGATCACTTGATGGTCGTGATCGTCAGCATTTTACCCTCCCGGAAGGGAGCTGAGAGCTCATATAGTCAGATCTAAGGGCACGGCTGTGACCTTCACACACTCACACACCCGTCCCCTTGCTCAAGGGGGACAGTAACCACCCACTTCGTCAGTGAAACTTTTCGCAACCTGAGCGAGGCGCGAACTCCCGTCTACCAGATGGCAAGCGAGAGCGTTACCACTGCACCAGCGAGCGGTGTGTGTGTGTGTGTGTGTGTGTGTGTGTGTGTGTGTGTGTGTGTGTGTGTGTGTGTGTGTGTGTGTGTGTGTGTGTGTGTGTGTGTGTGTGTGTGTGTGTGTGTGTGTGTGTGCAGTAAAACACCAGCCAGCCATGAACTTGTCAGCCGCAGGGAGAGAGGTCATGAGAGGGCAGGAAGAGAGGAGAGGAGGAGAAGGGGAGAAGATGAAGCTACTTTGATGAAGTTAAGTGAAGACAAGGAGAGAAGGAGGCGGAGGAGGGAGGGAGAACAGGAGGGAGGGAAAGGAGTAGACATTTGGTGGAGATGTCAAATGAAGACGGAGAGAACGGAGGCAGGAGGAGAGATGCAGGTGAAATTTTGTGAAAACAGGGGCAGTAAGGAGGAGGAAGACAAGGAGACTAGAGGAGGAACGGGGAGATAGGAAGTAAGAGTAAGAAATAAGAGGAGGATCTGGGAGATAAGAAGTATGGCTAGGAGATCACAGAAAGGAGGGAGAGTTAAGTAGTAAGGCTAAGAGAGTAAGAGAGAAAAGGAAGTGGGGGAGACAATAGCTTAGAATAAAGGGGCAAAGGATTGAAGAAAGAAAGGCAAGACAAGATAAGCAAGAATGAAAATGAAAATTAGGGTGAAGGGACGGGAAGACGCAAAAAAAATGGAATGAGAAGGTAAGACATTAAAACAAAGGTCTGTGGTGGAGGAGAAGGAAAAAAAGAGAAAAGGTCAAGAAAATAGAATGGAGGAAGGAAGGAAGGAAAGACAGAAGGAAGAAAATTAAGAGAAGAAAGGAGACAAAGATAAAAAAATAAATGGAGAGAGGGCACAAAAGATGGATGCCAGAAGGAAGAAGGAGAAAATTTAGGCAGTAAGAGGGAGAGAAGAGAAGAAAATGAGGAAGGGATAACAAACAGATGAAGGAAAGTATGAGAGAAAAATGGATGGAGTAACGATGAAAAGAATGAAGGAAAAGGAAAGGCAGAGAGAGAGAGAGAGAGAGACACACACACACACACACACACACAGAGTATGAAATAAGCGATAGAAAAAAGCTTAAAAAGGACGGAGCAATGAAGACGTCAGACGCCATACTGGTAAGGGTCTGAAGACAGTGGGAGAGGGAGGAGGAAGGGGGGGGGGGAGGACGGGAAGGAGAGAGGGTTGAGGGAGGAGGAAGAGATGTGGGAAGGGATGGAGAACTGAGGACGGGGAACAAGAAGAGGGGTGGAGATTAGGAGGGGAGGGGAAGACGAAAAAGAGATGAGAAGGAGAATAAGAGAGGTGGAGGAGAACAAGAGGGGAGGGGGATAGGAGGAGTGTGATGAGAGGAAAAGAGGGAAAGGGAGGAAGAGGGAAGAGGGGATAGGTGAAACGGCCAGAGAAAGAGAGGCAGAGAAGAGAGGAAAAGGACAGAAACAGATGAAGAGGAGATGGGGTAGGAAAGATGGAAAGACAAAGAGAGTGGGGAGTACATAGGGCGAGAGGTGGAGAGTGATGAGATGAAGAGAGGGAAAGGGGAAAGAGGGGAGGGAGGACAGGTAAAACGGCCAGAAAAAGATATGCAGAGAAGAGAGGAAAGGGACAGAGAGACAGATGGAGAGGAGATGGGGAAGGAAAGATGGAATGACAAAGAGAGGGAGAGTACATATGAGTACATAGGAAGTACAGATAACAGGAGGTCTGCTGGCCCATGACGAGGCTATCTGCTGGAAAAAACAACTAATTCTACAAAGATTTAACCAACGAGTATAAGAAAAGGATAGAAAAGAGGAGGTGAGATAAGGAGAAAAATCGAAGGAAGCAGAAAAAAAAAAGACAAGAAAAGAAGAGTAGCGAGAGGAGGGAGAGAAGAAAAAAAGACAATAAGAGAAAAGGAGAGGAGAGAAGAATGGTGAAAAGAGAATAAGAAGCAGAGACGAGAAGAGAATATAAGAAGGGACGAGAGGAAAGGAAAGGAGAGGGAAGGGGAGCGGATGAGAAACGCGGAGAAGAGAGGAGGCAAGAAAAAAGAAGGGAGGAGAGGAGTGTTGGAAGAGGAGGTGAAGAGAGGAGGCGGACCACGAAGCTATCAGATCAACACAACACCCATACTTAACTTACGGACCATGAGGAGGAGGAGGAGGAGGAGGAAGAGGAGAACAGAGAGCAAGAGGACAGAGGTAGGACAGGAGAGGAATACTCGCAGATGGGATACACAAAATGATGAAAAATAACAGGTAAAAGTGGTCATGATGATGTAAGTGTACGTACTACTTGTATATGGGGAGAGAGAGAGAGAGAGAGAGAGAGAGAGAGAGATATTCAGCCCTCTCGTTACATGAGTGGGCAGTGAACCTCAGGTTTATTAAGTTATCACCGACTGGGGAAAAGCAGAGGGGTTGGGAGAGAGAGAGAGAGAGAGAGAGAGAGAGAAAGATTCAGCCCTCTCGTTACATGAGTGGGCAGTGAACCTCAGGTTTATTAAGTTATCACCGACTGGGGAAAAGCAGAGGGGTTGGGAGAGAGAGAGAGAGAGAGAGAGAGAGAAAATGGTGGGAGAAGTGAGAGGTAAAGAGAGGAGGATGGAGAAAGAAGTGGGGAGATAGGGGAAGACGAGAGAGTAAAGTTAACTGGATGGAAGGAGGTGTACAATGGAGTAGGATTCGAGGAGGAGAAGAAAATGGGAGGGGCAGAAAGAGAGAGGGAACGGAGGAAGGAGGGAAAAATGAGGGATGGGAGGGAGACGTACAGAACGAAAGATGCATGAAGGGAAGAGAAGGAAGAGAGGGCATGACAAGGATGACAGAAAGGCTGGGGGCAAGGGGACAGAAAGAGATGGGAAAAGAGGATAGGGATGGGAAGACAGGAGGGTGAGGAGAGGGGTAGAGGCAGATGAGAATGGAGGGAAGATGGAATAGACATGAGGAAGACAGGGACAGACGGTGATGGAAGAGAGAAGGGAGGTGAGAGAAAGACAGCGAGAGAAAGAGCAGAGGATGGGAAAAGGAAGAGTGGGGGGGAGTACAAAGGAGTACAAAGGAAAGCAAACTGCAACAGCCCTTATGGTCCTTTGTTACAGAGTAGACTATGACTACGAGATCTAACTCTACATGCTGAAGGATAAGGATAGTAAAGCAAGAAGGTACCCCCCGCCTCCAAACCCTTCAGTTAAAACTGGCAAGAAGAAGTGAGAAAAACCACCATGCCGCATGGAAAAACTGACACTGAAATTTTATAGGAAAGACTGAAAAGGAAAAGCTACACTCTATAATACAGTATCTATAAGATACCAGTATGAATAACCTGAAAAAGAAAGTAGTAAAGTAAAATGAATAATCGAAGAAAAAGTCTTAGACAAAATGGGAGGGACGGTAACCCAGTGGCTCGGCTAGTCTGGTACAGGCCTCATGATCAGGGGACGTTCTGGAGTGGATTCGAGCCCCACTGACTGCCAAAGAGTTTATGGGGTAGATGCTGACAAACTAATGCCAGTGCACAACTACCAAATTACCAAGCATACACCATGCCAGTGTCTACTATCACTATTTTCTATTTTTGTTTGTGCCTTCCATCATATTTGCCCTCCTCCTAATCCCGTAATGACTTACTCTTTGATGAGTGGGACAAAAGGAGAGAGAGAGGAGAGGGAGACGGGGTGGGTGGGAGAAAGTGAAAAGGGAATTGAAAGTTGGAAGCTAGAGGGGAGGAGGACAGGAGGACGAACAAGAGAGAAATGGAAAGGGAGTGGGGGACGCAATACAGATGGGAGACAGAAGAGACAGTAGTGACAGAGAAAGAACGAGGGAGAACGGAAGGGAGAAAGGAGGACGAAAATGTGATTAAAGAGGAGGGTGGAGGTAAGGAAAGAGAGGGATGGAGCGAGGAGTACAAAGGGTACCAATGCATGCAAACAACAACAGACTTGCTGAACTTTGTCATTCATTTGCTATCAAGTGGACTACAACTATGTTATACAGTATATTCTATGGACTAAGATAAAGCTGGTACATCCCCTCAGCCGCAGTCCGTAGGATAAAGTGGGGACCACCACACGGAGCACAGAAAAACCTGTCGAAAGATGAAGGAAACTTGGGATTGTGCCTGTCGACAGCACGGGGGTCATTAGGGAGGACAATTAATTTTGGCAAAGTCCCAATCATCCCCCTGAATACAACCTGCAACAGCCTATGTGTACTGCAGGGTGAACACGAACAAGGGGGAACAAACTCTTTCCAAGAATCTGACGACCCAAGAATCGAACTCATGTTCTTCCAACTGGAGGTGCTAACCCTACACCACTGACTCTCCTGGGCGGCGGAGACAGACGGGAAATGGGGGAGGGAGAGGAGATGGCACGGAGGGAGAGATAGAGGGGGAAGGGGAGAGATGGCGAGAATGGAGGGTTCAGAGGCCGGAAGGAGGGGAGAGACGATGTGGTGGAGGGAAGAAATGAGCGAAGGGGAAGAGGGGAGAGGTGAGGGTCGGGAGAGAAGTAGGGGGCAGAAAAGGTGGGCAAAAAAGAAATAGGACTAAGAAGGGCAGGTTAAAAATGTTGAGATCAAGAAAAGGGTGGGAATGGGCGGGGTGAGGAGTAAAACAGAGGGGGAGGTGTAAAAGGTAGAAAAAAAATTGGGGAAGGTGAGAGGAGACAGAGGTGAAACAGAAGGACAGGAGGAGAAAGGGAAGGAAATGAGAGAAAGAAGGAGACTGTGAGAGGGAGGTAAGAAGAGAAGATAAGGAGGAAGGTGAAAGGGAGACAAGAAGTGGGGGAAGGTGAGAAAAAAAAAAAAAGAGAATATAAGGAAGTGAAGGGAGAGAAAGAAGGTGAAAGAAGGAGGTACACAGAGGGAGGAACAGGTGTGAGAATGTGAGGATGGAGGGAGACGGGGGCGAGGGGAAGAGAGGAAGAGGAAGGGGAAGGGAGAAGTGGGCCGGGGGAAGGAAGAGAGATACTGGGTAGGAGAAAAATGTGATCGGTGATGGGATGGGGAGAGTGTGGTAGGGGTGAAAAGAAGGGATAGGGAAACACAAAGGGCGGAGGGTAGAGGGAAAGGGCAGGATAACTTTTTAAGGAGGCAAAAGAAAAAAAAAATGTAAACATGTAGAAAAGTGAGAGAGAGAGAGAGAGAGAGAGAGAGAGAGAGAGAGAGAGAGAGAGAGAGAGAGAGAGGGAAAGATGGCATGGAATGATAACCAGAACAGAATGGGGCGAGGTGCATGGGGCGGGGAGGGGAGAGGAGGGGAGGAGAGGGGGGGCGGGAGAGGCGGGGCAGGGTGGAGGAAAGATCTACCTCCTCCTTCATCTTGTGCTTCAACAATCACTGCCTTTGTATTCAGAGTGATGGAGGGTGAGGGGAGGACGGGAAAAGGAAGGAGAGTAATAAGAAAGGGAGGGTGGAGGTAGGTGAGAGGGAGAAATAGGGAGGGGAGAGTGCTTTAGAGTACACATGAGTACGTATGTATGTATGTATGTATGCAGGCAGGTAAGAAGGCAGGTACCGTATGTATGTATGTATGTATGTATGTCTTTATGTATGTATGTATGTATGTGTATGTATGTATTATGTATGTATGTGTATGTATGTATGTATGTATGTACGTATATATGTGTATGCTGTATGTATGTATGTACTGCATGTATGTATGTACGGTATGTATGTGTATGTATGTATGTATATATACTGTATACTGCAGTGGCCGGCTTGGGCACGACTAACATGGGCGGGCTGCAGTGAGTGAGAAATCCAGACAACAGGAAGCATGTTATCAAAAGGGAAGGTACTGCACCTCCTGGAATAAAACGAATTACAGTACTATAAAGATGTAAATTACTGTACGTATATGGATAAAGACTGAAAAAAAAAAATAAGAAGAAAAAAACAGAAGTAAAGTTTCCCCCACCCCGCCACTTCCACAGTAAAAGCAGCCGGCAGGACAAAGAAAAACACGATAAATACTGGCAAGAACAAACATGGGCATTTTTATTGGAATGACAAATGAGGATGGGGAGAGGAGAAAGAAAAACAAGGAATACATACAGAATGGAGGTGGTGAAGGTGAAAGAAAAATAACAGGTATATACACATGGAACGTGTGGGGGAACAATAAAATACACACACACACACACACACACACACACACACACAGAAACATGGGAAGTAGTGGGACAGGTGGAATAAAAACGGACACACAGACGGGAGGCGAGAAGGAAAGGCTGAGAAAACGAGAGAAAAAAGTGGGAGAAAAATCCTTTACAGAGCAGGATGTAACACAGGTATTTTACTTTGGCTACCGTCAGACGATTTTATTCAGTGGCAAGAGATCACAGCCAGAAGATGGATTGCTCCCTCTACGACGGTGAAGTTAATTTTAGTTTTATTCCTGCTACTACCGGATTATTTTCTTCAACTTCGGGGTGACGTCTGGTGGTGAAGGGGTTAATGAACGCTACATCTAACCCCTTCCAACTCCAAAAAAATCTCTCCTCAGTTGAATATTTCTGTCTGAGCGTCGCAAAAATAAAATACAGATGAAATACGACACCGGACTGGCGGGATTTATTACTTCAAATTGCCGACATCGTTCCGTGGCTAATTCCTGATGCTGCCAGACGATTTCACTTGTCATATGGCAGCCCATTGTTCTAAAAAGAGTAAGAAGGTTGCATCACACCCCTCCGGTCTGATAATTCCCTCCTGAGTAAAATCGTCTGGGTGTAATAAGAATAAGCTAGAAAGTACGTCCTAGGTTCAAGGGATTAGGAAAATGAGACGACGAAGGTAAAGACAATCAAGCGAAGGAAGGACGTGAAGAAAAGAGGTAAAATGTAAAACTGTGAAAAATGGAAATGAAAGGTAGAAAAGGAAGGGAGGAGTGTGAGAAAGATGAGAGAAGAGACAGGTGAGAAACTGAGATACGATGAGAGAAGAAATAAGTGAGGTGGAGGAAGGCGGAATGAGAAGCAAGAAAGAAGTGAAGGTGGGGTGGGAAGGAGGAAAAGACGGGAAGGGGCAAGTAAGTGGGAGAGAAGGGAGAGGGGAGGATGACAGATGATGTAATATTTGAGAGAGAGAGAGAGAGAGAGAGAGAGATCGCAATGTAATCGAAATGTATAAGAGGTGGGAATATATGTACAGAGAGAGAGAGAGAGAGAGAGAGAGAGAGAGAGAGAGAGAGAGAGAGAGAGAGAGAGAGAGAGAGAGAGAGAGAGAGAGAGAGAGAGAGAGAGAGAGAGAGAGAGAGAGAGGATGGGACGAAATGTGAGAGGGAGAGAACGACTGGAGGGAGGTGAAAGAAGAGAACAGGTGTAGCACTGGAGGAAGGGATAGGGAAGGAGAAAGAAAGAGACATTAAGGGAGGAAGAAGAGACTGGGAGTGGAAGGAAGTGGAAGAAGGAAGAAACAGGAGGGAGATGGGGTGGGGAGAAGGAAGATATGGGGTGAGAGAAAACGGGGGCGGCGTAAGTGGAAGAAGAAGGGTAGACAGCGAGGTGAAGAAATTGAGGAGGAGGGGGAAGGGGAGAAGGAGAGGAGAAAAGGGGAAGGGAAGGGGAGAAGGAGAGGAGAAAAGGGGAGAGGGAGGGAGAGAAAGAGGAGGAGAAGAGAAGAGGAAGACAGGGTTGGAGGAAGGGGGAGACGCGATGGGCGGCTCCCGGGAGTGTAAGCCATGTTTTATGAGAGGGAGAAGGGGGGGGGGTGAAGGGAGAGAGAAAAGGGAGGTTCGGAGAGAAGCAAGAAAGGAGAAAGACGTGGAGGAGGAGGAGGAGGAGGAGGAAAGCAAACAGCAACAGACCTTATGGTCCTCTCGAGCTGGTTGCTTGTTACAGAGAAGACTATGAGATCTAATTCTACATGCTGAAGGATAAGGATAGTAAAGCAAGAAGACTCCCCCAACCTCCAAACCCTCCAATTAAAACTGGCAGGAAAAGGTGAGAGGCCCACTATGCAGCATGGAAAAACTGACACGATTATTTCAAAAGAAAGACTGAAATGGAAAAGTTAGATTCTATAATACTTTATCTATAAGCTACCGGTTTGAATAACCTGAAATACAAAGTAATACGGTGAATAATCAAATATATAAATAACTAAAGCATGACATTATCGACGGGTACGTTGAATTAACGGGGCGTCGGTAGACACTTGCTGCTGGCCGCGTGACCTCATGCGCGAAGATAGACGCGTTTTCGTCCGGCCGCGGTTTGACCTGTTGTTTTCTTTAGGCCTTGGGGAGACACAGTGTGGATATTCAGGGGTGGTGCGGCAGCCTTGCCTGGCGTATTTAAGGCAGGCAGCAGTCAATCTGGCCCCAGCTTTGTTCACTCCACTGAGACAAAGAACTTTCCCATGAGGGACAAGTAGGCAAGTTACCTCCTGAAACAGTAACCCCAGCTGGTACATTTAAAAAAATCCCGATGGTGGTCACTTAACTAACTGGGAAACCCAGTGATCCACGGCCCATCACAGGTCGAAAGTAAGAGTACTGACCGTTAACTCAGGGCTATCTGTGCAGATCCTTGTCTGTGCTTATACTGCTTTATTGCATTTAATAAACTGATAAGTATATAATGGCGTGACAGGACGCTATGTACGGGTACGTTAAGTTTACGGGATGTCTTGTTGACAGGAGGGGAATGAACTTATGCATAGCTGGTAAAAGAAAGTTATTCGGAGAGAAACAGAGTCGACTGACGATTCTCGTGCAAGTACTTGTCTATTTTGTTTCGAAATGTTTTAACTGAGATACTGTTCACAGTATCTGAGGATAATCTGTTCCAGATATTTATGACTCTGTAGAAGAAGTATTTTGCTTCATGAGACTGGAAACGCATTCCCATAATTTTGCAGCTATTACTCATGGTTTGGTTAGTCTATTTCAAAATATTTTTTTTATGTCTATATTGTCATATTCCTCCATGAGTTTGAAAACTTCAATAAGGTCACCTCTTAACCTGCGTTTCGTAAGGCTAAATAATTTAAGCTCTTCAATTCGTTCCTCAGATGGTTTGTTTCTCGGTCGTGGTAACATTTTTGTTACTCTTCGCTGTATTTTCTCTAATTTTTCAATGTCCTTTCTGTAGTACGGAGACCACAACTGCACAAAATACTCGAGATGGGGGCACACCAGCGAGTTGTACAAGGCAAGTATGAGATTTTCCAATTTAAACTCGAAAGCTCTTCCAATAAAACCCACCAATTTGTTTGCAATTTTAACCGCCTCGCTGCACTGCTTACTCGGTTTTAGGTCATTTGATATTATCACACCAAGATCCTTTTCATTGCCTGTACTTGATGACTGGGTATTGCTCATTTTGTAATATGCATGGACGTTATTTCCAATATCATGTACGGTACTTTGCATTTTTCTGTGTTTACTGTAGTTTAATTTGCCATTTTTCTGCCCAGGTAGAGGAGAAGGAGGAGGAGGAAGAGGAGAAGGAGTGGAGAGAGAGAGAGAGAGAGAGAGAGAGAGAGAGAGACAGACAGACAGACAGACAGACAGAGAAACTATTCTCATCACCATTCCTCATCACCTTCATCTCACACACACACACACACACACACACACACACACACACACACACACACACACACACACACTTATGAAACCTTTCACTCATCCTGCTTCTAGTTCCTTTCCACTTGTTTAATGTACGTATTAGACGTAATTTATATTACAGTTTAAATGCCTATACGGTGTGCTGTATGAGAAGAGTTTATGTAAGTCTTTTTGTATGCAAGTATTCAGTGTCCCAATCTATTTAAGGTTATAATACAAACACCATTTACATTTCAAGTTATTCTCATTTCATTTCACAGACGATGTTTCAGGTTATACACCCACCACTATTTCAACCTATACATATTTCAAGAGTTATACATAAAATGCTTCAAAGTTATACAGCTACTATATACACTTCAGGTTATGTATCTGAAGTGTGTTAGAATGAACTGTGTCACCCCTCTCGCCGTCGTCACCACCACCACCACCATCACCACAACCTCACTGACTGACTGACTGGTGCCAATTACATCAATGTGCAATGTGTGTTGAACTGGAAGGCAGCTTAGATACCCTGTCACTTTGCCCTGCTGTGACACTTTGCCGCCCCCCCCCCCACTTCCTGGGCCCACTACTCATACCCCTAACCCTGGCCCCCACCTTGTACCGCTGCCCTCCCCTCCACTTCCCCACTGCCCTGCCCTGCCCTGCCTTAATCTGTCCCATATACTGTACTGCCCTGCCTTGTCTTACCTTTATCCTACTGCACCTGTTCTGCCTTTTCTGTCCTTTTGCCCTGCCCAGTCCTGTCACAGCCTCTTTTCCACCTACCCTGCCCTGCCCCGGTGCCTACCTATAATCCTCTGCCGGTCGAGCGGTCCTGTTTGCCTAACCCTAACCAGCCAAGCCTGCTTTAACCTACCCAGCACTGCCCTACTTGGCCTGCCGTACACTATTTTTTTTTTCTAACCTGACGTACCCTAACCTATCCTACCCTACCTAGCCTAGCCTAGCCTAGCCTAGCCTAGCCTACCCTACTCTACCCTGCCCTACCGTATCCTGTCCTGCCCTGTCCTACACTGCCTTTCTGTGCCCTGTCATATTATAACTTACCTTACACTACCCTGTACTGTCTAACTGTACACCTATCCTAATGTCAATTATTCTACTGTTCCCCTGCCACAATATAATGTCTCTTCTAACAATATAATGTCCTTCCCTGCCCTGTCTCAAAACACCTGTTTCGTAGCAACCTACGAGTACCCTACCGTTTCCATTCGCCAGAATGTCCTGTCCAGCGTAGTATATCTTACCGTATCATGACCCCACCCCAGTCTGTCTGTCTTCCTGTCTTCTTACTTTCCTTTCCCTTGTCTAATCCCCTTCCCTCCTGCCTTCCCGCCTGCCTCCTCACCCCTGTCTCCTTGCCTGCCTGCTTGCCTGCCGTCCTTCCTGGTCCTCTTCTCGCCTGCCTTGCCCTACCGCTGTTCTACCCCGCCTGCCTGCCTGCCTGACCGTACCCACCCACCCTCTCCTGTCTCCCGCATGGTGCCGGTGTGGCCACTCAGGGTAAACAACCTTCATGGCCAGATACCTACCCCCAGCTACCCTTTCTCCCTCCCCTACCCACCTCCCTCATCTCTCCCTCTACCCTTACCATCATCTACACACCTCCTTATTCTTACCCTCCTCATCCCTTATTCCTCTTCTCACCTATTCTCCTCACCTGTCTTCCCTTGTCAATCTCCCCTTACATCTTCCCTCCTTCTGTCTTACCCCTAATATTACCCGTCCTCTCCTCTCACTTTTATGCCCTAGCCCTTTTCTCTTCTCACCCATATCAGCTATCCCCTCCCCTCCCCTTCCTTCCCCCTCACCTCACCCCTCACATCCTCTCTCTCTGCTCCTCTCGTACCCCATACCCTCCCCTCACCCTCGTCCTTCATTCTTCTCACCCTAATCACGTCCCCTGCCCTGCCCTGCCCTGCCCTTCCCTTACAACTCCAATTTCCCTCCAGTCCCCACACCCTCATCTCCCTCCCTTCCCTCACCTTCAGTCTCTTCACTCATCCTCACCTCTCACATTCCTTCCCCTCCCTATCCTCTCTTCGACCTTCTGTTTCCCACTCTCCTCCTTCCCACCTCTCCCTTCTTTTTCTCTTGCTTCTAATCCTGTCCCCTTCCTTCTCCTCTCTTTCGTTTCCTCCTCTTTTCGTTCCCCGCCATCCTACTCTCCTCTCCTTCCTTCTTCCCTCTCTTCCCACTGTCCACTTTTCCATTTTCCCTCCTCTTCTCCCACTCCATTCTCTCCTGCTCTCCTCTCATCTCCCCTCTTTTCGCTCTTCCTCTTCCTACTCTCCCCTCTCCTCCCATTATTGCTGGCCTTTGATAGCTCCTTGTCCCATCCCTCCTCTCCTTGCCTTCCCCAATAGTCAGTCCCCTTTCCCATCTTCCCATCCCTCTACACTATGCCGAAAAACATTTTCCCCCTTTTCCTCCCTCCATCCATTCCTTCTCTCTTCGCTTCACCCCTCATCCCCTGTCAGTTCTGTCCTACCCCACCCAACACCCTTCAATGAGCTCAAACATAGTTCACCCTCTCCCCCCCCCCTCTTTTTACTTCACCCCTGCTGTCACTCCTTTTTTGCCCCAACCCTTCCCCACCTCTCTGCCACACCCCTACCCCATGTCACCCTATTCTTGCCTCACTCCTGAGTTAACCCCTCTCTCCCCTATGTCTTACTCCACCTCTCGTCATCTTCTTCTTACTCCAACTCCCGGCCTCACCCCACTCCTGTCACCCCTTTCAAGCCTCACTCTTAAGTCAGCCTCCCTCCCTCCTCTGCCTTCCCCCACCTTGTCAACTTCGTAGTTCGCCCTACGCCGCCTCACATATCTATCCCCCACCCCTCCTCACCAAACCAAACCTCTCCTCCCTCATGTTTCACTCCACCTCTGTCACCCTAAAATTCCTCGTTCCGCCCCCCTCCTGTCTCACCCACTCTGTCACCCCTAACAACCTACCCAGTCCTTAATCTTCTTGCCCCCCTCCCCGCCATACTCCGCCCTTCTTTCATTCTTTTATCACCCACCCCCAACCTTGCTCTGCCATCCCCTTCTCCTCTTCATTGCATCCAACCCCACCCTATCCCATCCTACATCTAACCCCTGTCTTACCTCTCACCCAGCCCCTGTTACCTCCGTTCCTCCTCCACCCGTGCCTCACCGCCATCCCCCTCCTCAGCCCAATCCATCTTTACTTCCCTTGTTGAGAGTGGATATTACATCTCAACCGCCTGCCCTACCCTTAATCCCGCCCCGTTCAGCCTCTCCTTACCTGCCGCACCCCCTCCCCACCTCTTCAAACACCTCCACCCCACTTCCTCATGCCCCCACACCCTCTTCCTTACAACCTCAGCCCACCCTCTACTCCCGCAATTCCTAATATTGGATAACACACCTCACCATCTGCCTTACCTTCACTCTAGTCCATTCATTCCATCCCCAACACCCCTTCGTCCCTGCCAACTCTCCTCATCCCACCCCTAACAGCCCCTCCCCACTCCATCTCTGCTTCTGATCCTACCTCTCCTCCCTACCCCTGTCTCACCCCCTCCCCACCCGGATCACTCCGCCCCTGCTGCGATTAGATACCACCCCGAAATTGGCTCCACCCCCAGATAAGAGAGAGCCCAGGGAACTGAAGTGGCGGGGAGATGAGATGAGCCGAGATTGGAGTGAGATAAGGGGCGGCCGAGACCAATGACAGGCCATAACCCAGGCTGGCAGAGATAAGATCAGAGAAAATTGAGTTCTCACAGTCTAATCCGTGTAAACCTTGAGTATATCTTTATTATTTTACGGCTGCAACTTACACAGGATTATGATGATGATGATGGTGATGATGATGATGATGATGATGATGATACTTCCAGACATTTCAATTTGAGTTTTAGAGAGCCCTCCTGCCGAGATGAGGTTAATGAAGGCTATATCTAACCCATCCAGTTCCAAATGGCTATCCTAAGGTGAATATCATCGTCTGGGGCTCTTCGGGCCGGCGGGATTCAATGAAGGGTGGGGCTACTTGTATTGGATTACCGGGGAGTGTATGAGATTTGATAAGATGATATGAGACAGCTAACCTTGTCTCGTATCACAATAGCACTAGATTACGGTGTCACGAATGATATACAGTAGATAAGGCTACGAGATTAGATAAGATCAGCCAATTCAAAGGAGAAAAAGATGAGACACTTCCTGAGCCCCTTTAGTGCGATGGCTTTAATTTCATTCTCGTGTCCTCCCATGTGATTTTATTCAATTAACTGAACGATTTTTAGCAGTGAAATGATTAACGTCATTTGTATTACACTGGCGTTACCCGTATGGGAAAATTATACTCAGATTCTACCTAAACTTGTTTCAATTTATAACAAAGGTGTCTCAAAATTATATATATATATATATATATATATATATATATATACACGGTGTCAAAACCAAAGCAGTTCAACAAAACTACTGTATATACCGGTACCACAATCGCAACACATCACCATCACAATGACAACACCACCACTACCACAGTTGCAACATATAATCGCCCCAACCACATCACCACCACTATCACAATCACAAGATGCATCCACCATAACCACACCATTACATCCGCATCGTCACCACAACCGCACCACCTCTATATCCACATCGTCACAACTACCACAACCACACCATCTACATCCACACGGTTACCACAACCGCCAAACACACATCCCCGCCACAACCACCACATTCACATCGTCATTACAACCACACATCACACCAACACCATACTTATCACAATCATATTACATCCACATCCACATTGCATCACATCACCACAACTACCACCATAACGCTACAAACCTTACTACAAACCACCACCACCACCAGCAGTACTACCACATAACCACCTCTAATACTAACACCACCACCGCCTAAAGGAACACTACGACCACATAATCACCAACATTAGCACTGCTGGTACTACTAACACTACTACTACTACAACTACCACCACTATTATGTTACCATCACTAATGCTACCATCACCACCAACAGTACTACCACCATCAGTACTACCACTACAGCTGTCACTACCACACCACCAATATTCCCCTTAACACCTCCCCTACACCACACACCACCACCTCCATCACTCCTGACACCACTTACACCACCACCGGTAAAACCACCCTTACGCCACCCCTCCTTAAGGCCAAAAATACCGGACCGCCTCCCTTAACTCCCTATGATGCTGTTAATTTAGGTTCCCAGGGCTAACTTCGACCTTAAGGCGCCTAAATTTAAGGGTCATAGTCCTTTAAATAGAGTCTTTGTGATGGGCTCTCTTTGTTGACATGTTAGTATCGAATATCACCTCTGGTTTTTCGCTATTTTTTATGTATTCTTTTTTTCTTATGTGTTTTTTTCTCACGTGTTTATCGTTTATCTCTCTCCCTCACTCTATCTATTTATCAGTCTATCAATCTATCTACCTATTTACGGATATACTGATATATAGATACAGATATACGTAAATATTCATCTATTCACCTATCTACTCGTATCCCTCGTTTACATGTTTTGCAGGTTTTCTCATGTATTAATTCTCTCTCTCTCTCTCTCTCTCTCTCTCTCTCTCTCTCTCTCTCTCTCTCAATTTGTTTTTTGTTTTTTCTTTTACCCTAATCTGTACCTAATAATATCAAGCATGTGGTTTCTCAGTAGTAAAGGAGTTAGCTAAGGCAATCTCCCCTCGTTACTCTGATCCAGGACAAGCGTAACTGTCTCATTATATCTCTCAACTCGTTAATGTGATCCCAGAGATAATAAAAAACCTAATCTCTCTCTCTCTCTCTCTCTCTCTCTCTCTCTCTCTCTCTCTCTCTCTCTCTCTCTCTCTTTCAATGCTGATGTGGAACAGGTGTAGCCGCCTCGGTATAATCAATCCATGTTGCTGTGATCCCAGACATGTACAGAAGTCTGGTTAATCACTGTTAATCTCTCTCTTTGTGTTGCTCAGAGACAAGATTGTGTACCTCTGTTAATCTTATCTAATCTCACTCGTGTCACTGAACAGGAAGATAAATGTACGCCCCTCAATTACCCTTTTGCAGTTTCCCCTAAACCCTTCAATACGAGATGTTTCCTCAGAAGCAAGAATAAGATATCGTACTGAAGGATTCGCCTCTTCACCTTGAGGAGTCTGTCTTAGGGGGGGAAAAAAGAAAAACAGTCGTCTAGTGTAATCCAGAAAAGAATACCGTGGAGATGGGTTAACAGTTGTTATTTCTAAGTGCTTCACCCTGAGGAATTCCTAAGCTGAATAAAATTGTTGACAGAGTTTAATTCAAACTAAGTCCTCGAGCTGAAAAGGTATTCCTAAAGTTGCAGGAATAAAATGTTATATAGCCTCTACTTCTAACACAAGGCATCTTACTCGTACGTGTTACAGAATTTATAGATATTTATAATTATCAGAAAAAATCCTACGCAAACAGAGGGTTAATGCTGAAATGTACTCCCATGTGTGTATGCTAAATGCCCAAGAATTATAGTTACTGGTTGAGCCCTTTCAGTCCGAGGACGTCACTGGTATTTATTTGTTAGTTCTATTCGACAATTTTATTCAGAACGGGTCAGACTTTTCAGATTAGCTGAGTCACATAAAGCTTATTAGTAACCCCTTGCATCATCAGTCGTTCCCCTCAGCTAAGAACAAATCGTCTGTAGGTGGCAAGAATTAAAGACGTCCAAGGGCTGCACGGGTTAATCAAGGCTGAAAAATACTGAGATGGTGGTGGTGATGGTTGTGAGAAGGTAAGCTAATGTCTCGTTAATTTGGCTGTGGGTGTGGTTATGGTGGTGGTGTGATTGTTGTGGTGGTGTGATTGTAGTGGTGGTGCGATTGTGGTGGTGGTGCTGTGATTGTGGTGGTGGTGGTGTGGTTGTTGCGTAGCATCGCAAGTGTTATAATGTTACCGGTAACAAAACCTCCAATATCAACACCATCATTACCTTCATCACCAAAACTACCATCACCACCATCGTTATCTACACTAATGCCATCACAAGCATCAATATCATCACCTCATCACTACCGGTATCGCGTAACACCACCACCATCATTATTACCATACCACTATTACTATCATCTTCATCACCATCATAATTATCACCAACATCAATACCATCACCTCACCGTTATCACCACCACCATCATTACCGTACCACCAATACTATCACCATGATTACCTTCATCACCCTCATCAAAATTACCTTCGTTCCCATCACCGCTAACATCATTATCACTACTACCCTACCTCAATTACAATCACCATAATCACCATCACCATCATCAGCTTCACATCCATTACCTTCACCATCAAAACTAATAACACTATCACTATCACCACAAACGTCATCACCATCGCCATCATCACCTTCACCCAAAACACCAGTATCACAACCACTTTCATCACCATCATCATCATCACCACCATCTCCATCCCTTTCATCACCACCACCATCAACTATCACCCACACCACTACGGCAAGCCAAGCTTCAAGCTATTATCCCTATCAACAATCAACATCTCCAACTATTTACAAAACAAATACGCACTGTTTTTACCCCGACGAGTCAACAAACACTCAAATTAAGAACACAAAAACAGGGGGATCCATTATTCAAACCAGCATATTTATCTACTACTTATTACCGCATTTAATAACTTTTTTTTACTAATTCCAGATTATTTTATTTTGACGAGGAAATATCTATAGTTCGTTCACCTTAACTTGACCCAAAAGCTTAATATGTACCTTACTTCACGTAACGAGCATCATATGCTACTTAAACTACTGTAACAAATCAGCATTCAAGATAAGGAGTAGGCAATTTCAGGCCACGCTAGAGTAAAAGGAGTATAGTGGTCAAAAGGTTAATGGTTAGTTTTCAACCCTCTGACTACAAGAATTCCTGTCGGCCACACACACACACACACACACACACACACACACACACACACACACACACACACATCACCTGGCAGCAGTCCGAACCGCTAACTTACTAAGTTCACAGAAGGCGACGGAGTTAACTACAATAGCCCTGCCGCCACTAGGTCATCGTAATCAACTTAGCAGTGGTTTTCTTTACTGCAAATTTCAAACATAAAATTCAAGGATAGAAATGACGATTATGAAGCCTTAACTCCTTCACTGTGATGACGTATAAATTAAGCCTATTCAGGCAAACTCCAGACAATTTCTTTTCGACCTTGGAAAGACCTCGTACTGATGGGTAGATGAAAGCCATATCTAACCCCTCCAGCTTGAAAGTCTCATCAAAATAGAATACAATCGTCTGGAGATAACAAGGATCATATCAGAAATGCGTCGTCGGACTGAAGGGGGTTAAAAACAGTTGCGCATCGTATTCTGCTGTCATCTGTACGTCCGGAATAGCGCATAATACTTGAATATTTTGCTAGCGGGGCTTACTCGAACCTGACGTTGATCCCTAATTCATTTGCAGCTCAAATGATGCCCAAGTGCGGTCAGATTAGAGGGCTGATTAGACTAGTAACCAAGGAGACTCATTCCTGCCTCGCAACTAAGGTTACTCGTAGATCACGAAATCACCATGCAGTATTCATGTTGAGGGAATGACCCACTTCCAACAGGGGAAAACACATCGACTATAAGTATCTAATGTGAGGTATTTTGGGACCGTATAAAGTATTTTCACACTTCACAAAATTAACAAGGCGTGTATTTAACCTGCCCTATTTAACGGTTCTGACAGAGGGTGAAAACGATGGCATATATAATCCTCTATGCAAATTTACGGTCATAAGTTGGCAGTCGGGCACTTACTCCCCCGCTACTTCTTATTTGCGGTCGAAAGAGAAAAAGATTTACATTATGAGCTCGCGTTAACTCGGAATTTATGAGTAACAAGAGGACGTTCAAGTGGCTCATTCGAGGAAAGGTGTTTAAGCGACGTAAACACTGTGGCACAAGAAACTTCGCAGCGCTGTTTCCTTACCGATTTAGTTTGCATATTACACTTTAACATTCTCTTGTACATTACTTACACCATTTTAATATCGATGTAGGCTGCATCACTAACATACAACAGGATTCTGGGGCGTAACGCGCCAAATACATTGCTAACAAAGTAGAGTTATAGGTAATATGCAAAATATATAGATGAGAAAATGAGTTACGAAATCTCCAGAGCCACTAGTTTACGACCCAATGACTAAGGAATCCGACACTCAAGCTATGCCAGCGGATGAGACCTAAAATTTAGGATATATTACTGAGGTTCGGGCAGAAGACGCAGGGCAAGGTGGGTATACATATTTTTGGATCTTTATTACCCTATCTTCAGAAGTATAAACCGTGGCACACTTGGCCTTCTTGCTGCAGACGATTACATCTGAAATTTATGACCGAGTGATCATGAATGCAACACACCGATGCTCCTGATATTTTTACCGCCAGAGATACGACACTGATGCATACTGACAATTCTGCAACCAGGCACGACCACGATGCACGCTGATAACTCTGCAACAAGGCATGCAACAGTGATAGATGATGACATGTTTACGACCGAACCAACGACAAGAGATACATTTATTATACCTGCAACCTGGGATGCCACAATGTGCTGTATTCTAAGTGGCTTTGGATATTTCGTAGCATCTCTACCTTAGCGATTTATTCAGCGCATTACACCTTAATATCCTGTTGCCTCTACTATGAATGGCGAATGACAGAATGACTAAGGGAATTTATGAGGGTGAAGTGGAGAAGGATAGGACTAGGAGGGAGAGGCGCGGATGTGATGGAAGGACGGGGTGATGTCCGGTATATGAATGAGGGTGGTGTGAGTTGGAGGAAGGGAAGCCTAATGGCAGAGGACAGGGAATTAAGGCATCTGGCTGTAGACAGACAGACAGAACCAAATAGATGACACTGGATTCAAACTATGTCTGTAGTATAAAGATACAAATAACATTAAAGACAATATTCAGGCGTCCTACACGATACAAATTACAAATGAAAACTCCAAGGCGAAACTTTGCCACCATGCATATGACACACACGTAAGCATTCTGATTAATCTTCTTACTTGACCACTTCACCTTTCCTCCGGAAGGAATAAAATCGTCTGGCCGTAGCAAAAAAAAAAAAATAAATAAATAAAAAATAAAACGCGTAATAGTACTAAAATAAATCATTCATATGGTGCCAGACACCTTCATAGAAAGGTATTCCATAAGCTTCACATCTGGCTGTAGGAAAAATAAGTTAATAAAAGCTAATAAATAAATATATAAAATCAGTATATACAAAATCCATACATGACGTTAACAGCAAAATTAAACAGGTATAGTGTAACTAATGAAACCAGAGATTCGAAGCAAACACAGGACGTTTTTTAAATTACCAAATAAGAAAATAAATAAGAGGCACTTCATCGGAACAGTGTTTGATATTCAACTCCCTCTCTTCGATGATGCCACTTTATTATCTTTACTAACATCAAACGATATTATTCAGATTAGGGAAGACCGCAAATCTCAATTAACCCCTTCAGCCTGACGACGTACTCTGTGTTTTATTATGGCGTTGAGTTTGTTATATTTTGGCTAGGCCTCTCGTCGTGAAGGAGTATTATGAGGAATTTTGTAACTACTGAAACCACGAGATACTTACGATCCGGTGGGGCGTTCCGTAAGTCCTAAAAGAATGAAAGGGAACAGTGTGAGTTCATCTGAAATCATTGATATAAAAGAAAGGTATTTTGTAAGTCTAAAGATAAAATGAGTGAAATACTGGGTAACTCCTGAAACCAAAGAATCATCATCGTCATCATCATCATCATCATCCTACTGCCACTCTTATAAACAGGGTAGTCAGGATCCAGCAACAGAAACAGATATCAGGAAAGTAAAAGAGAGATTTCCTCGGAGTACCTAGTACAATGGGTCATGCATTCGAGCAACCTTTATCTAAGCATTTATAGTTCTCGGCTCGACCCACTTCTAAATCAGCCAAACTAACGAACTTCACCTAAATTGTCTTCGCAACACCTGTAGGGTAGAATAATTCTGTCAACTACAAATTTGATAATAAGGGCGTTGCATCTGTCACATCCATCTCCATACAAACTACAGCCATCCAGTTGTCTCCTTCAGCTGTTTTTCATTACATTTTAATTCTGCTCTTTTCCTTGACTCCTCTGTCATACCTTGCTTTCTCATATATTGCATCTGGGTCAAATGTACCATGTCGTCTTCTTGGTCCGCCACATCTTTCTTCGTACCTTCAAAAACATTCACGTGTACCCATAATACCCTAGTCATATCCATCCACTCTATGCGATCATTTCATCCACACACACACACACACACACACACACACACACACACACACACTACCTTTTGATCAAAACACTTCCGTGGTCATCTTTCACGGTTCTCCACACAATTATCTTATCCCCTCCCATCTACACACCTTACATATTTTATTCTTCAACAGTCTCATCTCCACTTCTCACTAAATTTTTCTTACTCGTGCCACACAAACGTCTCACACAAACTGTATGTTACTGTAGGTCGTAACTCACACTCAAGCATACCCCTTGCACCCAATGAACTCAGTTTATGATTTAGTATGACGATTTTCATTCACCATCCACCCTTCTTTTACTGCGCAGTTCTATTTTCAACCTCCTTTTCGCACTTTCCTTTTTTTTACTATTACTGCACTAAGTTATACCGGTGCTTAAAACTCCTCCAACAAACATTCCTCTCTTTTCTACCACTTTCCGCCACAGGATCAACATACATACACTCTTCCACCACTCCCCTCGCTGTTATCTTTGCACAAGAGTATTTAACCCTTCAACCCGAGAATGTTATTCTAGTTACTCTTGTTGATCCAGACAATTATACAGAACTTGTAAAGGATTCACATTAGCTAAAAGGTTAATGATGAATACATCTAACCCTTGCAGTTCCAAAAGTTTTCGCCAAGCGGCATGAAACTGTTTGGAGATAGCAAAACTGAAATATGAAATACGTCACCTGCGTGAAAAAGATGTTAAATTCTTCCACGACTTCGCCATTCTCCGCTCAGCATTATACAGTATTACACTGTGGGTCGTCTTCTAAGTGGCTTTGCATTTCTTAACACCTCTTTCTTAGCAGTTTATTCTCCACATTAAATTTCAATATCCTCCTGTATGTTATTGATGGAGACTATGTCGATAGTAAAACTATGTAAGCAGCGTACTAAAGAATATGATGGTGTTACAAGCAGCATAAATCGCTAAGGGAAAGGTGCTATGAGGCCTCTTATGCCACTTAAACAACACACGCCTTGTGGGTCACCTTCCAACACCCACCCCTTCATTAAACAACATTATGTAAATATGTAATCTATGTACAACAATATTTTGAAAGCCAAGACAGGGTATTATGCAACTACTGAAACCAAAGACGAAGGCCGATATTTAAGCCATTGAAACACGAACAAAAATGCCGATATAAAAAGAAGTTGGTAACGCCAGCCAAAGGGTGAAGGTATATTACAGGAGGTTATATTACAGGAGGTTAATGTGTGTGTGTGTGTGTGTGTGTGTGTGTGTGTGTGTGTGTGTGTGTGTGTGTGAGAGAGAGAGAGAGAGAGAGAGAGAGAGAGAGAGTTCAAACAAAACAGATGTTAAATTCAGGGTGTGTTTGGTTTATGTTAGGTGCGACAAGACGTAACCCACCCGTCGCCAAAAGTGTAAACAGACGTAAAATATAAACACGCAAAAAGACGTCTATGGTACGTGGCGGGATTTTCTTGTCTGCTGTCGCTTTTCCTTTCTCTTTTGTTGGCACTTATTCTTGTATATAATTCTTTTTCTTTTTCTCTCTCTCCTTTGTTGGCATTTTTTTTGTAATTCTCTCTCTCTCTCTCTCTCTCTCTCTCTCTCTCTCTCTCTCTCTCTCTCGTTCGACGTTCGTTTAGCTGTTTTATTTTTCCATTATCTTTCGTTCGGTGATCTTTTCTGTCATTTCTTTCTTTTTCCTATTGTTATTCCTCCTTTCTTGTGTGTTGTGTGTGTAGGACAGTATGGACGCCACCTGCCATCCACAATGTAAACAGACGTAAAATATAAACACAGAAAGACGTATGTTGGAACAAACGGGATTTTTTTTTTTCTGGCGTTGCTTTTCCGTCTTTGTTTTTTTTTTTTTTCGGAATTCTAGTTTACTTTTAACACTTTCTCATTCTCCACCGTGGGCTGTTTTTTCCTTTGTTCTCTTACCTGTTCGTTATTACCTTTCCTCTCTATTTGCCCTTCTTGTCTGTCCCTCGATACAGCTATTTCCCCCTTTTTTTTTTTTTTGTCATTCTTTTAGCTTATTTTTTGTCATGTTTCTTGGTCCGGCGTTCGTCCAGTTTGTTGCTTTAGCTTCCTTGTTACCTTTTCCATCCTCCCCCGTTTTGTGTATGCGACAACATGGACGCCACCTGTCGCCAATGTGTAAACAAATGTAATTTAAACAAACGCGCAAAAAAGGCGTCAATGGGATATGGATAAACTTTTTCTGGCGTTTCATTTTCATTTTCCTTCGTTCGTATTTTTTTTATTCTTGTATGTAATTTTAGCTGTTTTTTTTTTTTTTTCCCTCACCTAACGTTCATAATTTTCCATTCATCTGTGTTCATAATTTTCCATTCACATAATTATGCTCATCATTCTTCCTGTGTTCTTTCATTATATTC
This sequence comes from Coenobita brevimanus, assembly GCF_032717465.1. Classification (NCBI taxonomy): domain Eukaryota; kingdom Metazoa; phylum Arthropoda; class Malacostraca; order Decapoda; family Coenobitidae; genus Coenobita; species Coenobita brevimanus. Next base: position 14,007,547 of record NC_137051.1, read on the forward strand.
TTCTTGTATGTTCTTTTAGAAGTGTTATTATCAATTGTGTTCTCTTTTCTTCTTCGTTTCTGTCCTTTGCTATAACTTTTTATGTATACCTTTTTCCATATTCCATTTTGGTTTTCCCCCTTGTCTTAACTTTATCTTTGGATGCACGGGAATCGCGTGGAGAGTACCATTCATTCAATCCCACTTTAAGGTTTTCAGACGCAAGGAGCTTCATTCCCGTAGACTTAAGAGACCCACCATATCGTGGGCCTTATGGTTCCACATCAATCTATTACTTTTGTATTTGCTTACTTGCTAACTTTGTCATTCTCCTGCGTAGGCATTATTTTTCCCCCTTCTTTCAGTGTTTGTCTATTCCGTTGCATTTTTAAAATCTTTTCCATTTGTCATTCGCCGTTCGTCTCAGTTCAGTGTTTTAGCTGTTTTTATCGTCTCCATCCTTCTTCCTTGGGTATTCTTGTGTGTGCCACAGTATGGAACCCACCTGTCGTCAAATGTGTAAACAGACGTAAAGTTAGAAGACGTCTGTACGGAGTGAGGAGTGGCTTGGGGGAGTTTCCTTGCCGTCCATTTTCCTTCCCTCCTTCATTCGTCGCCATTTTTTTAAAGCTTATTTCTCCTTTTTTCACGCTCCTTCGTGGGTGATTTTTTGGGGTAGTTCTCTTGACTGCATTTTAAAACCTTTTTTCATTTCATTTCTTTTTCGCATTTTATACCTATTGTTTTGAAATTTTCCGTTCTCTTTCGTACGTAGTTCTCTCTCTCTCTCTCTCTCTCTCTCTGTGTTCTTTATTTTTTTGCATTCTCCTTCGTTGGCCGCTTTCCCTATTTATATATATATTTTAGCGGATGTTTCATCGTGATGTTTTATATTTGCTTACGTCTGGATAGCCTTTTCCGCTGTCTTTCGCCCGACGTTACTTTGGGTGTTATTATTTTTTATCATTTTCCTTCAGATATCCCCCCCTCCTCTCTCTCTCTCCCTCTCTCTCTCTCTCTCTCTCATACCCACCATGCCGCTGCAACAACAACAGCTGATCGTGGCTATTTTTATGAGGTAACAGAGTGAGACCAACCTGACTTCTGGCTCCTTCCCTCACACGCAGCTACTTCTGCTACTGATACTGATACTTAGGGGCTACTGATGCTACTTTTTTCTCTCCCTTTCTCTCCTCTCCTAACTTTATTTCTTCTTTTCCCCTCACTAGTTTTTTATCTCCTCTGTTCTCTCTCTCTCTCTCTCTCTCTCTCTCTCTCTCTCTCTCTCTCTCTCTCTCTCTCTCTCATGTTGCTACTCTTGCTACTGTTACTGATACTTAAAGGGAACTCATGCTACTTTTCTCAGTTTCTCCCTCCTTCCCATCTATTTCTCTTTCATTACATCCCGTCTTCTCCCTTTCTCTCTTTTTACTCACTCTTTTCTGCTTTTCTATTTTTGCACTAAGCTTCTGAAGCTGCTACTTCTCTCTCTCTCTCTCTCTCCATTTCTTCATCTCTACTTCTGTCCCCCATTTTCTCTCTTCTTCCCTCCCACACTGCTACTTCTGCCACTGTTACTGATACTTAGAGGCGACCCATGCTACTTTTTTCTTTCTCGCTTTTCTTCAGTATTTCTTTCATTTCTTTCTTTCCTTTCTATACTTCTCTCCCCCACTTTCTCCTTCCTTCACACGCTGCTACTTTTGCTACTGTTACTGGTACTGATACAGGGCTCCTGATGATATTTTATTTCTCTTCCTTTCTCCCCTTTCTTCATTTCATTTACTTTCTTTTTTCCTCTCTCTTCCGTTTTCCTCCCTCTCCTTCCCTACCATACTGCTACTTCTGCTACTGTTACTGATACGGAGGGGTTACTCATCCTACTCATACTCTTCTCACTTTCTCCCTCCTTCCCTCTATTTTCTTTCTTTACATCCTGTCTTCTATCTTTGTCTTCTTTTCCCCAAACTTTTCTTCTCTCTCTCCTTCCCTACCACACTGCTACTTCTGCTTCTGATACTGATACTTGGAGGGAGATGATGCAAATCTCTCTCTCTCTCTCTCTCTCTCTCTCTCTCTCTCTCTCTCTCTCTCTCTCTCTCTCTCTCTCTCTCTCTCTCTCTCTCTCTCTCTCTCCACTGAAATAACAAAGGGGAACACAGTAACTTTGTCACCGGCACCACCTTCTGTCCACCCTCACCCAAACACACCCCCTCCTCCATCCCCTGCACATACCTGCTCTCCACCTTACCCTCACCCTCATATCTATCCACTCCATTCTCATTTCCACATCCACATCCAGTTCACCCTCATCCACATACACGTAGTCATCTACATCATCTTTCTATAGATATCCACATCATCTTCCACGCCACCGTCATCCACTCACCCGCTTTACCCGCACCAATTCCTCCGTCACCTCTCTTAGCACCATCCACCGTTCATCCACTTCACCTTCATTTAAACATCCATACTCTCTTCCACTCCACCTTCACCCATGGCTACAAAAACTTCACACTCCTTCGCCAATCAACCTCACATTTTTATATACATCCACATTCTTTTCTACTCCATGCTCATCCATCCTACCCTCACACTCACACACCAAAGCCACACTCACATATTTTATTTACACCCACTCACCCACTCCACTGACCATCCACTTCACATTTCTGTACACATCCACATTCTCTTCCACTTGAGCCACTCCACATTGCCCAACCTCCACTGTTAACTACCAATAGCTAGGTTTATCTATCTGTCTACCACCTTCTCTATCTATCTGTTTGTCCATCGCCACTTCACCCACCTAAGTTGTATATAAATAAACTTCCACTCCACTACCCATGTCTGTCTACCTACCTATGCGTCTGTCTACCTATGTACCCTACGTGTACTCACCTACCGATACGCACAATATATATAGCAACACATGTATATTTTCCTACACCTCTATGTATTCTCTAATCTACCTACTGGTCACTCCATCTATTCGTCTATTATTGTATCTGTCTACCTATCTATCAGAAAGTACGCACCACAACTTTCCCGTTCTCTCTCTCTCTCTCTCTCTCTCTCTCTCTCTCTCTCTCTCTCTCTCTCATTACTCACCCCCTCTTTTTCTTTTTACCCTTTCCCCTTCAAAGCAGCACAACAATGCACTCACCACTCCTCCACCCGCTACTCTCTCTCCATCATTACTCACCCCTTCTTTTTACCCTTTCCCCTTCAAAACAGCACAGCAATGCACTCACCACTCCTCCACCCCCTATACTCTCTCTCTCTCCCCCCCCCCACCACTTCCTCCTCACCCCTTCAGTAACCTCTTAAGCCAAGCGGGGTGCCAATTTCATGCCCTCTCAGCTGTCCCCTTTCCGTCAAACCCCCTCCCTTCTTATCGCACTCACCATCAACCCCGCTCCACAGTTTTCCTTTTACATCTGTTTTTTACCCTACTTTTCCTTTCATGTCTTTTTTTTTAACCTCTTTTTCCTCTTACATCTCTATTTTTAACCTACCATCCCTGTTAAATCTCCCCTTTCTAACCTACTTTTTCCTCTCACGTCTCTCTTTTTAACCTGCTTCTTTCACGTTTCTCTTTTTATCCTCCACCTGACAAAGTTGGAGGAGGGTGTTGTTATCACTGGGATCAATAGGTGTTCGTCCGTAGAGTTGGGCGGCAGGGCGGCTGCCCGGGCGCGGAGATTTCGTCTTAAAGTATTTATTATAGTCATGAAATTTCACATAGCTGTGTGTCTTAGAGTGAACTGGTGCCTTTTGATATGTAGAATGCTGTGTTCTAAGTAGATTTTTTTTTTTTTAATAATGAAAAAGCAAAAAATAATAATAATAATTCCAGAAATGTCAATGCGACCTTCGCAAGGAATCTGAAGGGTCCAGGTTATGTGTCCTCAAGGCGTTCTCCTTACGCCCACCATAAACAAAAAAAAAAAAAAAATGAGAGGGAGGGTGAAAGCCATTATGCTCTTGCTTGGGTGTGCAGGGAGATGGGGGTATGTGCTTGGTCAGACGGATTGTTGCAACAGCGTAGCGTTGTCTATGTTTAACCTACTTCTCCTATCACGTCTCTTTTTAGCCTACTCTTCCTTTTACATCTCTCTTTTTAACCTATTTTTCCTCTCAAGTCTCTTTTTAACCTACTTTTCCCCATACATCTTTCTCTTATAACCCTGGTGTCCCCTTCCATTTCTTTTTTTTTTTTTAACGCATTTTCGTCTTCCATCTCTTTTTTTTTTTTTAATCGGCTTTTCGTCTCCCATCTCTATTTTTTCGACTTTTTCTCATTCCATCTCTTTTTGACCTACTTTTCCACTTACATCTTTTTCCTCAACATTACTTCCTCCTCTTTTCATCCATTTTCCCTTTCCATCTCGTATTTTTTTTTACCTTTTCAACTCGAGGATGTTATTTTTACTTTTTGCTGTTAGACGATTTTACTAAGCTTCGTTGGGACCTCTTTCAGTAGATAGAATACTGATGGCTGTTACCAATCCATTATAGTTCGAAAAGTGTATCGTATGCTGCATAAAACCGTCAGGATAAAACACACACACACACACATACACACACACACACACACACACACACACACACACACACACACACACACACACACACGTCATCTGTCTGAAGCAATGAACCCATTCCGAATGATGATTTTTTTTCGCTCATGTTACCACCAGACGATTTTATTCAAGTTCTAAAAGTAACTGTAGAAGTAAAAGGATTAATGAAGGCTGTACCTGAGACCCCCAGTTTCAAAAGTCTTTCCTGAGCTGAAACCATGCCGTTGTGGCACCCGGATTAAGTCATGGGTTTGTCGCTACAGTTTTAATCTGACTAAATATCTGCCTCGTAAGACATATTCATTTGACATTAAATTGGCGTATATTTTCGTCTCTGCATGTTATCTCACGCTGCAATGTTACTATCAAATGAGGTGGTACCTCGGATTGCCACCACCGGCAGGGTAGGGCTGGCGGCACAGGGTCCTCCCGGTCGCCATCAAGTGACTATGCCGGCAGCGATTCTTGCAATTTCCAGTGATGCTCGTCAGCGGAGAACTGAAAGTGCGGCCTTATTCTTCACCAACATCCGCGGCCTTAGTACAAATTTAAACCCAGTTCATTTTTTCCTTCAATCCATATCCCCTCTGGCCCTTTTCCTCACAGAACCACAAATCTCACCCTCTACTGATACATCCCCATTTTGTTTTCCCGGTTACCATCTCCTCACAAACTTCCGTAACAAGGGCGGCACCTGTTGTTATATCAAATCCCAATATGCAGTTGATACAATTATAAACTTCACTTCATCCAGTTTTGATTACTCATTGTATAACTAAAATGTCAAAATATTACCAAATATATCTGTGTAGTCTATCGCTCCCCCAATGCTTCTTCGGAACCCAGTGTATTTGATTCTATATCCACACAGTTGAGTAACCTTAACCTTGCCCTTAAAACCGAAATTACCATTTTGAGTGATTTTAACATACATAATGCTGAATGGTTATTGCACTCTGCCAGGACCGATGACGCTGGTCTAGAGTACGAGCTGTTTGCAGAATTGTTTAATCTCATCCAGCTGGTAATGCAGCCAACCAGAATGCCTGATAATCCTGACCATAATGGCCATCTCTTGGATTTATTCTTGACAAATAATCCAAATCAATACAGGATTGAGGTACTGTCACCACTTGGATCCTCTGACCACAATCTCATCAAAGCCTCATTAGTTAACTCCCCCACACCTCCCAGTTCTGAACCCGTGAGGATGACCCGATGGCACTTTGATAGGGCAGACTGGAATGGAATTAGAAATTATCTTAATGACATTCCATGGCAGTCTTTCTTCTCTAGTGATCCCAATTCTACCCAGTCCCACATTTGCGACTTAATACTAGCTGGTATGAATTTATTCATACCAAGTCAAGAGTTCACTAAAAGATCGAACTCTCCAAAATGGTTTGATGGCAACTGTGCCAGAGCAACAGCCCAAAAGTCATTAGCATATAACTCTTACTAAAAATCAAAAACATCTGAATCTCTCTCTCAATTCAAAATTGCTAGAAATCATACCGGTATATATATATATATATATATATATATATATATATATATATATATATATATATATATATATATATATATATATATATAAATAGATAGATAGATAGATATAGATATATATAGATAGATAGATAGATAGATATGTGTGTGTGTGTGTGTGTGTGTGTGTGTATACTGTATATTTTGTCATACTGTCCAGTATTCTTGTCTATTCTGATGCAGATTTTAAAGAAATGCGAGCGTTTTAACTTTAGTAGTATAAGGTTACTGGAGACTGAGTCATAACTCAGTGGCACAGGGTGCTTAAAAATGACTTTAGAATATGCTATATTATGTCATATACCCATTCCATACGGCCTTAAAATTATTATAAAATTGGCCATAAACAAAATTTTCTCGGGGGAGGGGGGGGAGGGGGGGACTTACAGCGTCCCCCAAACTTCCCAGCTGTACGGGCTCGCTGCGTTCACCAAAGTCATGGGACGCACAGTGAAAAAGATAAAAAATATAAAGCCCCCCCCCCTTTTCAACTTTCTGGGTACGCCACTGATTGCAGTATTTCACTTTATTCACATTGGTACTAGTAGTAATAGTGGTGATGGTGGTGGTGGTGGTGGTGGTGGTAGCAGTAGTATATAGTAGTTGTAGTAGTAGTATCATGTTTTTATAACCAGGCAGTGGTGTCGCCCATTTATATCGGTGCCAGCACGTGAAGGCGTCCCTCTCCATCAACGTTTGGTAGCTGTTTGAGTAAAAGTAAAACTATACAGAAACAATCGCATACATAACTCAGACTCAAGCGAGATGAATATGAAACCAAGTACTATATATGAACGTGCTTATCCTCACCTTCTGGTTCTTAGGAGAGAGTTTTATATTCAGATCTTTTAACGCAAGTCACACCATCCAGCTTATAACTAATCTTCACGACACCCATACTATCCAACCTAAAACACCCACCTTACAAGTATATTAGTTCCCCCCCCAACCCTCCCCTTCCCACCCAGTCCCACTCACTCCTATCCGCCCACCCCACACAATTTTTGCTACCCCGTAAACATTCTTGAGATGTATTCACAAAGGCTGTTCTGTGTAAGGCGAGGAAAGATTGTTTGTTTATAACCTTATCTTTATTGTAATTACATAGCCACCAAATCTTTCACAAGCAAACTTCAGTAGCGTCAGTACAGCATTAAACTTATATAAGGTATATAATAATAAACTTATATAAGGTATATATATATATATATATATATATATATATATATATATATATATATATATATATATATATATATATATATATTACCGGTATATATAATATATAGTATATATTATATAATATACATGTATTAAGTACATATAATATACATCATATAATATAATATATCTATCTATCTATCTACCTATATCTATATCTATATCTATCTCTCTATCTATCTATCTATCTATCTATATATATATATATATATATATATATATATGGGGGGGTGACCAAAAATAACGATTTTCATAATAATTCACTCTGATGGTGACTTGATCATCGGGAAAAAATGATTCGATTCTTTTTTTTTATATATATGACCCCTTGACTGAGACACAAGTGCTAATAACCTTAATCAATCGATTGTATAAATCTACTGAATATATCAATGTCATTGATTTGAACTGATGAACCGAAAGTGACCTGAAAGAACCTGAAAGTTTACCCGAAAGTACCCTCAATTAAGTAAACTTGGTATGCCTTTTTATTTGTCTTAGACTGAACATAAATGAAATGAGCACGACTGATCAAATGAACCCAGGCTGCCCCTAGGATGTCTGAATGGACCTAATTGGACCTACAGGTAAACTGATATACCTGGCTGGCTTATCCTCAACTGACTTCTTTGGTTAGTTTAATTTGGAAAGTTAGATGTTCTTTCTTGTTGGTTTCTCTCTCTCTCTCTCTCTCTCTCTCTCTCTCTCTCTCTCTCTCACTCACTCCTTTTGTACTATTCCATTCTCTTCTTCATGATTTCTTTCCTCCTCCTCCTCCTCCTCCTTCTCCTCCTCCTCCTCCTTCCTCTTCCTTCTTCCACTCCCCACCTCATTACACTCGACTGCTCACTCTAAGTACCCTTCTCCATTTCACGCCCTTCCCTTCCTTCCATCCCATACCTTCACTCTTGCTCTCTTCTCCTCCTCTCTAGCTCACTTCTCTTCCCTCTCTCCCTCCTTCTCTCTTCTCTTCCATCTCCCTTCCCTTTCTTCTCTACTATCTTCTCTTTCTTACTAACCCTCCTCCCTTCCCTTTTCTTCTCTCTTTTCTCTTCTCTTCTCTCTCTCTCTCTCTTTCCCTCCCTCCCTCTCTCTTCCCTTCTCCTGCTTCCTTCTGGTCTCTTTTTTCTCCTTTTTTCCCCTCTCCTTTGCCTGTCCTTCTCTCTTCTTTTCCATTTCCTACTTGTCCTTTTTCTTCTTCGTTCTCTTCCTCCTCTTCACTCATATCTTCGCCTTCTTTCTTCACGTCCTTTCCTTCCTGCTTTCTTTCCTTTTCTTTCCTCACTCTTTCCCCTTTTCTCCTCTGTCTTTACTTCCCTCCCTTCCCGAATCTTTCTCTTGTTTCCCTTATTCTTCTAATCCCTCTACGTCCTTTCCTTTTCAATCGTACTTTCCCAGTTTTCTCCTTTCTTTTTCTTCCCCAGCCCCTTTTTTTGCTTACCTTCTTTCTCATTTTTCCTCTTCTTCCTTCTCTCCTTCTCCTCTCCTCTTCACTTTTCTTTTTTCTTTCAAATTCTTCTTTATCCTTTCTCTCCCATTCCGATCCCTTCCCTTTCTTTCCATCTTCCTTCCTCTTCTCTTTAATTTCCTTCTTTCCCACAATACTTTTCCCCGCTTCTCCTTCCTCTACCCTTTCCTTCCTAACCCTTTCCTGCCCTTCTCATCTCTTACTGCTCCCCTTCCATTCCCTTCTTTCTCGTGCTTCCTTTCTCCTCTTTCTTGTCCTCCCCTCCCTTCTTTTTCTTGCATTTTCTTTCCTCCCCTGTCCCAAAACTCCCTCCATCCCTTCTCGACCACTTACCCCCTCTTCACCCTCTACTGCTCAACCTTCTCCTTCCTCTTCGTCTTTCTCTTGCCCTACCTTTTCTCATTTTCCATTTTCCTTCCCTGTTCTCCTCCCTCTCCTTCTCTTCATCTCCACTTTTCCTTCTCTACTTTTTTCCCTTCCTTCATCTCCACTGCCCATCCTTCTCTTTTTCTCCCCATCCTTCATTTCCTCTTTCCTTACTTCTCGATTCTTCTGTTCCTTCTTATCCTCTTTTTTTCTCTTTCTCTCCTAACTTCTTCCTTTTCTTCTATATATCTTCCAGTCCTAGTCTTCCTCTCCTTCATTCTTTACCTCTCCCCTCCTACTAGTCACCCCTCTTCTCTTCTCTACATTTCCCATCCCTTATACTCGTACTCTCATGTCGCCTTTCTTTCCCCTCCCTTCCCACCCTTCTCTCCCTTCGCCCTTCAAGTCTCTCCACTCTTTCCTTCTCTCCTTCCGTGACATCCCTCCTTTCCTCCCTCCTTCCGTTCCTTTCCCTTGCCTTTTCCTTTACCCTACCCTACTCTTCCTATCCTACCCCACCCTACCCTCCCGTACCATGCCACACCATATCTCACCACACCATACCATACCATATCCTTCACTTCCTTTCCCTTCACCTCTTTTCTTAGCCTGTTCAGTATGATGACTTTTTTTTTTTTCATTCTTTCAACCACCACCTTGGGAAGGGTCTCTCGTGGTGAAGGGATAATCGAAGACAATTTCTGACCCTTGACAACGATGGGTCTCTCTTAATCTCGTCCGAAGGTACCAAGACTAAATCGAAAATGGTCATCATACTGTGGGATCAAACACTAAACACTCTCTCTTTCCTTCCCCTCCAACTCTCTCTTTTTCAGTTTTCTTCTCCTCATCCATCCCTCACTGCCTCTACCTTTATACCTTCCCCTGCCCACCCTTCCCCTCACTCCATTCTCTCATCTTTTTTCCCATCCTTCCCCTGCCCTTCCCCCTCTCTTCTCAACCCCGCTCTCCTCTCTTCTCTTTTCCCGTTCCGTCCCGTCCCCCCTACTCTCTTTTCAGCTCCTTCCTTCCCCTTTCCACCTCTCCCCTTCCCTCCCCTCTCCTCTCCTCTCAACCCCTCCCCTCCCCGCCTCTTCACCCTCCACTGCCCTCTATCAGTACCTTCATTCTCCCCTCTGATATTTGTGGCATTTCACTTTCTTAGCTCCCCTTGTTTCCCCTCCATTCCCCTCTCTCTCGTCTTCCTTAGCAGGAGGGAAGTAGAAGGGTGAACAGAGAGGTAGGCAAGTACAAAGCAGGGGTAGGAGGAGGTGAGAGGGAAGAGGGGGGAAAAAGTACTGAGAGAGAGAGAGAGAGAGAGTGTCTGTGTCAGAGTTGATAATTTGTGTACATGGGGTGAAAATACCAGTTGACTGCATTACTGAAAGGCTGACACTGTGTGGATATATAGGTGCTGAATGTCAGACATAAATAAATAAATTCTACCCCACTTCAAGACGGTTCCTTTCAGCAATTCCGTACGTAGCCTTAACCCCAACGCCCGAGCACCGAACGTATCTGTGTAACAAGTACTCCACAGCAACACCTGAGAGTGACGAGATGCAAGGAGGGAGCCGCCAAAAACAACTTACACCTACACCATGAGCTACTACTACTACTACTAGTAGTAGTAGTAGTAGTAGCAGTAGTAGAAGTAGTAGTAGTGGTGGTTGTAAAAAAAAGTAGTAGTAGTAGTAGTAGTAATAGCAGTAGTAGTAGTAGTGGTAGTAGTAGTAGCAGTAGTAGTAGTAGTAATAGTAGTAGTAGCAGTAGTAGTAGTAGTAATAGTAGTAGTAGTAGTAGTAGTATTTGCAACTCAAGATCTAAAACGTTAACCCGGTAGACTACAGACTTCATCCTGTAGTCTACCATCCTCTTTTCGGGGACAGGTAGGGAGTTGAAGGCAGTTCGCATAACCGAACAGAGAGAGTAACTCAGTTACGCCCATGCCACGGCAGGACGGACAGGAACAAAAGCAGCGCTGAGAAGAAAAGTAGCCAGTGTTATGGTGATAGTGAAGGAGTAAGGCGGCGCTACAACAAGAGAGAGACTAAAGGATATCATATCAGTGAGGGGAGAAGGGAATGAAACAAAGAACTGTGTGGCACATTGTGACTGGCAAGAGAACCAGTACCCCCTTCGGGCTGGTATTTAAAAAAAAAAAAAAAAAAAACGAAACGGTCTTCCAAACTGTTCAGAGTAACAGGCAGTGGCTACTTCTGAGTGGGACAGAAATCAGGAACACGGGCCGTTTGATACACCAACAGTAACAAGCAGTAACCAGTCATCACCCCCTCCCCTCCTCTCTCTCTGTCAAACCCCTAATCCCATTGTTCATCCTCAACCAAACCTCCTCGCAACTCAATGCCAGTACCACACCCCGCCACATATCACCCTCTCAAACCACCCTCCCTCATTTCCTCCCACAACCACATCCTCCTTCACCATTAACAGGCAATCCTAATTACGTAAGTGCCGGTTATGTATGTATCCATGTATGTATGAATATATCCATGTAAGTATGTATGTATATGTATACAGTACATATGTATGTATGTATTTATACAGTATATAAGTATGTATGTATGTATGTATGTTTGTATGTATGTATCTACCTATCTACCTATCTGCCTATCTATCTAGCGATCGATCGATCCCTCTATCTACCTATCTATCCATTAATCTTTTGACAAATGACTTCCCCAATCCCTTTTAATTCTATGGTGTGTTTCATTTTCTTCTTGCCATCTCAGGACGATTTTATTTAACTTACGTGAAACTTCCTCAATTAAAGAAGTTTGACTCTGGCTGTACTAAACCCTTCGCTACAAAGCTCTTCTTAGCTGAATGTCATCGTCTGAATAACAGATAGAATAAAATAAATTAAAACGTCACATAAAACCCCCTCCAAATCATTCCACCCCAAACCCATTTCACAATTTTACCCACTTCCACCTTCAGGCAACCCAAGCCACCCTCCCCCCTCCCCCTCAGCAATCAGATGCAGGCAACCCCCGTGTCGCGTGCCAATCAGAGCGGTGAATGAGTGAGGGAGGGAGCAAGCTATAGATCCGGTGGCGTCAGTTACTAAATAGAGTCAGGGACATCGCAAGGGATGGGGTTAGAGGATCATTTTACTGTTAGGATATATTCTACGGGGTGACTATATGGCAGAGGAAGGTGAAGCGCACCTATAAAATATGTGCCCATTTCACTAGGCATGATGATGATAATTTTTCCACTTTCGGACTTTCCCTTTCCTCGTTTCTATATCACATCTAACTCCATCCTTACGTGGAGAAAACTTCATGATAATGATAATGATCATTATCAACGTCGTCAGTATCACCGTCGTTCCCACTGGCATCGTCATTTTTTATTATCAACATCAAATTCTATTATCAACCTCAAATTCATCTGCATCCTCCTCATCGTCATTGGTTCGCTTTACATCACTAGCACCATCAAGTTACTCGTCTTTATCACCATCATAAAAAACTACAATAAACTACAAAACTGAAAATCTAGAAGTCTGGCTTTAATCATTTTGTCTTTCTATGGACCAGAGAGAGAGAGAGAGAGAGAGAGAGAGAGAGAGAGAGAATATCGTAAAGGAAGAAAAGAGCTGGACCTGAAATGGGGAAAATAACCAACCTCCCTCTATATATATCCAACCAGGGTGCTTCGACAAAAAGATCCTCAAGTATTTCCGTCCCTACTCAGTAACGACTCCTCTGACACTGAACAGCTTGGTGAGGGAGACTGGGCACGATAGGAACGTGTAAACTGTAGAGGGAGGAACCAGCATTCTATTTGTCGTCCACCTTAAACCCCTGAATCCGGCGACTTTTTTTTTCGTAGTTTATTCTTGCTACCTGCAGACGATTTTGTTAGTTTTGGAAAATCCATTTGTAGTGATGGGGATACAAAAATCACAATTAATCCCCTCACAACCTGATTTTTCTTCCTAAGGTAAAAAAAATATATATATATTTGAGAGAAGTTGGAATAAAATATAAAATACGTCATCAGTTTAAAAGGGTAAACTTGAAGATCTGTCCTAGTTTGGTAACTCATCTTTCGTAATTCAGTGGCAGAATAAGGCAACACTAAGGCTCAATATCCTTTCCATAACAACTTCTTCGCGAATATCAATACATTTTAATGTTACTACCTTCTTACATTTCAGTATTCAAGACGGAGAGATAGCTATATTATATGCAATTTTAAATGGGCAGAGTATAGCTTACGTCACCCCACACTTACAGCAAGCCTTGAAAACCAATACGTCTGAGATCACGAAAGCAGTTTAGGAGTGACATAAGCGGCATTCCGTACACCAAATACAACGCATAGCAAATATTACGAGCGATGTAAGTATACACTCCATGCCAAAGACTACGAATGACGCAAATACCGGTACCTGTTTCGTACACGAGATGCTAGGTATGACAGATATTGTACCGTAATTCTTGCTGGACTACATTGGAATGATACTACATGCATCCCGAAGACAAAGAGAGATACAAGCCCCTATTCCGCACATTGCATGCAAAGTACGAAAGAGATATTACACAAGCGCCTATTCTGCACACTAGATGCTGAGTACGACAGAGAATATTTCACAGGCAACTTTTCCATATACTAACTGCTATGTGTGGAATAGATTATGACGCCTGTTCCGTCCTTCAGATGATAACTACCGTAACAAAGATTATGACACAAGCACCTATTCCTTACCCTACCGTAAATGTAAAGCGTTTCTTCTGTACATTAGATGCTAAGATAATACAAATAAAGAACGATATGTATTCCGTACATAATATCGTATGTATACCGAAGATTGTCAGTGATGTCAATATGCATTTGGTACTTAAGATGTTACGTCAAAGACTGTCAAAGACACAAACGCACATTCCGCAGACCACAAGCAAAGCATGCCATCGCTGAACGCAGCCCGAACATTTGACATCAAGTGTGTCCAAGATTACGAAAAGCTTGAGACGCGCACTCCTCACACTCTAACACACTTAAAAGAAAGGAAAAAAAATCTGATTACAATTAAAAAACATAAAATGTCAAGTAAAATATAATAAGAAATAAATTAAAGGATAAAAATAGAAAAAAAAGTGAATACACTGTAATCGGTAAACAGAGAAAGAAGTTAAAAAAAGGGAGTATATAACAAGATGTGATTTTTTCCCATATCCGTGCGGGTGAAATAATACCTGTATGAAATCCTACTTCCGGGTTGTGGGGATAAGAGCCCGTATACGGTAAACAGAGGTGGCGTAACTTCCGGCAATGAGGAGCTTCACTCTTACATGCACGAAGAACTGCCCAGGATCATCATCATCATCATCAGCAGCAGCATTATGAAAAGTCTTTAATCAATATCATCGTCCATATCATATAACAGCACTATCATCATCATTTTCATATACCAGCACTATCAACATCATCCACAGCAGCAGCACTAGCATCATCATCATCATCATCACCACCACCATAAACATAACTTCATAACCATCATCTTCATCGACATCATCCTAACACTTTTCCCATTACCATAAACGGGGTAGGAAAAATCAGAAGAAAAAATGAAAACGCAAAGCAAGAGCATTAATATCAGAGTTACCGAAGACAATGAGTCAATCTTCCCCTCATGTATCATCCATCGAGCAAAATCAAATCATCTGGTAAAGGCAAGAGTAAAACGAAAATGGCGTCCTGGTGCTGATGGGGTTAAGGCGGAAGTTGTCCAATCTGTGTTTACTGTGTAGGGTGTCCAGGGAGTGATAGCATGATTAAATAGGGAAGCCGTTGAAACGATAGGAAGGAAGAAGGGGTAACGGCTGACATGGGTGAAAAAGGGAGATGGATGGAGAGGAGAGAAGATAAGGGAGGAGAAGGAAAGGGAGGAGAGGCTAAAAGAGAAGAGAAAGGAAGGGAAAAAAAATAAAAGAAACCAGAGGAGAGAGAGAGAGAGAGAGAGAGAGAGAGAGAGAGAGAGAGAGAGAGAGAGAGAGAGAGAGACCAAAGCGAAAGGCAATAGGTGGATATCATACGAAGAACGTGGAAAACGCGAAAGAAGAACTAGAGGGGAAAAAAAGGAAAACTGACAGGGGACACACCAGGATATGGGAAAGGAAAAAATGAGGAGGTGATAGCCGTGGCAACAGAAGAGAGGGGAGGGAAAAGAGAAAAAGGGAGAAAACGAGATGGGGAACAGGATGATGAAGGGAGAGGTTGGTAGGGAAGAAGGGAGAGGAAGGGGAAAGGGGAGGTGACGTGAGGGGAGAGGAAGGGGAAAAGGAAGATGAGGTGAGGGGAGAGGGGAATGGAAGGGGGAGAAGGGAGATGAGGGGAGGGATGGGATATTAGAAGCACCTCCAATGTTATGAGGGGAAAAATGGGAAGTGAAACCGGATGTACAGAGATCAAGGGGGAGAGAGAGTGGCTGACAGACAGACAGACAGACAGACAGGAAGACTGATACCCGTAGACAGATGACGAAACAGAGATACATAGTGATATAGAAAGATAAACAGAGGCTGAGCCTTATATCCAAGTAGAAAATACAGGTAAACAACTACACACACACACACACACACACACACACACACACACACACACACACACAGTATAAACATGAGCTTTGTAATGAATCTTGCAATGTGGTGGGGAAGTGGTGGAACCTGAGAGTTGAGCGAGTGTGCTGAGCAGGAGGTGAAGAATAAGTGAGTGAGTGAGTGAGTGAATGCGTGAGTGAATGAGTGAGTGAGTGAGTGAATGCGTGAGTGAATGAGTGAGTGAGTGAGTGAGTGAGTGAATGTGTGAGTGAATGAGTGAGTGAGAGAGTGAGTGAATGAGTGAGTGAGTGAGTGAGTGAATGAGTGAGTGAGCGAGTGAGAGTAATGCTAAATGTGCGATATGGGGAGAAAAGGATGATGTGATTGACGTAAAGGGGAGTGTGGTGAAGTAAGAAAAGTGTGCTAAGTAAGACGAGTGTAGTAAGTAACAGGTAAGCAATGATGAGGGAACGTGTGATGTGGAGAGAAGAGGATGATGGGTAGATACATAAGGCTGTGTAGGCTGAGGTTAGATGAGTGTGATGAATAAGAAATGAGTGAGATGAGTGTGTCTGTTAAGAAGTTAGTAATGATGAGTGAATGAGAGGTGTGGAGAAAAAAAGTGATGATGGGTAAAGACTTAATGAGTGTGGTGAGTCAATGTGAATGAGGAAGCGTGCTAAACACAATTTACAATCGCTATATCCATGACCACAACCATGAACAACAACCACATTCGCTACCACCACTGCCACTACCGCAACCACCACACCCACTACCACCACTGCCACTACCACAACCACCACACCCACTACCATAACCACGACATGCACGACCACAACCACTACCATTACCACTACCACCACTGCCACTACCACAACCACCACACACACTACCATAACCACGACATCACGATCACAACCACTACTATTACCACAATCACCACACCCACTACCACATCCATTACCACAACCACGAGACGCACGAACACAACCACTACCACATGTCACCACACTCACAACCGAACACACACTACCACATAGCACTACCACTCACTCACTGGCACTACCACAACAACCACACCCACAGCCACTAAGCTCACACAAACCTGTCCATTTAAACTTCTGCCAATTCCAACAATCTCAGTTATTCTCTCTCTCTCTCTCTCTCTCTCTCCCCCTCTCTCTCTCTCTCTCTCTCTCTCTTTCTTCTTTATCTCACCTTAATTCAATTTCCTTCTGTTTCCCTTCCTTCTCTTCACCACACGTTTTTCTTTTCTTCTATGTTTCTTTCTTCCTTCCTTCGCCGTTCTCTTCTCTTTTTCTTCTTTCTTTATTCCCTCTATTCTTCCGTCTCCTTTCTTCCTTCCTCCCCTCTTTTTCCTTCCATCCTTCCTTCCTTCCTTTCCTCCTCTTCTCCTTCCTTTCCTTCCCTTTCTTTCATTCGTCTTATATTTTGGGAAGTTATGGACGGGAGGAGGGGAACACCATCATAATCTGATCAAAGTTTCCATGTCTCTTTACTAGGGGTCAAGATAAAATTTTAAAATCAACTTTGCCCACAAACAAAATTAGAGAATATTGTACTGCATGTAGGTAGTGGAAGCCAAGACGATTCGATCCGAGCCGAATCAAGCTGAGTCAAGCGAATTCGAGCGAGCACAGCCATTCAAAATCATTCATTCGTCATCTAAAGCGAATTCGAGCGAGCACAGCCATTAAAAATCATTCATTCGTCATCTAATCCAGTGTTGCCCCATGAGGAGCGTAGAAGTCCGGATCTAACCAAGTTGGTCCTGACATTTAAGATGAGAGTGACCAGCACTACGCATCCCTGAGCGACATCACGTACCGTAAGCAATAAATCCCACCACCCTTTGGATATAAACCTGCACCGGCTCAATCCGATTGAAGCGCCTCAATTACCCGCTAAACCACCGGGCGCCATAACTTTGTAATATGGTTACCACCCGGCGTAGGAAATCGTTTCTGGGTACAGGAAACCATTTGGCTTGTCACTCAGTGTTGAGTCATCCGTAGACAGAAGGAAGAGGAGAGAATGAAGGAAAGAAAGACAGGAGAGTATGGAAGGAAAGAAGGAAGGAAGAGAGGAAAGGGCAGGCACCCGAGAGCAACACTACAACGAGTGAGTGGATGGTGAGCGCTCTCACCTACCACTATACAGCCATTAAAAAAAAAAAAAAAAAAACTATCTCAGTCTGTTCAATGAAATATGGCATAAGCTTACCCAGGGCTTTTCATAACAATAGACGGAGATGAAACTATGGGGTATACCACATACATTTTAATGTTGGCTGACTTACTTCCTCAACTCTCAATAAAGTAAAACAGTGTCATGCAGTATCACATCAACTGCAGAATGAAGAGGAGCTAGGTTCTTCAAGCGACGTACTTTACGAGAAGTGCAGAATCCCACGTCTGGACCCGCAGGTCGGATGACTTTACCTCGTTTACTTATATCCCTCCTTCCTTCCAGTTATTTTCCTCTTCTCTTCTCTTCTCTTCTCTCTTCCGTTCTTTCCTTCTCTCTTCTTCTTTCCTTCCTTCTTCCTTCCATCGCTTCCAATTACCCTCTCCTTTCTTCCAGTCATCTGCCCTCCTTCCCTCCTCTCCTCCTCCTTCCTTCTCCACCAGCAGCCAAACACTCCACCCTAACGCAATCCTGTCCATGTTGGGAAAGCAACGATGCCTACCTCCTCCTGTCACTCTAAAACATCTCTTTCCATCCTTCCTTCCTCTTTTCTCCTCCTGCCCTCCTTCCTTCCTTCCTTCCTTCTTTCTTTCCTTCCTCTTTTCTCCTCCTCCCTTCCTTCCTCCTTTTCTTCCATCCTCCTCCAGCCGCCAACACTCCACCTTAAACCAATCCAGTCCTTGCTGGGAGTTCCAGGAAACCCTTCCACATTTTTCGCTCCAAAATCTCATATCCTCCAAGTCACCCTCCTACATACACTTCCACCTAACCTCTCCTCCTCCTCTTCCTCCGCAAGGTATGCTTGCATACCTGTTAGTGTTCTTCCTTTCCGTATCTTTTATCCCTTTTTCCTTCATTTACGCTTTTCCTCCTTCATTCATTCCACTCTTATTTTCTTCCTTCCCTCCTTTCTCCCTCTACCCCCCCTCCTCCCTTACCATGATCCATTTTCTGCTATCCTCCTTACCATGTCCCATTCTCTCTGCCTCCTCCTCCTACTCTGCCATGCCCTATTCTCGTCTTCCCTCCTCCCTGTCATGTCGACTTCTCTCCCTACCGTATCCTCCTCTCTCTACTTCCTTCTCTCTTATCATCCCCTCCTTCTCTACCCCCTCCTTCCTATTATCCCCCTTTCTCTATCCCCTCCCTCCTACCATCCCCCCCTCCTACTCTAACCCCTCCTCCTCTATCATGTCCCTTCACTCACTTTGCTCCCCTACCACGCCCATTCACTCCCTCCCCTTCCCTACCATGCCACCCTCACTCCCCTCCTCCCTATACTCTACCTCTCTCCTACCATACTATTCCTCCCTCTTTACCCTCCCCCCCTTCCCACCACCAACCATGCTTACCAAAAGCGTCCATAAGGTGTTCCAGGAAGCTCTCCTTTGTCACATTCACAACACATCACCTCCCTTTACTCCTTCTCACTCCCTCCCTTCTCCCCATCCATTTCCTTCTTTACTCCTGCCATTCGCTCCATTTTCACCCTGCTTTCTTTCTCCCCTTCGATACTTCTTACCATGGTCATTTCCTTTCCCTCCCCTCTCATCATCCCTCCTCCTCTACTGTACTTATCACCATTCAGTCCTTACTGCCTGCCTCTCTCCCTTCCTTTCTTCCTCTCATGCTATATTCCTTCTACTTCCCTTCCCCTCCCTCTCAAGCATACCCCTTCCCCTTCCCCATAATGCCCTTTCACTCCCCTCAACTCTGACACAACCATATCATGCCTCCTCCTCTACACCTTCCCATTCTCTACCGTGTCCCTTCACTCTCCCGCTTCCCTCTCTCTGTCATACCGTTTCACTCCTCCTTCCCCTCCCTCATGCCCCATCCACTCTTTCTCCTTCTCTTCCATGTCCCTTCACTCTCCCCCCTCCTCTCCCTCATGCCTCTTACCCTTCTCTACCCTCCCCTTTCACTGTCCTATCAAAATGTACCCTCGCTCATGCCCTCTTCTCTACCTTTTTCCCTTCCCTTCTCCCTCACCCCATAGCCAGCCACGCAGACCAACTCCTTAAGGTGTTTCTGGACGCTCCCCTTTGTCGCTTCCTACACACACTTGATCACATCAAGCCTTCCGCGAAAATGCATACCGGAACATACATACATACATAAATACACACACGCACACACCTGGCTACATCCATACATAAATACAGTACACACATACCCTCCCTTACACTTTCCCTTCCCTTTTTCACTCTTCCTTTCTCCCATCCTACAGATATTCCATTCCTCTCTCTCTCTCTCTCTCTCTCTCTCTCTCTCTCTTTCTCTCACATACACATACACACACACACATACACATACACACACACACTCAACCCACCAGGTCTTGTGGCCAGTCATGAGTGGTCAAAATGCAAATACAAATGCCTGGAGAGAAATAAAAATAAAAATAAACACACTTGCCGGATGAATACACAGCCTAATGGTTTCGACATGACACACGATACTGCGAGAGAAAACAGTGATACATAAATGGAACGTAGGGAAATTGCATCAAAAAGATGAAGTACATGACATGTTAAAAAATATACATATATTATAGTAGGGAGTATTATTAAAAGTTCGATTAGCCTAAACAAAAAAAAAAAGTAAAGGAAAACACTACCAGATAAACAAAAATGTAAAACCATCAATACAGTCATGATACTACCACTCCTCTGAAAAATGACGTCATGGCTGATCTAAGCTGTGACTGGTGGACAGAGTTAAGCCTCAAATGTTGTTACAAGCATACGGCCTCAAGTTGAGCGCATAGGCTACTGAGAGTGCATACCTCTGCCAACGCCTAAACCAGACAACTCTAACCAATTACAAAATTTAATCAATTTTTTCTTGACCCATGATCCACATATCCACAAAACTTTATTGAAATCAATCAATAGTTTTTTTTTATTTTTTAGATAACTTGTGAAAAAACAAATAGCAAAACAGTCCTGAACCGAGGCTCGAACTCAGATCACCACCAAAATTTAATCATCTCGACCTTGGCCCTTAGCCCACATATGCACAACACTTCACGCAAACCATCAATAACTTTTTGAGACCGTGGACAAACAAACAAAAAAACAAGGGTGAATCCATAACCTCTTCCAACTTCTTTGGCGGGGGTAAGGAAGTAAATACAGTAATGTGCGTACCAGTAATGAACGAAGGCAGCTGACCAGAAGCAAACTGTCCATCTAGCCAATCTGTCTGTCAATCAGCCTATCAGTCTATTTATCTATCTATCCCTTTCGCCACTGTCAAAAGAATGTACACACACACACACACACACACACACACACACACACACACACACAAATAGATAGACAGGCATACAGTATATATACTGTATATATATATATATATATATATATATATATATATATATATATATATATTTGTGTGTGTGTGTGTGTGTGTGTGTGTGTGTGTGTGTGTGTGTGTGTGTGTGTGTGTGTGTGTAGGGTTAGCAAAGGTCCACAAAATGCCAAGAACTTACCTTGTAGCTATTGCTACTACTACTACTACTACTACTACTGCTGCTGCTGCTGCTACTACTACTACTACTACTACTACCACTACTAAAATAATAATAATAATAATAACAGCAACAACAACAATAATATTAAAAGTAATAATAATAATAATAATAAAAAAATAATAATCATAATAATAATAATACACCATATGTGTCGGTGGTGTTCCAGAAGTGATCGCATTCATTCCTTTATATATCACACTCAAGCAGTGCCGCCTTGCTCGGTAAAAACCATGGGGGAAGGGTTGGCCGGGGCAGGAATATAAACATGGAGCGAGGAGGGGAGGGGAGGCGAAGGATGAGGAGGGGAAGGGAGGGGAGAGGAGGCAGGAAGAATAACAAGGGGAGGTGGGAGGGGAGATGGGGAGGGAAAGAAAAGATTAGGGGTAAAAAAGTGGACAAATGAGGAGAGGGAAGATAAGACGAGGAGGAAGAGATAAGAGGAGGTAGTATGGGGATAGATGGGAGAAGAGAGGAGGCCGGAAGAATAACAAGGGGAAATGAGGAAGGATAAGGAGGGGAGATGGAAAGGGAGGAGTAGAAAGACAGGGTGGAGAGGATGAGAATGCGAAAGGTGGGGTGAGGGTGGGGGTGGGAATGATGGAGAGGGATTGGAAGAGACGGGAGGGAAAAGCAGGGGAGAAGAAAAATGGCAGATATGGAAGAGGAAGGAGAACGGAAGAGTGAAGGGAAGGAAAGGAAGGGAATGAAATGAAATCCAGAGAATTAAAAAAAAAAAGATAGAAAAAAAAGAAAGGAGAATAGAGAGAAGAAACGAAGAAAAAGGAAGTGAGACGGAAGGCGACTTGGTGGCTAGGTCGCTGTGGACCTTGGCTGTGGCAACACCTCACGTTCGGGACAGGGCCGTAAAGTAAGTGGCACTGATGGATTCATAGCATCTTTTCCCAGGCGATGAAGCATGCCTATTATACACTGATATTCTCTTCTTTGTTGTCTCTATAGCTTTAAAACCGACATAGTTCGCCTCAGTAATGTACACAGGATGAAAAGATATATGAAAAAAAAAAAAAGTTCAGGAAGAGATCTGAAAAAGAGTATTATGCAAAATAAAACGCCAAGGAAGAGATATTAAAAAAGTGTAATAAACAAAATTATATACTAAGTATGAGATGTCATGAAATCTCCAGAGCCACTTTCAACACTGGCCATACTCTGTTGTGCCATCAGTGGATTCTCACAACAAACGTCTGTGCGCAACAAATAGCGAGCCGAACCAAACCTACACCATGCCACTGGTTACTATCACTATCTTCTGTTTCACCGTCTGTGCCTTGTATCTGTCCTAGCACTATCTTCTGTTTCACCGTCTGTGCCTTGTATCTGTCCTATAACATCCTCTTCTTCCTAGCATCCTCCTGCTCCCCGTGACTACAATCCGTTCAGAAGGGTGAAAAGCGAAGGATGGTGGTAAGAAGAGGTGGGAATAACGTAATGCAATACTGTCGTAATAATCAAATGAGTTAATAAAGATAATATGCATCATGCAAAATGGACGAAGGCATAAGATGAGAACATGACGGAAAAAAAATGGGGAGAAGGCATAAAGGAAATGGTAGGGAGAGGGAAGGGTATATAAAAACGGGAGGGGAGGAGGAAAGGGAATGGGGAGGAGGGATAGGAGAACGGGAGAAGAAAGGGAGAGAAGAACAGGAAGAAAGTGAGGAGAGAGAGGAGAAGAGCGTTAGAAGGAAAGCAAAGAAAGAGGAATGGAGGAAAGAAAGCAGGGAGGGGTGGGGGACGGGAGGAGAGAGAGAGAAAAATTATATACAAAAACTATAACCAAGTATGTGAGTTGAGGGGAAAAAGGAAAAAAAAAAAAAGAAAGATTAAACGGAAGAACGAGAAAAACTGCATATTACTAAACGAGAGAGAGAGAGAGAGAGAGAGAGAGAGAGAGAGAGAGAGAGAGAGAGAGAGTGCTGACAAAAGAAACTGTATGGTAACAAGAGTGGAAAGAAGACAGGGAGTGGAGGTAAGGGATGTGAGTGAGTGAGTAGGTGGGTAAGTGGGTGGGTGGGTGGGAAAGTGAGTGAATGGGTAGCTGGGAAAGGGGGAGTGGGTGGGTAGGTCGATGCGTAGGTGTGTGGGTAGCTGGGAAAGTGGGTGGGTGGGTAAGTAGATGGGCAGGTGGGAGAGTGGGTGGGTGGGTAAACAGATGGGCAGGTGGGAGAGTGGGTGGGTGGGTAAGTAGACGGGCAAGTGGGAGAGTGAGTGGGTGGGTAAGTAGATAGGCAGGTGGGAGAGTGGGTGGGCGTGTCGGTAAGACAGTATGTGGATGAGTAGGTAGGAAAGCTGGTGGGTGGGTAGTGGGAGAATGGGTGGATGAGTAGGTGGGTGAGTAGGTGAGTGGGTAGGGGGCGAGTGGGTGGATGGGACGTAGGAGACTGGCTGGATCGGTAAGTGGATGAATGGGTGGACCGGGGAATCGGTTGGAGAGTGGGCAGGTGGACAGAAAGGTGGGAAAGTGAGTGAATGGGAAGGTGGGAGAGTGGGCTGGTGAACGGATGCAATGTTTAGCGTAAGTGGGAAGACAAATGGGTGGGTGGACAGGAGGTGGGCGGTTGGTGGATAGGTAGGTGGAAAGGTGGGTAGGTAAGTGGGAAGATAAATGGGTACGTGGAAAGACAAATGGGTGGGTGGGAAGGTGTTTAGGTGGGATTGTAGGTGGTCTGTAGTGTACAAAAGCGTGAGAGCAAAAAGAGGGTAAAAAAGCAGGCAGGCAGGTGAAGAAGTGGTAGGTGTGAGTAGAAATAGGCATAAAATTAGTATAAAGTGGAAGATGGCGAGAGAGTGAGGAGGATGAAATGTCCTCTCAGTCTGCATCTCGTGAGGGTACGCATTTTCTTCAATTATCAATATCTTTCGTAATACCAGTGCCCTTTCATTAAATCCGACACAGGTTTTTACATACATTCCAATACACTTTTCATGTACTACACCACCCAAACTGTCAATATTCTACGTGAGCTTCAACTTCAACCCTTCCGACTTAAAATCTGGCAATTATTAGGAAATATACACGTAATAATGTTATATTTATTTTTTTCTACCTGCGGCAAATGGGTATTTTCAGTTTAAAGCCTTCAGTACAGTGGCGTCCTTTAAATTTCATTCTAGTTACAACCAGACGATTTGATTCATCTTAAAAGAGAGATTTCAGACTGGAGGAGGTATATATACTGTATATATATATATATATATATATATATATATATATATATATATATCCATATCCTTACCCTCTTCATTCCGGTGATCTTTTTTCTTTTGGTTTCTTATTCTTCCTACCTTTACATAATTCTACTCGGTTTACAGGGGCTGATAGAGCTTTTTTTTTTTTTTTTAACCCTCTTCTTGACAGGGGGTTCTCGTAAGCGGAATATAATCATCTAGAGACAGCAATTAATTAAATTTAAAAAACGTTATCGGACTGGACGGGACAGGTAATCTCTTCACTATACATTACAGGTCCTTCCAAACTTGAATAAAATCGTCTGGTGATCGTCTGAGTAAACGAAAGACGAATCCTCTGAGTAACGCGAAAAATGAATCACCAGGATAAACGAAAACTCCGTCATCGGAGCACATGGGTTAAGGGTATCACCTGCTAAAATTAGAAAGGGCTCCCTCAGCATAAACAAATTTTTCAAGGCTGGTGTTTGTTTCCCAAACAAATAATTCAATTTATCTGTAGCATGAAGAAAGATAAGAGGATGGAGGGGATAAAAGGTAGAAGGAAAAGGAAAAAAGATGAAAGGGAGAAAGTATGGAGGAGATCATGGGGCAGCAAAAAGAAGAAAAATGAAAGGAAGAAAAGATGGAGATGACAAGGGAGGAAAAGAAAATTGCAGAAAATTGAAAGGAAGAGAATGATATGAATTATTGGGAACAGGAATAAAGAAAGGGACACACGAGAAGGAAATGGAGGGAAGAAATAAAGACAATGGGATGAAAGGGAAGTGAGAGGAAGACAAATCAGGAGAAATGAGCGAAGAAATAAAGAAAATAAGTACATAACACAAGTAGAAGTCAATTAGGAGATAAGTTCTTTGTTCAGAAAAACAGAATGCAGACAAAGTAAGTAATAGGAAATGAAGAAATGAAGGAAGGAAGGACGGATGGGAAGAAAAGAATGAAAACAAATAAAAGGAGAAATGAGGAAGAAGAAATGTAGAAAAATGACGGACTGAAAGGGAGAGAGGGCAAAAAGGAGCAGAAAATGAAAAAAGGCGAAAAAACCAGTTCCCATAACACGGAAGAACTGCAGACTGAACACAGAAAAGCGAGGGAATGGGAGATAAAGGAATGGGCAGAGGAATGGAATACGAGAGAAGAGTGCAGAGAAGGGGAAGAAAAGGTTAGGGAGGACGCGCGTACAGGAGAGAGGCAAAAAAAAAGGGAGTATGAGACGAAGGAATGAGAGACTTTCAGAGAGGGAAAAAATTAAGAAACAATGCTATTACAGAATACGAGGAGACGATGTGAGAAAAATGTGAGGAAGAGATACGGAAAACGAAAAAAAAGGTAGAGAGCGACGAGAAAGTGAGGGAGAAAGAAGGAAAAAAAAAAACAGAACTGTGTGAATGGAGCAGGATAGAGGAAGGAGGTTGCGAGGTGTGGGGAGGGAAGGGGAGGAAAGGAAGACAGGACAGGAAGAGACGGGGCAGGAAAGCATGGAGAGGAAGAAGGATGAAGAGGGGAGGGGAGGAAAGGAAGCTTGGGTGGGAGGGCAGGAGAGGACACAGGGGTGGGAGGGGAGACGGTAAGGGAGGGAAGGGAAGGGAAGGGAAGGGAAGGGAAGGGAAGAGGAAGAGAAGGGAAGGGGAAGGGAAGGGGGGAGGAAGAGAAGCTCGGGAAGGAGGATGACCCAGATGGCACTAAGGGTCACGTGGCACTCATTAGTGACCTGAGAAGCACTCACAAGGTAGTCTCTCTCTCTCTCTCTCTCTCACACACACACACACACACACACACACATGCTTAACACACTAACCACGCCTCATCACAATTCTGTACTGGTATGTATGTACGAGTATGATGTATGTAAAAACCTCCCGGACACGCGACATTTGCGTGCACGTCAGATAATTTGCATGTCTCTTCTAGTTAGTGCATTAGTGGTATCCGTTATCCCGTGTGTGTGTGTGTGTGTGTGTGTGTGTGTGTGTGTGTGTGTGTGTGTGTGTGTGTGTGTGTGTGTGTGTGTGTGTGTGTGTGTGTGTGTGTGTGTGTGTGTGTGTGTGTGTGTGTGTGTGTGTGTGTGTGTGTGTGTGTGTGTGTGTGTGTGTGTGAGACAGACAGAGGAGTTAGAACAAAGGCATACAAACGAAAGCAATCAGCAACAGAAGCAATGATTCAGACAAGACTTTGTTACCGACAAGACTATGACTTAGGTAAACTTTTACATATTTAAGAGGGATAGGAAAGCCAAGCGGAGGAGGAGGAGGAGGAGGAGGAGGAATGAGGTGGGAGGGAGGGGGTGATGGAGGGAGCCATCACTGTCCGCACCCCATCATTCCACCCCATTCCATCTCACCCCGTCACACCCCCTAACTACCACCACCACCACCACAACCCTCCTAGACCACCCACCTTACCCATCCCATCCACCCTGCCACTACTTGTCCTAACCAATACCCACTTCACTCACCTCGTACCTGTCCTATCCAATTGCCGTCACACACACCTAACACTCACCTACTCTACCCATTCTGTCCAACCAGTACCCAGCCTACTCGTCCATTACCTATCCCACCCAGCAAGAGCTCATCTTATTCACTTCGTATCTTAATCAATGCTCACTTCCTTCACCTTGTTCCTGTCCTATCCAAACACACACACCTAATACTTATACTTTTCCTAGTCTACCTATCCTACCTTCCTAGTACCCATCCCATGTACTATTTATCCTGCCCAATAACACACGCTCAATACTCATCCAACCTAATACAAGTCCTAGCTTCATATTAACATCCCACCTGCCCTTCCCTGCTAATAATACCCTATCTATCCAATACATAATACCCTGACTCTCTCTCTCTCTCTCTCTCTCTCTCTCTCACACACACACACACACACACACACACACACACACACACACACACACACACTAGCCCACTTCGTCCCATTCTTCCTCCACCATAAGCTACATCCACCTAACTCAAGATACACCCAATCCTATTCAAATCTATAATTACTGAATCTATCTGTCTAATTTATAAATTCCGTTATTTCACCAATCACTCACTCCAACTCCCTTTATTAACAACAAAAAATTAAATTTTGCTTAATTTTTTCCACGAAGATAGAAAAATGTAGGTAGGAGGGTACGTGGATACACAGACAAGTAGATATACCATACATACATATACGTGCATACCTACATGAGAGATAGAGATAGAGAGAGAGAGAGAGAGAGAGTCCCCCTACTCCCCCAGCTCATTTCTCCCCATCTCCACCCACGCCCCCTCATCTACCCTTCAACACCTTCTGCCAATCTACCCTACCCTTAAATTACAGGAGGGCCAGGTTGGTAACCTTTAATTCAGACCCACTGCCACAAATTTAAGGGTATTCTTAAAGGGCTACCAGAATCACTTTCACTCGCCTTCCCTTCTACCCTTGCCCTTTCTATACTTCATTCACTTCAACCTGGCGGAGAAATTATTTGTCCTTTTTGTAGCTTCCTACCTGTAGCTTTGTGGCACAATAAAACAGTACCACAGCACTACAGTCATTCCGCTGAACTTCTTCGTGATTAGCATCGTATTCAGATGATACTAACTACAGTCCCAATACTACAGCTCTATTCCCTGGAACCTCTTCGTGACTAGCATCATAGGCTGGTGTTACTCTCTCGTTATAGGCCACCATTCATGAAGTAAAGCTGGGAATTTTACGCCAAGTTAAAATGAAAGGAGTATGCCCCATGAGATATTCTATTCTGGCTGCCATCACACTATTTTACTGAGCTCAAGGAAAACTCTGTCTTTAAGCTTTACTTAGTGCGACTTTGGGGATATACTCGTCATCGGTTTGCTTTCACCTGACGGTTTGAGGTCACCAAATCATGTTAGCAGGAAATTCGATATGCCTTAGTTATGCACTACGAATGCGTCTCCTTGGTTACCAGTCAAATCAACCCTTCAGTCTGACAACATTATCACCAGATGAGCTCAAAGGTGCTAGGAAATTCGATATGCCTTAGTTATGCGTTACGAATGCGTCTCCTTGGTTACCAGTCAAATCAACCCTTCAGTCTGACAACACTATCATCAGCTGAGCTCAAAGGTGCTATGGAACGCACTATAGTCAAGGATATTTCTGAGGGCTACCGGGCTCCATTTCCCCCGCCTGCTCC
Organism: Coenobita brevimanus; assembly: GCF_032717465.1. Taxonomy (NCBI): domain Eukaryota; kingdom Metazoa; phylum Arthropoda; class Malacostraca; order Decapoda; family Coenobitidae; genus Coenobita; species Coenobita brevimanus. The sequence continues at coordinate 14,036,411 of NC_137051.1, forward strand.
TCTGTCATTGCCCTCTGTCTTTGCCTCCTACTGTGCTCAGCCGACCATTCTTCCCTTCCTTGCCCTTTGCCCTTTTTATGGTTACTGAAGATTGCCAGAGGATCTCTCTCTCTCTCTCTCTCTCTCTCTCTCTCTCTCTCTCTCTCTCTCTCTCTTAAATTACGGCGAATTCTAGTCAAACAGCTGGAGGGTTGAATATAATAGGGAGTAATCACGAGGAAGCCGCCATATTAGACTCAGTAGGTAGGTGGGTAAGAAGGGAACGAGCGAGAGACCGTGGGTAAAGGGACAGGTGGGCAGGCAGGTAGGTAGGTAGGTATGAGAGAGAGAGAGAGAGAGAGAGAGAGAGAGAGAGAGAGAGAGAGAGAGGGGGGGGGGTTAAGGGAGACAGTCGGATAGGTAGAAAGAGGCTAACGGACTAGGGAGATTGGAAGAGAGTTAGAATTACATAGGTATAAAAGGGGTAATGGAGTTAAGGAGGAAGGGAATGAGATCAGTAAATAAGTAGGTAGGTAGGTATGCAGGTTGTTAAACAGGGTGCACGTAGAGAATCCAGTGGATAATCTACCCAAGAAATGATTACATAAAACGTCAGTCAGTGCTTTCCCATCTCTTTCTCTTATTTACATCCCTTTAGTACATCTGAAACTCGTTTTTGGATCCCTTTCACCTTCTGCCAAAACACAGATTGATGACTAACAAAAGATTCTAAATGATTATGTGACCATCCTTGCGTTCGTAATACGTTACTAACAACTCTGATGGTGTTTCAAACGCATCATACTCAAAGTCCGTCACATCTGCAAGTATTGGACTCGTGATTCAGAAGGCACTCCGTTGAAAGCTCATGCTAGTGGGAATATATACGGTATATGTTTTGGGCATAGTACTGATATTAACTACTTTCTCCGCTAAGAGGGCCAATAACAGAACAAACAATACCAAAACCATAACCATCGCTATGTAAACATATTATATAATTATATTACCACCGATAACACTTACAAATTATTCAGTGAGTGACTTCAGAGTCATATCTTGAATTGTGAAGAATGAAGACAAATGTTAGGCTACTGAATCAAACAACTTCCAATTAATTTTCCATATTTTCTTCGTACAATGACCAGCCACTCAGAGCCAGCCATGGTGGTTCATGAACCATTCTACAGAATCTGCACCTCTAAAATAATAAATACAACACATAAAATTGAAATACCTGCTTTTTTCAGCTAGTCCTCTAGCCTGAAATGAAACAAATTAATTAGGACAACATATATTTATCACTGGTAAAAATTGTATCACATACCGAAAAGTTATAGTTGACTATACATGAAAACCCCAGGTGAAGAAACAAAAGACAAGGAAGATCTCTCTCTCTCTCTCTCTCTCTCTCTCTCTCTCTCTCTCTCTCTCTCTCTCTCTCTCTCTCACACACACACACACACACACACACACACACACACACACACACACACACACAAAGACAGAGTAAAATGGATGAAAGACAGAAACAAGGGAGAAGTAACTGAAGGAGATACGGAAAAATGGAAGGCAGAAAGACGAAATAGGAGGGAACGAGGGAAAGGAAGAAAAAGGAGGTGAGGGAAACGGCAAAGAAGAGGTATGGTGAGGAAAGATATAGAAAACGGAAGAGAGAAGGACGAAATATCATACTTGACTGCATTATCTATGAAATCCCACACAAATAAATAAATAAATAAATAAATAAATAAATAAAGCAACAGATCTATCAGTACATATATTCACGTGTTAACTATAATGGTGTACAATTTTTTAGAAAATAAAGTATATTTTTTCCTCTGCTGCCACCAGATTACTAACTGTAATCTGCCTCCATTAATCCTCTCACAATACAGTCTTCTTAAAGCTTAATAAAATCGTCTACTGGTGGCAAGAATAAATTATATGAACGTTACCGAGCTAAAGGAGCTCAGTCAAGCGGGGAAGGAACATGGGTATTACTGAAGACTGACTCCTCGAGAACGAAAATTACCTCCCTCAGGCTTCAGTGATTCAGTCTCTGCTGAATAAAATCGTCTGGCGTATGCTGGAGTCTATGACAGGTTTAATGGTGACATAATTAACTTTCGGCTCCTATGACTCATTCTCAGCTACATTATAACCAAGAAACTTAAAGGTCAAGCTACTACCACTCACAAGCTCCCATGGCTTGCTCTCAGCTGAGCAAAGTCGTCTGGCTTCAAGTGGAATAAAATATTAGTTCACAGATGACGCGAAAAGAAAAGGTCCCATAAAATATCGGCATATGTTATAGTTATAATCATCATCATCATCATCATATTCATAAACATCAACAACAACAACAACGTAACATAACAGCGTGGTTATCTGTGAGTAAACAAAAGGAGAACATGAGAGGGAGCCTGAAGTGTTGATGAGGAACTGCACCCACTGAGTTAACTTTCTCTCTCTCTCTCTCTCTCTCTCTCTCTCAGATTGGCAGGTGTTGAGGAGTAAATGAGAGGGCGTGTGCTGACCAAAGGAAATTACGAGTACTTTGAGAGAGGAGGAAAAAATTTCAGATGTAATAATTCTCTCTCTCTCTCTCTCTCTCTCTCTCTCTCTCTCTCTAATTCTCTACCTCCGTTGATAGATAGATAGATAGATAGACAGACAGACAGAGACAGAGATAAAGACAGATAAACAGATAGACAGATAGATAGGTAGACAGATAGGTCCATTACACACACACACACACACACACACACACACACACACACACACACACACACACACACACAGCATATACCTAATCATCAAAATCATCATCATCATCATCATCAGTCTGAATCAGCCCACTCCGAGAAAAGGGACTCTGCCATCCTTATCCATTCAGATACCAAACAACCCCGCAAATGAAAGCTAACGAAGCCACATGCAGCAAACGGAGATTCTTGACCTTCCTCAGCTTCCAACATACAGCAACGAAATCCAAACCAAATATAAAGTGCATACAGAATCGAACCTTTTAGTCTACCTCTTGCTCTTCTTTCATCCATGCAAATATGTAACATTATATGAAATGAAAAGAAAAGAAAGTCGGAGCACGTGGTCTACTTCCAGCCATCCTAAAAGAAACCTGATTAAAGGATAGGTGCTAAAGATATACAGCAGGAAAATATTCCAGGTCCCATGGGAAGCTTCGTAGCACCTTATCGTTAGCAATTTATTTGAGTATTATACCTTTTTTGTCCTCTTTTATCATACTGAGGCAAAGTATTTCGGTTCCAAATATCAAGGTATAATAACTGTAATAAATCGCTAAGTAAAGGGCGCTACGAGGCCCAATGCCACTTGAAATACCATACAATTTACAGACTTAATCTACCTCTCCTTATTCCTTCTGCCCCAGCAAATCCGAAATACAGCACCAAGCACATAATCGCTGCGACGTGAGGAAACTGCCCAGTCAAGCCAAAAAATAAAAAGGACACACATACAATATGAAGCGTATACAAATAATATATAAACCCACACAACAATATAGGCTTAACAGATGACACACACCAACAATGTGAACAAACCTACCTATATAAACAGACACTAGCATATTACAAACACTCAAACTATGTAAAAAAAAATAAATAAATAAAAACTTACCCACCAGAACCAACCCAAAACATTACGCAAGGAATATAAAAACAGACATAACTATTAATGACACATGCAACATAAAAGAAAAAATAACAACAGAACCCCAAACACAAACGTGGAAAAGCAAAGGATCCTACCAAAACCAAATAGCTAAACCGAAATCGTATGCAACATAAAAACAAGCAAAACTATATAGACACACGCACAAAATTAAATACAACGGAAATACAACAGACTTTCCCTAACATGAATGCAGGAGAATAAATAATTAATAATCCTACAAACCCCAAAACAAACCGAAATTGCGCGCAAAGATAAAACATATATACACTTAACGATATATAGGTAAAACGACAGCAGCCAAAAAATCATTACAAATATGAAGAGACAAACAGATCAAGCAGGTAAAAAAAGGAAAAAAGAGGCACCCAACACGAATGCAGGGGCAAAAATAGTGACCCTGTCCGATCAAAAACAAACCGAAATCGCACTTGTGGCCAAAGAAGGCGAGGTGGGCGAGACGAAGCTACTAGCGCGGATGAACATTCCCTGGCGGGAGAACGGGTTATTTCCCTGGACAAATTGAGGATAATGAACACCCAAGTCGGCATAACAAATGGAGGATGTGAGGACGAGGTGGTGGGTTAGCTGGGGGTGCAAGGTGGACAAAAAAAGGTGGAGTGGAGTGGACAAGAAGGTGAGGTGGAAGGGAAGGGAAAGGAGGGAAAATGCAGAGATGTGTCGTTGGGTAAAGTGAAGGGGAAGGGAGGTGGGACATCGAGGTGTGGCGAGGTGGAGTGGACAAGAAAGGAGGGGAGGTTAGGTGTGGAGGTGGGGTAGACGAAAAGAAGGCGGAGGGGAGGGGAGGCGGGGTGAGGTGGACAAGGTGAAATGGAGGGGAGGAGAAAGGAGGTGTGGGAGGGTAGGATCAGCAAAGCATAACGTGAGTAAGGTGAAGATGTAGTGTGGTGTGGTGGGGTGGACAAGGTTCGGTGGATGATGAATGAATGGCTTGATGGAGCGAAGAAAAAAGTAGGGTGGAGTTGGAGGACAAAAAAGCTGAAATGTGGAGAGGTGGAGGTGTGGTTTCGTGTGATCGGGTGAGCAAGGTGTGGGGGGGTGGAAAAGGGGTGGGAAAAAAAAAGCAATGTGGAGAAGATTAAGTGTGCTGTGTTTTGATGAGGTGGATTCAAAGATTGGCTAGGGAGGTGTGGAAGGATTTACCGGGTGAGGTGGAAGTGTGATGTGGTATGATGGAGTGGATAAGAAGATAAGGTGGACTAGGTGTTGCAATGTGGTGATGCGGTGGAAGAAAAGACTAGCTGGTGTGATGTGGTGTGGTGTGGTGTGGTGTGGTGTGGACAATTAAAGTGGTTAGGTGTGGTGTGGTGTGGTGTGGTGTGGCGTGGTGTGGTATGGTGGGAGAAGGGGAGGTTGACAAAATGTGTAGTGGTGGTGCGAGATGGATGAGATTGTGTGGTGGGACGAAGTGAGCAAGGTGATGTGATGAGGTGGACAGAGAGGCGTGGTGGACTGATGGGGTGACGAAGAGAAGACGAAGAGATTTACTGAAGCGGACAAGGTGGTGTGATGAAGTGATGTAGAGTCGCAGATGAGGTGGAGAGGACGAAAGGATGACGTGTAGGAGTAGATGGGTGGGGTGGAGAGGACAAAGGGATGAGGTGTAGCAGTAGGTGGGTGGGGTGGGCATTTATAAGTAAGAGAATCAAGCAGAGAGGGCTGTGGGTGGGGTGGATGGTAAAGAAATGGTAAAGTTAAGTAAATGGGGTGAGGGGAGAGATATAGGGGAGGGGAAGTAGGAGAACCAAATGGTGGGGTAAAATGAACAAGGTGGATGGCGGATTTTGGAGGACAGGAAAAGTGAGGCTGGATGAAACGAGGTGGTGGGATGAGGATAGATGAAACGAGGGGGTGGGATGAGGCTTCAAGAAACGAAGCGGTGGGCTGAGGCGTGGTGTGGGGAAGTTGAGCTACCTGGGTAGGATGAAGAGGTGGGAGGGTGATGGTGAGGTGACTGACTGAGGTGTGATATGATGGAACTGAGTCGGGGTAGGGGGTGGGACAGGGTAATGAGGAAGGGGTGGGGTTGGACAGGAAGGAGACAGACAGGGCTGAAGTATGATGGGATTGGGATAGGGTTGTGAGAAAGGGATGGGGGTTAGCTACAATGGAGGGAAAAAGTGGGGTTAGGATGGAGGAGATGGGATAGGGGAGACGGTATTAGAGAATTGTCAGGTGATAAGGTAGGGATGGGATAGGGCACAGAACAAGGGGTGCAACTGGAAGTGACTGGGAAGAGGGTAACAGAGAAGACAAGGGAGAAATGGGTTGATAGGAAGGAAGGAAATGAGATAGGTGAATGAGTAAACAGAGACAAGAGAGATGAAGAGGGATGGTGAAGGATGGAATAAGATAGTAACCATACGGTGGGGTTGGAAGGGACAGACAAAGTGACAGAGGAGAGTGGGGTGAAATAAGAAAGAGGAAGGAGTGTACCGGCTGAGATGGCGTAGAGGGGTTAAGTGGAGCGAGTAGGAGGGAGGGAAGGGGGAAGGTGATGAAGAGCAACTTACACGTGATGGCTGGACGATGCAAGACGTGATGTGATGAAGTGGGAAGGGTAGGGAGATGAAAGTGTTAGGGTAGGCTGATGATAGGGGGCACGGTGGGGTCTGCAGTATGCGGCAATGAGGCGGCAGGGTGAGGTAGGCAGGGTGGGGTGGGGTGGACTGCGATAGGGAAGGAAGGTACTATAAGTGAAGAGAGAGCGACAAGGACGGGAAAGGGAGAGGATGGGATCTGGGAATATGTCAAAAGATAGAATAATGGGGAGGGGGGAGGGAAAAGGGGTATGAGAGGGAGGACGAAAGAGGAAGGAATGGAGGGTGGGGTGTCTCATATGATGCACGAGGGTGAGAAGGGGTGGGGACGGGTGTCACAGTAGTGAAGTGGAGGGGAGAGGATGGGATGGTGTTGAGTGCAGATGAGATGAAAGTGGAGTGTGAAAGGAGATCAGGGTTTATCAGTGCAGTGGAGGAGGATGAAGGGAGAGGGTGAAGAGCGGAGAGAACAAATGCGAGGAGGGGAAAAGAGAAGAGAAAGAGTGAGAAGACAAGTGTAAAGAGTGGAGAAGACGGAAAGGATAAAAGAAAGATGACGGCAGAGCAGACAGGAGAGGAATTTTTTATTGTAGGATGGAAGGAAGTGGAACTTGGGCCGTACTTTAAGTGCTTGATGCTTCGCGGCACCTTTTTCTTACCGATTTCTTTATATATATATATATATATATATATATATATATATATATATATATATATATATATATATATATATATATATATATATATATATATATATATATATACTCCTTTTTACGGTACTCATATACATCCTGCATCGACAGACATTCCCTCAACAATGTTCAAGGCAATAAGAAGTGACCTGTACAAAATAAGTCGCTGAAGAAGGGACGCTAAGAAATCTCCTGTGCCACTTGGAATACTGCCCTTAGTATGGGGAGTGGAACATTGGAAGATAAAGGGGAAACAGTGATACCGTACATAATAAGTGAAGGGGAGGGGAGGGAAATGGTGGGGGCAAGCGTCCTAGGAGGGAGGGGTGGGAAGGTGATGGGAGGGGGGAGAGGGGATGGTGCTGAGAGGAGAGATGAAAGTGGAGTGTAAAAGATCAGGCTTTATCACGAATGGAGGAGGAGGGAGGCTCGAGACGGGGAGGTGGGGGACGCCAACGAGAAAGCTGAGGATAAGGAGACTTAGGACAAGAAAAGTGGTAAAACGAGAACGAAAACAAAACACTGACAGGAAAACAAAAGAGAGAAGACAGGAGAGGAGGGATGACGAAACATAATACGACGATGAATATCTGAGAAGAAGAGGAAGAAGATAAAGGCGAAGGCGGGGAGACGAAACAGCAAAAGATACGAGACGATGAAGGGTGATGATAGAAGTGTGAGAGGACACGAGAAATAACAGGCCAGGGTAACAGATGTGACGAGGGAGAGGAAAAATGAGAGAAGGGGAAAGAAGGGGAGAGAATGAGAAGGGATAGCAGATGAGTGGAAGGGAGAGGATACGAAACGAGGGTGAAACGAAAAAATGAAAGAAAAAGGCATCCAAAAAAAAAAGAGGAATGATACAAGCTCAGGGAACATGAATTCTAAGAGGATGGAAAGAGATGAAAAAGAAGGCAAAAGCGGAGGGGGAGACAAGAAAGGGTGATGGTAAGAGAGAACGACACCAATATAAAGAGAGGGGAAGACAATCATGAGACTAGCCTAAATAGACAGACAAACGGACAGACGGACCAACTGAAATTATATATATATATATATATATATATATATATATATATATATATATTGGAGAGAGAGAGAGAGAGAAAATACGAAAGAAGGGTGACACGGAGAGAGAGAGAGAGAGAGAGAGAAAAAAAATACGAAAGAAGGGTGACACGAAGGGAAAAAAAAAAAAAAAGGAAACCAATACAAATCAGACTGCGTGGCGATATGAAAAGATTAGAAGATGGAAAAGTAATAGGTTCAAAGATAAAAACAAGAGGAACAAAGACGAAGCAGCAAAAGATAAAGAGCTGAGACAGGATGATAATGAGAGAGAGGACACATTGATAATACTAAGGCAAATCATGAGATAAGACGAGGAAGAAAAAGTGCGATGTGGAAAAATAAAGGGAAGCGAAGACGAGGAGGGAAAGGACAGGAGAAGAGAGGTGAGGGTAAAAATATGAAAGCGGGTGAAAGGGAACTAGGAAGAAATTAAACAAGATAACTAAGGAAAGAAGATATGAGAAGAGAGAAGGTGAAAAACAGGGGCACGATGAGATGAGAAATTGATAATATAAAAGAGACAGAATGGGGACACGACAGGGGAGGCGAAAAATGGTGATGGTAGGATACGTGAAGACTCGTTAATAAGAGGATACAGTAAAAGATGAGACAAGGAAGAAAGAAAACAGTGGGGGGAGAGAGAAAATAAGAGGGGCGGGAATATGAAGAGGGGAGGAAACACGCATGCACACACACACACACACACACACACACACACACACACACACACACACACACACACACACACACACACACACACACACACACACACACACACACACACACACACACACACACACACACACAAACAAACATTTTCGAGCATGTGCACTACACCGCAACGCGTTCTAAGCCAACCAGAAGACGTGCCTCAATTGAGATGGATGTTTTGCTGTGTGGTGGTTACTTAAGAGCCCGTGTGTGTGTGTGTGTGTGTGTGTGTGTGTGTGTGTGTGTGTGTGTGTGTGTGTGTGTGTGTGTGTGTGTGTGTGTGTGTGTGTGTGCCTCAACTGAGATGGTTGTTTTGCCGTGTGATGGTTACTTAAGAACCCGTGTGTGTGTGTGTGTGTGTGTGTGTGTGTGTGTGTGTGTGTGTGTGTGTGTGTGTGTGTGTGTGTGTGTGTGTGTGTGTGTGTGTGTGTGTGTGTGTGTGTGTGTGTGTGTGTGTGTGTGTGTGTGTGTGTGTGTGTGTGTGTGTGTGTGTGTGTGGTTCCGTCCCCGCCGTTTTACTTATTGGTCCACAGAGTCCTTTTAAAGGCCTAAATCGAAAGCATAAGGAAGAAGTCTTGAGATACCAGGTCCAACTCCATACACACTAATTTTCAATCCAATCATTCCAGAAATAAAGTCGTGCGGCCGCGACAACGAGAGCTGGTAAGAAAGAAGCAGACACCAACGCCAACTATAACGCCAAGGGGGAAAAAAAAAATCGTTGGGAAGGAAGAAAAAAAGACGAAACATGATAAAAATTATTAAGGGTAGAAGATCTGACAAACAAGGGATTATAAAAATAAAAGATACAGGATGAAAAAAGGGAGAAGAAAAATGAGGACAGGAAAATAAGGCTGCAAAAGATACGAGATGAGAAAAAGTGGCGGTGCGAGACGAAACACTAATAATACTAGGAGAGGGTGAGGGATTAGACGGAGGACAGAAATATAAGAGGAGGAGGAGGAGGACTTCAGAATGAATGGCGAGAGAATTAAGAAGTGAAAAAATAAAGGTAAAAGTGAGAATAAATATATGAGTGAAGGTGGAAACAATGGAATGAAAAGAAATCCTGGAGGGAAGAAGATAAAAGAGGAGGATGGGGTAAACGAGCAGCAAAATCTAGGGGATGAGAGAAGGTGTTGGTGATTGGACGATGAGAGGATACGAATAACTGAAAGAGAGAGAGAGAGAGAGAGAGAGAGAGAGAGTTGAAAGGACGAGGATGAAGGCGAGGGAGAAAATTGGAGGGGAGAGCAAATAAGATGTGGGAAGTGAAATAGTGTGTATGGAAATCATGAAAGAAAGGCAAGGAAGAAAGGAAAATAAAATACAAAGTAGCTAGACAAGGACAGGAGTAGGCGAATTGATAAGTAAATACAGAGTAGTACAAAGAAATATATATATATATATATATATATATATATATATATATATATATATATATATATATATATATATATTATATCATATTAAATAGTGTAATCTTACTGACGGGATTAAACTTAACCTGCATCAATGTACCTACTGTAATTTTTCTAAGTTTTATAACCACCTGACGATTTTAAACAGCTCATAAACTGAAGACCACAGACATGCGGATAACTGCACGAGGCCGGAGAGTTACTAGACTTTTCGAGAATAAGACAAGGTTTGCAAAAATGTACCGGTAAGACACTAAAGAGTAACAACGACATCTCGCAGTGACGGGGTTTAAAGGATGCTCAAGAATTGAAGCAGCGCCAGCCTAATGGGGGTCGTTTGTGTTGAGATAAGGGGTAGATAAGGATATGAGATGCATTTACTCAAGGAGAGATAGTGTGTGATGTGGTTAATGCAAGGGGTGGGGCGAGTTGAATGTGTGTGAGAGAGAGAGAGACGGGGGGAGGAGGGAGAGGCAAGGAAAGGGAACAGCATGGAAAGGAAGGAAAGGTAGGGAAAGAAAGGGAATGTAGGTAAATAAAGGTAATACAGGGAAGGAAGTGGAATGCAGGGAAAGAAAGAAAAGAAAGGGAAAGAATGGAAATGCAGGGAAAGAAGAGGACGGCAAGGAATGAATGGGAAAGAAAAGAAAAGCAAGGAAAACACGGGGAAGTCCACGAATGATAAGGCAGAGAAGGAAATGGAAGGCAGTGAAAGAAAGGTAAGACTGGGAAAGAAAGGGACAACAGGGAAAGAAGCGGGGTGAGGGAAAATGAGGTAGGAAAAGAAAGGTAAGACTCAAAAAGAGAGGGGAAAGAAAGAAAAGGTGGCGGTGAAAAAACAGAGAATGGTAGGATGTGGGAACTGACGGGAGGCAGGGAAAATATATTTTAAAAATGGGACGGGGGGTAGATGAAGAGTCGAAACTGGAAGAAAAACAGAAGAGGAAGGAAAAGAAACGGAATAATGAAAGAAAGGGGGGGATGGGGGCCTATAACTCATCGACCCCCTCCCCCACCCCGCCACAGTTCTCAACAATAAGAAGCCAGTGAAGCCAATCCAGGGGAGGGGGGGAGGGGAAAAAGAAGAGGGGAAAAGTAGCAGACCACCCACCTCACAGCTCTCAGTGGCCCTTCACCCCTCTTCCTCTCTTAGCCTACTCCCACACCTCCCCTCTCCCTCCCCTTACCCTGCACCCTCATTACACCTTCCCTCACGTCTCATCCTCTCTCACACTTCCCCTCAGCACTGCCTCACTAAGGTGTATATATATATATATATATATATATATATATATATATATATATATATATATATATATATATATATATATATATGAGCCTCTGTGGTAAAGTGTGCGTTTTCGTACACTGAAGAACGAGGGTTCGCGCCCCGCCACGGTAATAAACTTTGGGAGCGTTCTTCTGGCCACGTACTTCATTGGCGGACATCAGGGATGCTGTGGTTGAACCAGTGTCGCATACTATAAAGTATGCTTGCACCCAGTCGGCTTGCGCGGGCCGATTACACTTGGTTCACATACTACACACACATCCAAAGTCCATTCCAACACTACAATACACTTACAAACACTTCTCACCCTACATACACACTTTACCACTGTACCACAGAGGTCACACACACACACACACACACACACACATATATATATATATATATATATATATATATATATATATATATATATATACAGTATATATATATATATATATATATATATATATATATATATATATATATATATATATATATATATATATATATAAGCAGTTGGTCCCGACATTTAAGATGAGAGTGACCAGCCTCACTCATCCCTGAGTGGCATTACATGAGCTATCAACCCCAACCATCCCTTGGATATAAACCTTCACCGGCTCAATCCGATTGGAGCGCAATAATTACTCATTAAACCACCAGGCGCCAAAATTTGGTTATATGGTTACCACCCAGCGTAGTAAATGGTTTCCTGGTGTACAGGAAACCATTTGGCTTGTCACTCAGTGTAGAGTCACCCACAGGCAGAAGGAAGAGGAAAGAATGAAGGAAAGAAAGACAGAAGAGGGAGTGTAAAGTTACCCGTAGGCAGAATGACAAGGAAAGTATGAAGTAAAGGAAGACAGAAGAGGATGGAAGGAAAGAAGGTTGGAGGAGAGGAAAGGGCAGACACCCGACAGCAGCACTACATCGAGTGAGTGGATGGTGAGCGCCTCCACCTACCACTATATATTATATATATATATATATATATATATATATTCTATGATTAGAGTATCATATTTGCATGCTGTGTCAAGAAGAAAGGCCAACTAATTATTAAAAAGTAATTAAGAACCAACTAATCATTAAAAAATAATTAAGAAGAGGTAATTGCTCATAAGGATGGACCATCATAACCCTGAGATCGTAATGCAAAAATACTAAATGTTGAGAGAATAATGAGATAATTCTGAATGCCAATAACAATAAAGCTAAAACAATGCCCACACATACCCACTGTTTATTATTCAGCATCACTACAACAATTATCATTATTAGGGAGGCAGCCAGACATATGGAAATCAGTATAATAGAGGGTCCAATAGACGGTCAACTAAATGATCGGATATTAAGCGCTATAAAAACTGATTGAACTGGAGCCGAATTTTATCATTTGGTGGTAGGTTTTTTTATTGTTTGGGATGGAGGAGGAGGAGGGGGAAAGATGATCAAAAGGAAGGATAAAAAAAGAACAACAGGTGTGAAGTTCAGGGGCCCGAGGCTAGGCTAACGTAATCCAGAACATGTAAAGGTAGGTGACCAGCCTAGGCCCCAAGTGACACTACATGATGATAAACCTACAAAAGAATAGAAGAGCAGATAAATTAATAAAAGAAGAAGGAAAAGGGGGAGAGGGAGAGAAGGGGAAGAGAAGAAAGGAAAGCCAACGCAACGGACGAGAGGACTGGACGAAAAAGTAAATGAGGAATAAAGACAGACAACGAAAAGTGGGGTAAGAGGAAAGGAGATGGACAACGAGGAGGAGAGATGGAGGAGATAAGAAACATGGGCAGGACAGCGAGAGGAAGATGGAATATATAAATACTTGATATGGAAGAGAAGATGTGAATAATGAGGATACGAAAAGCGAACGAATAAACAGAGAGAAATGGAAGAAAGAAGGAAAAAATAAGAGGAAATTAAGAAGGTGCTGATAAGAATATGAGATGGAATGTGAACGATGAGAAGACAAGAAGAGAAAAGGATGAGATAATATATGAAGAAAAAGAAGAGAAGAAGGAGGACAGAAGGAAAGAAGGAAAAGGACTGGAAGACAAGAGGAGGAGGAAAAGATGAGAAGAAAAGTGAAGCTGAGAAAAGAGAAGAGGAGGAGGAGGAAAGAAAGGTGGCAAAGTGAAGAAGAGATGAAGGGGAATTAGGGA
>NC_137051.1:14055000-14062500 GCF_032717465.1 Coenobita brevimanus
AAGTGCTTTCCGGATCCAGAATCCTTAATAGGATTCGGATCGGTCCAAAAAGTTAATCATTTGTTCTCTGGGGGATGGGCTATTTACCCACCAAATTTGGTCTAAATCTCTCTTTCAGTTTTTGAGTAATCCTGATAACAAACAAACAAACAAACGGGCAAAAATATGCTCTTGTCGGAGAAAAAAAAAATCCAAACCATAATATCATTCAAAACAATTCTAATACTGTGAAAAATAATGTGAAAAATACAAGTTGATTGCATTATGAATTTTGCAGTTGAACATACACCTAAAACATAATTAAACATATAATATCATTCCATAAAAATTTTACACTGGGAGGTATAAAGTGTACATTCTAAAACCATTAAGCACACAATTCTCACTTTGTGGAAAATAACGAACGTAAATGCGAAAACTTGATAACTTGAAATGCCTATGAATTAGTACAAGCATTCATGCCTTTTGCTGTCCTAGGCGGTTCCTAACCTCTGAATACACAAAATCACTTGTTGAACAAATCCTATCAACTCCTGCTGATGATGCAACAGATGTGAATAACTCTAGGAACACCCATTACATTCTCCTCTAAATCTTTGGCAAAATATTATCACTCTGCAAGGGGTGAGAGGGACTTTACAACATCTTTACCAAAATAAACCTCTTTTAATGGTGCACTTCTTCCGCGAAATGACATGACAGTTGGAAGAAAATGTGGATGAGATTCACAAATATACTGCTTTGCAATGTCTCTTTGCTCAGTGGTCAGATATCTGCCCTGATGCCTTGGATCTATCAAATTTACTAGAAAATGGGCAGGTGTCAGTACTACTTTGATTCTTTGTTCAAAATTATTACTATCATTCTATTTTGTTACATTTTCGTCAGTATCATTTTTCAGTTTATGTTCTTCCTGGATAGTCCAACGCCACAGCAACAGGAATAAGTCCTTCCGAATTTATCTCCTGCAATTCTTTTTAATACTTCAGCTCTTGCTTTCTTTTTTTTTTTATCAACACCTTCATTATTTACTTTGCATACTTTGACCAGAGCCTTCCAGTTTTTTGTAATAAGATCCAACAAAATCTAAGTGCATAATAAATAAAACTTTATAATTAAAATTAGCTTGCTAATGTGTTCAATCATAATATTATAGAACACCAAACCAATTAACTTATTTTAAAAAATATCATTTTGATTTAACTAATTATTCTGTTTACTTTAAATCGACATAATTCAGGTGAATTATTTTAAATTATAACAACCCTGCAGAGAACACTTACAGAGCGCCGTCCCACAACACACGAGAAAACGCCCGGCGAAATGGAAGGGGAATTTATAAACTGGCCACCAAGTATATATATAACTAGCTATTATATCATCACTGTACCCCCGGCCCTTGCCACATATGATGAGATCAATTAAGAAGCTTAACAAGGAAACATCAGGTGCAGCAGATGTCAACATGGCACAGCAGAGAACAAAAATAAATCGATTCATTCGTATTCCAGCCTTCAAAATTGGCAGGGACATCATAAAATACTTAAAAATGGCCATCACTGGCATCACCAACCGTTTCCTTACAGAAGAATGAAAAATTAAAACAGCTTTCTTTACAAACTTGGGTAAAGTAAGTCAACACTACCATCACAGCCGGGTTTCATCATCATCATCATTTTTTCTGTACATGGGAGGGACTGAATTCGATCTGGTGATGAAAACAAACAAGTATCAGAAACAACTAACAAAATACTCTATGATTTATGGCACACTTCCATTCAGTAGGTAGCCCATCCATCCGCCCATTCATCCACCCATTACTGTATGTTACCCGATCAGTGCGTTAGAGCACATGGGTGGGCTCTCTAGTTTACATATTTAAGGCCCTGTTAAGGTGGCATTGGAGGTTTTGTAGCACCTATTACTTAGCAGTTTATTTTATATCTATGCCTCAACATTATATATCTTGCACGGTATTACCTCAGCCAAGGAGGTTTTCACCCTTGTCCGTTTGTTTGTTTGGTTGTTGGTTGGTTTGTGAGCAAGATTACACAAAAACTACAGGACGGATTTCCACGAAACTTGGTAGAAGAATGGGCGTTGGCCCAGAATAGACTCCATTAAATTTTGGTGCGGATCCGGATAAAGGTGCGGATCCAGGATTTTTTTTTTTTTCGCTTTTTTTAACATTGCGAGATAGGGCGTTTTTCGACATCATCGTAAAATTTTCAGTGAATATTGCATAAATCTTGATGAAAAAAAATCAGGCACATTTAGGATGTTGGTATCTACGAATGTGTACAGTTTGGAGCGGATCCATATAAAATTCCGGATCCAGCGGACTTTTATATGCTGTTATTGGGAGACTGTTGGGCCTTGAAGGAGGTATGCACTCTACTGAGTGCCATTCTAGTTTATACTGCTTTAATAATGACATATTTTGCACAAATGCCACAGAAGAGAATAATGAGGTGTAAAGTGCAGAATATCTCGCCAATGAAAAGATGTTATGAAATATCCAAAACCACATAGACTGGAACCCTTCAGGCGAGGGTAACCAGTCACTCGTCCCTACGCACCATTATGTAATCAACCAATAAACATCAACCTTCCCTAGGATATGAACCCTGACCAGCCACATTCGGTTGAAAAGCCTTAATCCATTCGACCACTAGGCTACAAATTGTTTGTTTAACGCATCCTGGAAAACAAAAAATACTTGGCATGTTACTCATTGCAGGCTCACTTGTAGGTAGAACTACACTAGGTGGATGGATGGTGACCGCTCCCACCTACCACAGCAATTTCCAATAAAACCAAATTATATAATAGGTTCTCTAGCCATTAAAAAAAAAAATAAACCATCACAGACACAGACACACAGACACACACACACACACACACACACACACACACACACACACACACACACCGCATCCCACCTCCATGTATTCATTTGAACACACACACACACACACACACACACACACACACACACACACACACACACACACACACACACCACATCCCAACTTCAAGTATTCATTTGAACACACACACACACACCACATCCCAACTTCAAGTATTCATTTGAACACACACACACACACACACACACACACACACACACACACACACACACACACACACACACACACCGCATCCCACCTTCAAGTATTCATTTGAACACACACACACACACACACACACACACACACACACACACACACACACACACACACACACACACACACACACCGCATCCCACCTCCAAGTATGCATTTGAACACACACACACACACACACACACACACACACACACACACACACACACACACCGCATCATACCTTCAAGAAGGCCTATTCATTTGATGTTAACTTACTGCTGCTAATTACTCAGGTTCACTATAAAACAGCAATGAAGTCTAAAATGAGTGTTTTATGTGCTCATTATCCCTCAGTCTTGAGAGAGACTTCACGCAATCCTAATACTGGGTGCATCATCCAGGACTGACCAAAACAATAAATCTCAATGCATCCCCAGGACCAAAAGGTTTACCAAAAAGCCTCTAACCCTCTGTCCACTGGGATACTCAGCTAAGAAAAACCGTCAGGTGCTGGCCCGAACAAAATCTAAATTGCGTTCATTCTAGGAGAAGCGTTCAGGTACCAGCTTACCCAGGCGAACATACCTACAATCTGGGCCCGGCCTTACTTTAGCCTATGATCAACTCCCTGTCTTAAAAAAAACTTTTTTTGGGGGGAGTGGGGAGGGAGTACGAAGGACAAAGCAAAATCTTCCCGTCTCTTTTGCCCTTCGCGTCAGAACAGATCTACGTTTGTTTCCTCTGGAAGGATGAACAGGAGAGAAGGATAGAGAATTTGCCCGTGTTCTTGTCGTTCCTTCAAAAACTAATTTTGGTTACGACAGGGAAATGCCGTAACCATTTATATTTTCTTATAAACTGAACCTTGAATGACATCGTTCTCATTCCCTTTCTTTCCATCTACTGACGATTTTATCCTATTTTGATACGAGTTTCTGAACTGGAGAGACTGGAGGTTGCTTCCATTTACCTTTTCGATACAACAAGGCTCTTCCAAGCTACATAAAATCGCCTGGAAGGCGACAAAAAAAAAAAAAAAAGTAAATACGTCACCGGACTGAACTGGTTAAATCCAGTGACGGATTTTTCTTTTATATTCTTGCTGTTAACAGACATTCTTCTCAGCTGTGGGGAGGCCTCTCGTAGTACTCGGGTTTTAAGAATCTCCATCTATTTATCCAGTCGTATAACTTACTACTCAGGTCTTTCTTATATTTATTTTATGTATTTATTTTGCTTTTTTACCCATTATTTGTTTATTTATTAGACACTTATTTACTCATTTTTTAACCTATTTTTATTCACCACTTTTTTATCTATTTATTTATATTATTTATTTATTTTCCTTCTATTTTCTTGTGGATTCTAGAGGTTATCATTCAGTACAACAAACCTATGGCAGCAAAAGCGTTGCGTTAAAACGAAAATTGCCTTTCTATACCTTCCCTATCCCTCTCACCTCCCTCCGCCCCCCTGTCTCTATCACGGAAAAAGAAGGTTTAGATTCACGCCTATCAACTGTACAAGAGTCACTGAGGCAGACAATCAATTTTTGCCAAGGTCCAATCCTCCCCTACAACATGCCCCGCAGTGACAGGTTTACATCCCGGTCGCTAGTTGTTATGCCGGGGAATACAATGGATGAAACAAATGAGTCCACCAGTCTGACCGGATTTTTCTGAGAGTTATAAGTGCTAACCAACGCACCACCCCGCACCCCCACCCCTTGAATGTATGCAGGTAAAAAGGGGTAGGAGAAAGGCCAATGAGGGGGGAGGAAAACAATGGCCTTCAACCCAATCCTTCTGCTCTCTCTCTCTCTCTCTCTCTCTCTCTCTCTCACACACACACACACACACACACACACATACACACACACACACAAATAGGTACCGTACAGGTTCACTGACGTTGCATTTTCCACGGTGGAAATAATAATGGAGCCGACGATACCTACTGGGCTCTAAATTTTCAAACTAATATCCACAACGCTTGATTATATGATGTTGTTTTTCTTCAATATACAACTTGCTGGAGACTTACAATATGCGTCATATGCCAAACGAATTTAAAAGTAAAAATCGAAATACATAATGCTTCTTTCTCCCTTTTTATATTTACTTTTTGAAAGATCTCAATGGGAGTTTTTTTTTTTTTTTTTTTCTTCCTATTATCTCTCAACAGAAGTTTTTGTTCTTTTTCATTTGTTTTTTCATGAGTTTCCAAGAAAGGAAGATGCAGCCTTGGGGGGCGTCAAAATTGAGGAATACTGCAACGTAAGTATGTCTAGCCATGTAAGTAGATCGGTGTAAACAGATCTAGTATGTAACTACGCCTGGCAGTGTAAGAAGCTTTGCGAAAGTATTGTGTGTGGTCCGTTACAGGTGGATGGGATCGAAGCGTGATATTGGCTGGCGCAAAATGATTAGGTATAGATGGGATTAGGTGGGTAAGTACAGTAGGTGGCGGAATGGTTGGTATAGCGGTTAGTAGGTGGACTGGTGGGTAGGGAGGAGGACGGCAGGCTGGAAACAGGAAGAAGGTGGATGGTAAGCAGAAAGAATTAGATAGACTGTAAGTAGGAGTCAGCTGGTAAGTAGGAACAAGGCGGTGGACGGTCAGTAGGAAGGAGTGGATGGGAAGTACGAGAACAGATTGGTGAGAAAGGAGAAAGAGGTGTGAAGTACGCAGGAATTAGGAAGGCAGGCTGGGAAGTACTAAAGTATGCTGGAACGTAGAATGAAGGTGAATGAAGGTGGTGGTTGGGAAGCAGTAATTTGGAGGTGGATGGGAAGTAGGATGAAGAAGGTGGATAGTATGGTTAGTAAGAAGATGGATGGGAAGTAGGAAGCTCAGCTGGGATGCCCTGTAGCAAGGAACTCAGGACAGGATGGTTAACTGGTAGTCTGGGTAAATGGTAGTTCGTAGGAAGGATGCATGGAAAGCAGGAAAATCAGCTGGTATGAATAAAAATGGATGGTACGACTGACTGATTGGCAGGTGGCAACACTTATTGGTATGGCTGATTGGCAGGTAGGGCACACGGTGGTTTAGTAGGAGGAAGAATGACTGGGTTAGCCGGTGAATCGAGGAGTTAGCCGGATAAGGCTATCACACTGGTCAATTTTATGGTCAAATAGCCTACTCGACCTTTTTCGGCCAGGCAGCTAATCGAAGGGAATTACGAACCTGCGATCACACACACACTCCGCTATAGCCATCTTGTATCGTGGGCAAAAATAAACAATAAATAAATAAACTTTAAAGTCAAAATTCCAAATGGTGGATCTCTTTCATGTTCAAGACCGGTGGGTATCTTAGAAAAAAAAAAAAAAGTGGATAACTTCCATCAAAACTGGTGGGACTCTTCAAAATTTTTCTCTTCCCACAGAAAATAACAGCTCCAGCTCTGTTAATCGCGCATTTTATGAGGAATGGAGGAGGCCTGGAGGGATAAACGTTTGCGGAAGGGTAAACGTTTGCGGAGGCCATTTATAATCCTCTGGTGTTCCCTGAGGGCGGAGTGAATGGGCGGGCAAGTAAATTAATTTCTTATAAGCATACGGTATACTTTTCGCCAATACTTCTATTACGTTTGGAAATACGTTACCAGTATTTTAATTATATAAAGTATGAGTGTATATCCAGTGCTATAATTATGCTGTTCATATATTAAGATTGTTCTTGCTCGTATTAATACTGTTCTTGTTCCAGTACCATCTGTTAAGCTGCAGACAAATATAACTCTTAATAATACACTATTAACCCCAATAACTTCGGCTGGTGGACGCAGTACTAGGAAGGATGGTTGGTAGGCTGACAAGATAGTGAAGAGGGTAGGTAGGAAGGAAAGGTGGTAGGTAGGTAAGGTACGTGTGTAAGGTAGGTAGATCAGTAGGTAGATGGTGAGGCAGGTAGGAAAGGCACGGTGGTAGGTACATTATCAGAGGCACAATAAATGAGGGTATTATTAGTAAAAAAAAAGGCGGGCGGGTCCAGATAGATAAAACATTTAGATACAGACATGGTATACGGCACGGTTTAGCCTCCCCCCCCTTTCACAAACACAGGTAGGTAAGGTAGGTAAAAAGACAGATACGAGATATACAGACAGAGTGGGATGTAAGTAGGCAAGTAGGCAGATTAGTATGTAAGGTAGGTGGATTAACTGCATATATCGAGGGAAATAGTTAATTTTGGAATGAGGCTCTAAAGATGGAAGACATAAAAGAGACTTAGACAGACTGCAAAATAAGCAAGCAAGCAAGCAGGTAAATAAGTAAGTACGTAGGTAGGCAGGTAGATAAGCACAGTAGGCAAATGGGCAGGTAGGAAGGAAAGGGTGGTGTAAAATCTAAAGAGCAGAACTGAAAGGAAGGTTGGTCGATTACAA
>NC_137051.1:14065000-14262500 GCF_032717465.1 Coenobita brevimanus
GAGGGAGAACCTTCTCAATGTCAGAAGGGGCAACAGCTCCCAGAACTTCTTCCAACCACTTCTCACTCTAGCCACAGAGGTAGATCCAGCCCTACATCCAGCACATAACATGTCCCCCTCCCCCCCAAAAAAAAAAAATAATAATAATAATAATAATAATAAACTTCCATGCACTCAAGAGTCTCACCAGCAAGATCACTCCTTTCACGCCTGACATTCTCCTAATGCTCTCCTCGACACACCTCTAATACCACTACATCTCTTATGCACCCACTTATCACAAACGCAGCACATGATGGAATTAATTCCCACGCCTTTGTGGCAAATCGTACATGGCCACTCTCCTTCATCTTTGACAATACCGCCATCGCTTTTGTTTTATTTACATTTGCTCTTAAGCCTTTGTGCCCCGTACCACCTCTCCACTTCCTAAATCTTTCCTCCGCCTCCCTTTCATTCTCAGCAATATACTGTATATATATATATATATATATATATATATATATATATATATATATATATATAACAATTTTCCAAGTTGGAATGTTTGGGGATAACCAATCCTAGTTACCTCCAGAGCAACTTGAGAGAACTCCCACCAGCTAGGATTGAAAGTTACCCAGATTAGACTAATCATGTCGTTTAAGCTCTTCAGCACAAGGGCATACTTTGTATTTATTATGAAGCCATACGATTTTATGCACATTGGGACTCGCGATTTTATTAAGCCGAGAGAAATCTCTGGAGTCAAAGGATTCAGAGATTTTAAAATGTGTGGGCTGTCCATCTCCCCGCCTCGGCTGACTGCTTCACCGCCAAACATGTCCCGATACCTGCACATTTTTGTTCTCGGGCACCTGCTGTTCAATTTTATTTCTTACTTTTAATCTCTCTCTCTCTCTCTCTCTCTGGTGATGCAGTGAGTCATCATCATCATTATCTTTCTCCATTCGTGACCTTTTGGATGTTAGGTCTGTTTCATCTCAGCCGACTTATCCGTTAAGTTTACAATTTAATCTTGTTCTCTGTCTACTTCTCAGTCAATATATTAGCTTCCTCTCCCTTACCCTAATATTTGAATAGAATTGAGATTTGCTACGTTCTTCACTTCGAGAGGTCCTTCCTAAGATGATAAAATCGTCTGGCGGAAAAAATAAATAAATAAAAACGTCATCACACCGCTAGAGTTAAATCAAGAGGACCGAAAAAAAAAAAAAAGACACCTTGTGTGCCTGGGCTACGTTGCACAAACTAACTTACCGGTATAACTTTTCTCCCGTAACTAAGATTTGTCTTTGTAGGAAGAGACATGAGAATATTTTGCATTCTCCATCCCTTTTCCTTACTGCAGAAACATATGTATTTCATTAGTCTGCGAATCTTGCCCACGAAACCTAGCTGAACTACCCATCCCATTATACAGTGGCAGTTACAACGACGAAGACGACGACGACGACCAATTTCAACCGAATTTTGCTTGGCCTAATCCTCAGAGAACGGTGGCTAAAACTGATGACTGAGATTGCGAGCGCATCGCATCCTACTGTGTTAGTCGCTAGGGTGCACCGGAGTGGAGTACCGTACGCTAATCAAGGTGAAGTAGCTACTCTATCACTCAGACTCGACTCCTACACTTAAGGACTACTGTTCTTAGCTCCTTCAATATCCAGGCTCAATAAATACGTCTGATTGTTCCAAGGAAAAAAAAAAAAAGAAGGAAAGGAAGTTATGACGATGGGTGCATCACGTTAAATCTGACTCCTTCCCAACGACAGCCTTCATTTGAACCGAACGAGATGTGTGGCTGTACCAGATAATATTTATGTATATATATATATATATATATATATATATATATATATATATATATATATATATGTGTGTGTGTGTGTGTGTGTGTGTGTGTGTGTATACGTATGCATGTATATATACCGTATATATATGTACCGTATATATATATATATATATATATATATATATATATATAAAACGAGAAGTCATTGTAGTGAAGGAGATACTGGCGGAGATAACGGGGTACATCACGTCCAACTGTGTTAGCCGCTACGGTGCACCTCAATGGAGTAATCGCAGTGAAGATATTTAAGGCATTCAGTATCATGACATCTTTTTCTTTTTCTTTCTTTTCTTTTTGCTTTCTATATGCATACGTTTTTATTCAGCTTAGCAGGGACTTTTCGACCACGAGATCAAGTATACCCTTCAAAACTCCTTCACTACCAAGATCCCCTTACGCTGAACAAAACCCATTAGAAACACAGTAGCTACAATAAAGTAAAAACCCCTTATTTACGATGTTGTCTTCTATATTACATTCTTACCATCAACAGACGTTTGTATTCAATATCGAGGAGAATATTGGAATTGGAGAGGCTAGATAATATATTCAAACATTTTTACATGAAAAAAAAAAAATCCCTTAAGATAAATATGATACTGTAGCCTCCACAATGCCATGAGGTATATTCAGTTATATTCTTGCCAGCTTCAGACGATTTCACACAACACATTTACAGTCATATTCTTGCTACCTTCATACGATTTTAATCAACTCTGAACAGACGTTCAGTAAATAGGATTAATGAAGGCTACCTCCAGTCTCTCCAGTTCGAAGTCTCTCCGAAGCTGAATAAAATATCCAGGCAGTAAGCAACAATAAAACAAAAAATAGTCGTGAGGCACAAGCAGTAAAATGTAAAATACATCGTATGGAAAAGGATAATGATTCCGACTCGACTTGTTTTCTGCTTGATCAGTAGTGTTTCCTCCGACTGAATTTCAGAAGTGTGCTCCGAATTTCTTAGTCCCCACCTTCTCTCTCTCTCTCTCTCTCTCTCTCTCTCTCTCTCTCTCTCTCTCTCTCTCTCTCTCATATATATATATATATATATATATATATACCTTATATGTCAAGGGCACAGTAGGTCAGCTATCACTGATATATATATATATATATATATATATATATATATATATATATATATATATATATATATATATATATATATATATATATATATATATATTATCTGTCAAGGGCAGAGTAGGTCAGCTATCACTGATATATATATATATATATATATATATATATTATACCTTATCTGTCAAGGGCAGAGTAGGTCAGCTATCACTGATATATATATATATATATATATATATATATATATATATATATATATATATATATATTATACCTTATGTCAAGGGCAGAGTAGGTCAGCTATCACTGAAACATTATATTCATCTCAGCAAGGTTGTCAACATCAATATTCATGACACTATTGATCTGACGTTAGCCTGAATAACATACCGTAGATAGGTGCGTCATCAACCCTCTCATGGTCGGGGCTACTCTAATTCAAGAATTCTATTCCAACTATCACTAGACGATTTCATTCAGCTGAGAATGAATACAGAAGCCTGAAAGTGTTAATACAATCACAATTAACATTATTATAGTTGAGACAATTCTGACATTCTATTCCAGAAAAAGCCAGATAATGTTTCTTCAGCTGAATGGGTCACAGGAGTCTGACTGTTTATTGGCTAATAAACAACTCAAGAGAACACGGCATCTATAATGCATCTCTGCCGCTACATTTGGTTTACAAGACGTCCCTCATCGTGAAGGTTTTACTAATACTTTGTCCACTTTCACTTGGCCTAAAACTGCCATCTGTTAAGATGTAATGGGTGATTGTATCACGCCTATCACCAAGTATTAGGTACGGATGCAGAACCGTAAATGCTTTACTCTGCTACTGATCACCGAAAACTATGCTGCAAAAAGACTAAAATCTACGATTAGGTAACGTATAAATAATAATACTCTCTCTCTCTCTCTCTCTCTCTCTCTCTCTCTCTCTCTCTCTCTCTCTCTCTCTCAGTAGACAACAACAAAAATGACCAAAAAGAAGGCATGTACAAGGAAATTTACTTCCAAAATACACGCTGCAAAAGATGAACACAAACGGCCTCATTAAAAATCTGACCCCTTCCTAAGCCAGAGGGGCCTGGCAAGTGTATATTGATTCTTTTAACGATGGGTGAGCTAAACAAACACGCATCAGTCGCCAAAAGACGGAACGCTGAGTGAGCAGCAATGTTTACAGTCCCTAAGTCGCTGGGGTAAGGTACACACCGTCGGCTCTTGAAAAATAGGCAGGTTCCGTCCAGTATCCCTTTCGGTGATTGCCTTGTTTTCCTCACCCTTTTTTCATATGCTTTTCCTTTACATTTTCTTCTCTTTGTTACTGATATTTTACTTCACAGGAGTATTACATATATTTATCTTGTTTCTTTTTACTATAGCCACGTCGGCTCGAAAATGGGAGGTTCAATTAGTCGTTTTATGTTTTGGCTCCTTTTGCGCACTTTACCTTTTTCTTTACACCGGTTGTGCTGCTGTTTTTTAGTTCTCTCCAGTCCATCAAAGTACCAGTAATCATGGTTTCCTTACATCCATCACAATAGCATAATGTCTTTCTAGCCTCACAGCAGCTTGAGTAACCAGGGTGACAATACATCAGCCGAACGAGCTTACTGACTAAAAAAGACAATGTACATACAGCAGTTTCACCCTAGCACTAATTACATATTTACAGAAGAATACCATACACTTTATTATTTCCCTAGCTGTCAGAATTATGCTCCTTTTCTAACGTAATCCGTTCCCAGGTATAACTGAATTCTATTTTACTTAAATCATCAGTTACAACATTCATTCTTATCTCACTCATAGTTCTTAAGTCTACCCACATTTAACTTATCTCCCTAAACTGCTACAGTAATCTGACAGTTAACTAAAGTGGACTATAATCTGCCCAACTATCTAAACAAATCCAACTTTACTATCCAGGCTACCCGAAGTTTTCTGAACCGAGCTGAACCAAAGCCATCCTCAGGAGCCAACAGTGGCGAGGGTAGCAGCTAGACACTTTGATGGATCACTCGCCACATAAGGTGTGTGTGTGTGTGTGTGTGTGTGTGTGTGTGTGTGTGTGTGTGTGTGTGTGTGTGTGTGTGTGTGTGTGTGTGTGTGTGTGTGTGTGTGTGTGTGTGTGTGTGTGTGTGTGTGTGTGTGTGTGTGTGTGTGTGTGTGTGTGTGACAGAGAGAGAGAGACAGAGACAGAGACAGAGACAGAGAGTCTGTACACATGGAACGCTGGTCATAAAGAATTTGTGGGCATATCTTCATAAGGGAATGAATATAGATATGTATTTGTGAATGTACAGTATGTTTGTGTCTGTACGTATAAATGAGTATGCATGATGTATGGTATGTATTGTATGTACATATATGCAAGTGCATGTGTCTATGTATGTTGTATGTGTTTATGTATGTATAAAGGTATGTCTCTAAGTATGAATGTATGTATGTATGTATGTAGTCTGTATCGCGCCAACACTGCAGCCCACACACCACTAAACAAACACTCCTAAATGCCACAAAAGGCTCAGTGATATCATGGTTTTACACTGCCCACCTTTGAATTCAACACTTTCAGTACCATGACGCTTTTATTACCGCTATCTGAAGACGATTTTTTTTTTTTTAGTTCAGAGGGATTAATGAAGCCTATTACCTAATATCCCCCGCTTGAAAACTCCCCAAGTTGAGTAAAAACATCGAGTGCCAGCAAGAATAACCA
Organism: Coenobita brevimanus; assembly: GCF_032717465.1. Lineage (NCBI taxonomy): Eukaryota > Metazoa > Arthropoda > Malacostraca > Decapoda > Coenobitidae > Coenobita > Coenobita brevimanus. The sequence goes on from NC_137051.1 coordinate 14,070,670, forward strand.
ATAAAATGTCATCGTCCTGAAAGGATTAACGGACACTGTTTCCAATCCATTCACTACAGGGGTCTTTCGTAACCCCTTCAGCTCCAAGGCTCTGTCTTTCCTAGACTGAATGAAATCGTCTTACGCAAGCCAGAATAAAGTACTGTATGTTTGGGATGGGCCTAAACGAGTTAACCTGAATTAAATCGTGTGAGAGAAGCCAAAAGGGTTAATTAAACAGAAATCACAATATTTAATTACGAGTTGAATTATTCACCTTATACTACCAACAGCAAAAGTCCTGTCCTCTCTCTCTCTCTCTCTCTCTCTCTCTCTCTCTCTCTCTCTCTCTCTCTCTCTCTCTCTCTCTCTCTCTCTCACTAATTCTCAACGTTATCCTCACGAATCTGCAGCAACCGACACTGACTCCTTTTATCTGACCACAGATTAATAATGCCATCACTCTTGCTTGCACTGAATTCCTGTAACTGTTCTTCAAAATTCATAAAAAAAAAAAAAAAAAACGCAGGAAATGCAAGAGGACCTTGTAGGTAACAGTATCTATCTATCTATCTGTCTACACACATATATCATCATCATCAGCAGCAGCAGCAGCCATAACTAGTCCACTGCTGGGCAAAGGCCTCCCCCAACCTTTTCCACGAATTCCTTGACTGAGCCAATCTTTGCCACGTTTTCCCTGCAAATTTCTCTATCTCATCTCTCCATCTTCTGTCTGGCCTTTTTCTGCTACGCTTACATTCTCTTGATGTCCAGTCTGTCAGCCTCTTACTCCATCGGTTATCCCTTATTCTTGCTATATGGCCTGCCCACCTCCATTTCTGTTCTTTTATAACTTCTATAAAATCTTTGACTTTAGTCTACTCTCTCACCCAAGTTGATCTTTTCCTGTCTCTTAAAGATATTCCCGACACTGACCTTTCCATTGCTCTCTGAGAACGGATTAATTTATTTTCCATTGATTTTGTCAGTTTCCAGGTCTCACAACCATACGTCATAGCTGGAATTATACATCCGTTATATACTTTTCGTTTCATACAAACTGGCAAGCTACTTTTCATAATGTCCCTATGTTTACCGAAAGCTTTCCACCCAATTGTAATGTGTCTTTTTATTTCGCTATCATGATCCTTCGTTAATTTTGGTATTTGTCCCACGTAGTTGTACTCCTTAACTTCTTCAAGAATTTCATCGCTTATTCTGATAACGCTCTTTGGTGTTGGTGGATTAAGCATTAGTTTTACTTCGGTTCATCTTCAGTCCTACTTTCAGACTTTCTCTGTTCATGTCACTTAACATTTCTTGCAATGCCTCCACTGTTTCTGAGATTAGGACAATGTCATCTGCAAATCTTAAATGGTTTAGCTTTTCTCCATCAATGTTCACTTCTTTGTTTTCCCAGTCTAGCTAGACACACACACACACACACACACACACACACACACACACACACACACACACACATATATATATATATATATATATATATATATATATATATATATATATATATATATATATATATATATATATATATATGCGAGAGGACCTTCAAGTATCTATCTAACTATATCTATCTATCTATCTATATATGCGAGAGGACCTTGTAGGTAATAGTATCTATCTATCCATCTATATCTATCTATCTATCTATCTATATATATATATGCTATTGATATCAGGGCCGTTTCAAGTGGCACAGAGACTTCGTAGCTCCTCTTCCATAGTGCTTTAGTTTGCATATTAGCTACACCATAACATTCCCTTGTATGTTACATTTTTCACCTTAGGATATCGACAACGTCTCCATCAATAACAAACAAATGGATGCTGCGGTATAACGTATAGAACAAACTGCTCTGGAAGAGGTGTTAATTATTCAGGAGCACTCATAATGCGACCGTCTATTCCTTGTCTACATCCAGGAGCCATAATCTCGTCAGCAAAGCAGACCGTCAAGCATCTCTTCCATAGCTATATACAGTAGTTTACGGTACTTAATACACCTTACTGTTCTCTTGTGTTATGTATGCGTTTTTGTAATATCGTGACAGACTGCAGAAAATACATACGAGAAATCATTAACATGTCAAGTGCTGGGACAATCAAGCAGAGAGGAAGTTTTACAAAGCCTCTTAACCCGACGAGAATGCTACCTACCTCTGTCCACCCCTGCCCCTCTTAACCATTTCAGGAAGGCGGCATGTTTTATTAATTCTTGCTATTTCCAGACCATTTTAAGTAGGTTTAGGGAGACCTCTTGTAGTGAAGATGTAAACAAAGGTTCTATTTGACCTTCTCAATTCGTAGTCTCTTACACGCTGACCCCACTCAGCTGAACGTATCAAGAACAGAAAAATATGCCATCGGAGTACGGGAATTAACTGGAGCTCATCACACATTTTCCACTACGCTACATAAGACTTAGCCCGTATTTTCTCTTTCTAAGCGAGTTATTTTTGGATATGGCTGGTCAATGTCCTTTTGTTTGTTTTTTGTGCAAAGTATGGCGATGCTTGAATGATTTATATAACACAGAGTAAGACAGTATGGTGTAGGTGGCTCAATTGGTAGAGAGGTGGCCTGCAGTCCTAACGGACCCAGGTTCGAATCCCGGCTGAGGCAGGGTACAGTTTAAGGATTTGAATTTCATTAAACCAGGCTTTACTGATCTACCAGAAGACCCGCCGACATGTCGTAAAAATACCCCCGCTAATACCAATACACCAGTCCTGTATGAGACAGCCCTAGCATGTATTCAATATGGACGGTGGGTGTTAGCGCCGAAGTGGTGACATGTACAGGTGTATGGTATGTAGGAGGACTGCTGGGCCTTGATAGCAGGCCGTGAAGCCTATGCCCAGAGTCGGACACAAAAAAAAAAAAAAAAAAAAAAAAAAAAAAACAGCAAGATAAATCGCTTAGGAAAGGGTGTTCTGAGCTTCCTTAATCGATGAGAATACGCGCCCTCATGTCTATAATAATGACCTGTTCTCTAGTACAATACACAGAAATAATACTAAAGATCAGTATATTCTGGCCTACCCATAATTTCCCTCAGCCCATATTTCCACACTTACTTGTATGTGTTGAGAGGGCAGGGTATCAGTGGCCTACACCCAAAGAATCAGATTACACCTGACGGCATTCACTTCACTCCATTTCCAGTTTGTCTGTCACCAAACTACCATTACTTTTATTCTTCCCCCTTTCTTCATCTTCTTACTACATGAGTACCATATTACTATCAGCATCATTATTGTTAGCTATACTTATGGTTTAAAATCCACAATGTCGTGACTGTTAAATGTCTGAATAATGTTTCCACCGTCGTAATTATTATTTTTATTTTTATTATTTTTATTATTATTATTATTATTATTATTATTATTATTGATGTTTTTGCTGCTGCTGCTGCTGTTATTGTAGTTGTTGTTGCTGCTGCTGCTGCTCTTTTTGTCATTCCGCCCCTGTTGCTGTTTCATATTTTCTGTATTTTTCCTTCATTGACAATAGTACAAAAATTCATACATAACAGGACATCTGTTTTTATAGAGCCGCGTTGTTTGATTGTTTATTTGTATGTCCTTCAATCACCCCCAGACCAAGGGCCAGAGACCCATATATATTATGAATCAGGGTGATCCAAGGATGATTTTTTTGGGGGGAGGTGTCAAAATTCAGATCTGTGTCATTTGAGGTCACCAGTAGTGTTCGCCTTTTTGGCCCGGGCAACGCCGGGTACCCTTGTACCCGAATTTTTGGCATGGAGACTCATGACGTACAGTTCGGACATAAGCTATGAGAGACTGGCCTTCGAGGTCATTTGAGGTCACCGGTCGGAGGTCATTTGAGGTCACCGGTAACACGCTTGAAAGACTGGACCCACAGCCCAGGTTTTGGCATGAAGACTCACATGACCTCCAGTTCGGGCGTAGGCATTGTGAGGTTGACCTTCGAGACCATTTAAGGTCACCGGTCGAAGATCATTTGAGGTCACCGGTAACAGTAAACAAGTGCGCAAAAATAATGTGCGTTAGTCTGCGAAAGCTGAAATACAGAGTTCCTGGACCTCTTATACTCCCTTCTCAAAAGCATAAGAGGTACCCGGTACATGGTCTTTCTGGAGTAGAAAGAAAGACTGAACAAGAACAAATAGGATTAGAATGTTCGCCTCTTTGGCCCTGAAACGCCGGGTACCCCTACTAGTAACGTAATAAAGTTACCACTCTTACCGCAAGACTGAACATACCTGGGATCCTATCCATAAAGGATCTTAATTCTACAATACACGTGTCTCTACAGCAATCAATTGTCAGGAATCATTTTGCTTTGTCGTATTTTTCCATTTCAATCTTCACTCTAGTTTGTCTGTCAATGTTTGTTAGTGGTATGAGAGAAGATAAATTAACATCCACCCTCATCTACAACTTAGAATGAAAAGAATAAATAACCAGCGTTATCTACAACTTAGAATGAAAAGAATAAATAACCAGCGTTATCTACAACTTAGGATAAAAAGAAAAATGTTCTTGCATAAAGGCCCTGCATAACGTTTGGTAAAGCCACATTGACTGATACCACAATAAGGATGCACCACACGACCACACAATTTATCAGATACGGTACCCTCGAACAGGCTACCCCTACTCCATCAGACAGAAATCTTCACCCACAACATCGACACACTCCAAACACGTCAGCATAGATATTCAAAACTCGTCAACACAGACATTCAAAACACGTCAGCATACACATTCAAATCGTCAGCATACACATTCAAAACACGTCAGCATACACATTCAAAACACGTCAGCATACACATTCAAAACACGTCAGCATACACATTCAAAACAAGTCAGCATACACATTCAAAACACGTCAGCATACACATTCAAAACAAGTCAGCTTACACATTCAAAACACGTCAGCTTACACATTCAAAACACGTCAGCATACATATTCAAAACACGTCAGCATACACATTAAAAATACGTCAGCATACACATTCAAAACAAGTCAGCATACACATTCAAAACACGTCAGCATACACATTCAAACAATGTCAGCATATACATTCAAAACACGTCAGCATACACATTCAAAACAAGTTAGCATAAACATTCAAAACACGTCAGTATACACGTTTAAACACCAAAATACCCCAAGCACATCGACATAAACATCCCAAGCACACCACCACCACCCACATCGTTCTCAGCCTACACAAATCAACACCAAATTTGCCTGGCCTCTCACCAACTCTGCATGACCCCACCTCACATGGTACTTTGGAGGTACAAGATGACCCCGCATAACGATCACTAGCTCAAAGAAATCGGTTTTCCTGAAAATTCTGTACAGCTATTTGTTGCAGCTTCAAATAATGATGATAATGATCTATCTATCTATCTATTGCCAGAGGCCTTAATCCCGTACGGGGTGGCCACAAACAAATCGCCTTCACATAGCCCTGTCCCCCGCCATTTCACTGCCCCGCTCCCAACTCACACCCTCCTCTCTCATATACCTCTCCACTCCATCCCTCCATCTCATCCTCGGCCTCCCCCTCCCTCTCCCCCCCTCCACCTCACCCACATACACTCTCCTCGTCAGTCTCTCACCCTCCATCCTCTCCACATGGCCAAACCACCTCATTGTGTTCCTCCTAACACTTCCTATCACATCCACACCACAACGCTACCTTTATATCCTAATTTGTCAGCTTGTCTCTCCATGTGACTCCACAGGCTCCTCTTAAATAACTCATTTCCACTGCTTTCACTCTTGACTTGTATCCTTCCAACAACGTCCAAGCTTCATTTCCATACGTCAGAGTTGGTATCACAAAACTGTCATGTAGTAACTTTTTCACGTCCATGTTCACTTCCCTGTTTCCTATCACTGCCTTCAAGGAACCAGCAACCTTTCTTCCTTGTTGTACCATTTCAAGCACTTCACCCTCCAAACCTCCATCCTTACTCATCACACTCCCCAAGTACTTAAACATACTCACATTTTCCATTTCCTCATCATCCAACCTCACTGTACATTCACTGACTTCACTTCTCCCAAAGACCATCACTTTACTTTTCCCTAGATTCACCTTTAGATTCCGTTTCTTACACACTCTCCCAAACTCATCCACCAAGTCTTGCAGCTCCCCTTCGTCTTCACTTAACAACACAGTATCTGCAAACAACAGTACAGGGAGTTTCCAAACACTACCCTCTCTCACTAGGGCCACTCCAACATCCACTGCACTACCTTGTACCTCTTTTATTACCCCATCCATGTACAGATTGAACAACCATGGAGACATGACACATCCCTGTTTCAAACCAACCTTCAGAGAGAAAAATTCACTCAGTTCACCAACCACATGCACTGCAGCCTTAGCACCATCATACATACTCTTCACAGCATTCAACAACTTCACATCTACTCCATATATTCTTAGTACTTTCCACAAACCTTGTCTATCCACCCTGTCATATGCTTTCTCCAAATCCATGAAAGCCGCATACAACTTCTTTCCCCTCTCTAGAAACTTTTCCACTAAAGATCCAAGAATGAATATCTGATCCACACAACCTCTTCCCTTCCTAAGGCCCCCCTGTTCTTCTCCAACTAATTCCCATGTTATTTCCCTAACTCTGTTAAGTATCCTACCTTACACTTTTCCTATTACACTAAGTAGACAAATGCCCCTATGATTACCACACACTTCTTTTTCCCCTTTCCCTTTGTACAATGGAATAATTATACCTGACTTCCAATCCTCCGGGACTCTACCTTCCTCCCAGGCCAATCTGCACATCTTCCACAACCATTCTACTACTATCTCTACCCCATGCTTCAGCATTTCACCACACACTCCATCAATTCCTGGGGCTTTCCCCAATTTGACTTTCTCCATTGCTTCCACAACTTCTATCCTACTGATTTCTTCCTGTCTTCTCACTTCCCTCCTTCTCCCAGCCATTCCCCAGCCACTTATACTCGGATTACTTCCATTCTCTATGGAATAATGATAATTATGGTAATACCAATTATAATAATAATAATGATGATAATAATAATTCCGTAATAATAATGAGCTGATGATGATGATGATGATGATAATGATGAATTATTATTATTATTATTATTATTATTAGGTGGAGGCGCTCACCATCCACTCACTGGATGTAAACTGCTCTCGGGTACCTGTCTTTTCCTCTCTTCCTTCCTTTTTTCCGTCCTTCCTCTTCTGTCTTTCTTTCATTCTTTTCTCTTCCTTCTGTTTACGGGTGACTGTTACACTGTATGACAAGCCAAATGGTTCCCTGCACACCAGGAAACCATTTACTACGCTGGGTGGTAACCATATAACCAAATTATGGCGCCTAGTGGTTTAGAGGGTAATTACGGCGCTCCACTAGGATTCAGCCGGTGCAGGTTTATGTCCAAGGAGTGGTAGGGGTTTATAGATCATGTAATGCCACTCAGAGATAAGTGAGGCTGGTCACTCTCATCTTAAATGTCAGGACCAACTGGCCTAGTCCCGGGCTCCTGCGCTCCTCATGGAGCAACACTGGATTAGATGATGATGATGATGATGATTAATATTATAAAAAAAACAATAAGAATGATGATGATGATGATGATGATGATCATCATCATCATCATCATCATCATCATCATCATCATCATCATCATCATCATCATCATCATATCATCATCATCATCATCATCATCATCATCATCATCATCATGATTAATATTATAAAAACACCAATAAGAATGATGATGATGATGATGATGATGATGATGATGATGATGAGGAGGAGGAGGAGGAGGAGGAGGAGAATGAACTTGCGAACACGAAGTAAAAGAACTTTAAACCTTAAACTTCTACATTCAACATCCAAAGCCCATCACTGTAATACATACATACATACATACATACACATACATACATACATACACATAAGTATCATGTTTCCATTTCCAATATCACTGCTTTATAAGCCTTCTTAAGATTTCGACTCCGGATCGCATATCACCACACCACACTTGAAATATATACCGTAAAATTATAAACTGTCATCCAAATACGCTCTTATCCTAACTACACTGCGTACATCTAGCCGAAAATAATTCAAGACGTTATTGTATAATTACTCTTTTACATCCGCGATCACTAAACGAGAGTGGGTGTTATGTTCTGCTGTGTGTGTGTGTGTGTGTGTGTGTGTGTGTGTGTGTGTGTGTGTGTGTGTGTGTGTGTGTGTGTGTGTGTGTGTGTGTGTGTGAAAATGCATTTTTGTCTTTGGAAGAGATCTGAGACAGTGCATGAGTCGGCTGGTTAGAAAGAGGGGCAGACGGGAAGCACAACACGAAGGAAGGTGTGCCGTGGAAGATGTTGCTGAGTCGAGTCAAAAATGCCTCGAGATTTTTTCTGCCTCAGACAACCCAAACATAATCTGCCAGGCAGCGGGAGGGAGGATGAAATAACGAACGGAATCATGGTCATTTTAGAGAACATTAGAATCGACACAAGAAAAATTAGTTTTGGTCGTGAAACCGACAAAAATAAAAAGCAACACCAATATTTTCTCTCAATTTACCGTGCGTCCCTGGAATTCTACGAGTATATGCCTAGTAAACAAAACTAGATAAAGTAGGTTGAAAAACATACAAGTACAGGGGCACTCCGGAAATAACGTGGAATATTAGCGTGTCGAGCAGAAATTGTGGCGGGGTCGTAAGTGTGGGTTAACTGAACATTTTCCACAAACTGCATTTACGTTTCCACCATGCCGGACGAGAGGAGGGACGCGGTTAGTTATTTTTTTCTCTCTCTCTTTTAATTTCCGGCGGCATGGCGAGGGGACATGAGAGTCTGTTGCGAGTGCTTAATAAAGGACATACAATTTCGCTTCAATGACACATCCAGTAAGCTCTGTAATTACTGACTGCGATAAAGTTCCTCAAGGGTTTAACTCAGCTACTCTCAACTCCTTTAGCCAGGGTTAAAAGGCTTTATTCAGCTAAGCGACTTTATTCAGCTTTGGTAAGACATCAAGACTGTGGGGATAAACCCCTTCAACATTTGGATCTCTCCACATCTGAATATGATGCAATCGTCTGATGTCCAGCAAAAGAAAATTCAAGTACCCGTCCTCAGACTGCAGAAGTACACCTCATTAGGTTGATTACTTTTTAAAATTCATAAACATGGTTAGAAATTCTATTCACCAGTCCTTGCCGTTGGACGTCTTTATTATTATTACCGGTATTATTATTATTATTATTATTATTATCATTATTATTATTATTATCATCCTTCCACCTCTACGACAGGCGCGTAGCACCCGTCTAGCATCAAACTCCCATCCCTTTTCTGTCCAGCTCTCTAATATTAGCAAGAGTTAACCGTTACTCCCAGTCTTTCATTTATGCAACAGGTCACCTCTGGAACTGTCTCCCTCTGTCTGTATTTCCTACTTCCTATGATCTCCAGTCTTTCAAAAGCAGTGTGTCCAGGCATCTCGAAATGAAAGGTTCTTGAATTTGGCTCTCTTTTGTATCGTGTTTGTTTTTTCTTAGAAGGAGCGGATTGCGGGCTCCTGGCCTTTGGTTCTTTCTTCCTTGCATAAAAAAAAGGCATCTAGAAAATATAATTTTACACTTACTACCAACAGCTTATTTCATCCAGCTTAGGATAAACTTTTCAGACGAGAGGTTATACGAAACCTTCACTAACTTCTTCAATAAGACACTTATCCTAAACTGAACATTGGTGACAGCATATCAATATACAGTATAAATGACATCATCCTACCTTTCCAGTTCGATTACTTTCTTCTGCTCTAGACGATTTATGAACGAGATAAAAGAGGCTATACCTAACTGAATTACTTCACAGAGACTTTCCTGAGCTGAATATCAGGGCGTCAGTAAGTACCAAACATAAAGTGGGAAAATACGTCGACTGATTGAGGAGGCTAAAATCTGTGGTTGTGTGATGCAGCCGTAATGAATCACCTGTTACCACCACTACCAGTCCTTATCACCACTATCACACAATTGCCCTCTATCCTGTCCTGTGTTCTTGCTTATCACATACAGCAATGATTCCCCCAGTGTGGTACTCACTTCATTACACTATCAGTCCGCTGCTATACAAAGACCTCTCAGCTTTTAACAGTTCTGATACTAAACTTTGAGCGATCATGATAGTTTAGGGTTATAGACTATGCAGCATGTCACGTGATGCATTTTGTTCTGCAAGGTTTATGCTTCTATAAAGGTCATGCTGCAAAACAATGACGACTTCATTAACTCATAAAATTACAGTATTTAACTTTGTAGCGACGAAGAAAGCGTAGCTGTTTGTGATCGAATCCGTTTTTATGTATCTGCTGTACACATACAGGTACTATACGGTATGTAACCTACGTAGGCCTACCTGTGTTCAGAAATATCTTGTCAGTGTCTGATCAAACGAATAAAAAGTGACACACACTGTGTGTTGGTCTATGAAGAAGTGACTCGATTTTGGTGCATCTCGGTCAAAAGTCAAGAGTCAAAGTTCAGGCATGGCGTTCTGAACATCCTCTCTAGACAAGAAGCAACCAGCACTTAAAAAGTCTGCAATATACCACACATCCATTGCACAGAAAATCAAACACATGAATACAAAAACCAAGATCTACCGCCTTCGCAGTTTAATTATGTATGCAATTCATGTTAATGCAGGACGATTTTGTTCAGGCAAGAGAAATCTAGCAACCAAAAATCAGAAGTAATTTCAAACATTTTCATTTCTACCTACAGAAAGTTCCAGTAAATTATTCAAACCAATGCCCTCGCTTCTCTGGTGGATGAGTTACTGATAATCTATTGTGGGAAGCGCTTAGTTATGCCCTTCATAAACTGAGGAGCCTTACACATCTGGGATGAGATTCACTATAATTTTTACTTAAATCAGGCCACTATAAGACTGTTTTATTCACGTTAGGCGATACCGTTTAGTGATAACGTTAATGAAGGCCGGATGCAATCCGTCGTGTTCGAAAATTCTTCCCTAAGTTGGAAAAAAAAAAAAAATCGTCCGGAGATAGCACAAAAAAAAAAAAAAAGTCACCTATTTCAAAGTATATGACCTTCTGCCCTGGCGCCATTGAACTGCCGGCACCTTCTTTACCTGTCATCAACTGCTGCGATACAGAAAGCCTTATAGGAAATGATAGACTAGGCCTATGGCAGCGGAGGGAGGGAAGTCCTTTCAACATTTTTTTTTTATTAGCGACTGAAACTGCAAGTCATTATTACTCGACTAAATCACTTGTCAATTACATACCGGTTATTTACAGTACTTTTTTCTTTTAATTGAGGTTCCTGCGACTCACTTTCAGAAGAATAAATCGTCTAACGCCAGAATGGAATCCCGATACTAGAGCTGTACCGACCGTGAATAAAATGCTGGCACCGGTAGCCTACGGGAACTGTTTTTCTCATACCGGTACTCTATTACAAACGCTTAATAATGCACCATTTTCGCAGAAGAGATACAGGACAACTGAGGTACCGGATACGTATTGGCAACTAAGAGATGCAGAGGAAAATCTGGGAAACTGCGATTTGTGGAAAGGTTGTGGCAGTATTGAAAGGAACAGGCAAAAAAAAAAAAAAAAAAAAAAAAAAAAAAAAAACTGGACTGACAAGCTTGGTTGTCCAAGTGCTAATGCGAGGTCACCCAGTAATACACTGTAGCCTACAGCTTAGGGCTTTTTTTTTTCCCCCTTTAATCGAGGTTACTTACATTCTGGATCCCCCTCAGAAGACTCCACCATACTACGGTATACGCTTAAGTATGAACTCCTCGAACAATTTGCCTACTACACGATCGGCAGATTAAAAACTCAGACTCCTATGACTCACTCAGCTGAAGAAACTCGTCTAACATCTGGTGGTATACAAGTCTAAAGCTGTCCCGACCACTGGGTTAGTTAATGATAACAAACATTATAGCTAACCACTAAGGCTCCCACCGCTCAGTAAAAGACTCAAATAATCTGACGTTAGCTAGAATAAAACAGGGTACTAATCCCGATCAAAAAAAAAAAAAAAAAAAAAAAGCTAACCATTATTTTCATGCCTCTAACAAAAAAAAAGGGGGGGGAGGACAATTATTTCCGTGCCTCTATAACTGTTCCATATACCAGTACTGTATTATTTTACGGCAGGTATTTAGCCGCACAATGGTTGGCATAGGAAGTATGGCCCGGCCTCCACTATAGGTGGAGGAAATCTTAAAACGAACGAACGGCATAGGAAACTCCGTCTAGGCTAATTTTGCACCTAGGCCTAATACCGGTGCTTATTTTTCCGCTCCGATTAGCCTTTTTTTTTTTTTTTTTACGCGAATTTCAATCAGTTACATAAAATATAAAACTGTACCGGGCAACAGGCATTTTTTTTTTTTTTTTTTTTTTTGTGTCCGACTCCGGGCATAGGCTTCCTAACCCGCTCCGAAGGTCCTCCTACATACCATACGCTATCACCACTTCGGCGCTATTTTCCCGCCCTCCATATTGAATACATGCTAGGGCTGTCTCATACAGGACTGGTGTATTGGTATTAGCGGGGGTATTTTTTTTTTATGTCGGCGGGTCTTCTGGTAGATCAGTAAAGCCTGATTTTATGAAATTCAAATCCTTAAACTGTTCCCTGCCCCAGCGGAGATTTGAACCTAGGTGCGGTAGGACCTACAGTACGCTAACTGAAAATACGTCTTATTACAAACAGGCAAAAAACTTCATCATATATGCTATCCAATGCACTGATTATAATGTACGGTATATGTAGATACAGCATACAGAAAGGCGGACAATATGTCAGATACATATGGTAGGTAAATAGATAGATATATATGGTACTACTCCCAGGTGTGATGCAACAAATTCCCACAGATTTACGCGCCATAACATTTTGCCTATGCCCGCATACATATGACTGCCGCAAGAGTACCGGTACCGTAAGTTTTTTGTAGGGTAGCCTGACAAAAGGTACACAAATTTATTCTTATGAAATGTTTTCCTTGATATAACATCACACCATGGATACACGCCAAAGCAACAACAAAACCTGTTAATTCCTCGACATTACTGCAGCGCGACTAAATTATGTGCATAAAATACGATTTAAATATCATCACAATTATCAGCTGTTAAGTCTTTGGTAGTACCGGTATGTTACTACAGCAAGGGTCAAATTAGCTTTTTTTATTAAAATACTTGCGCTTTACCTTTGATTTGTTATATTACTGTAGAAGGACAAGTTAAAAGGAAAAAATATGTTCAAAGATCTTATTAAATGATAGCATATAATCAAGACGAGGCTACCTACTGTACAGGATGATCACCCAACGTATTCAACTCAGCATTTTGCTTCAGCAAGTGTGACATTATTAACACACACACACACACACACACACACACACACACAGATAGCTAAACTACAAAGTAACACTATAACAAGAGATTAATTAACTGCACATGATTATCTAACACAAATATCTCACATTACTAATTCCAGGAAGAGCAAAATAAACACCCGAACAGAAAATACGCAATTCTTAGACATCTTAACACAACGATTAAAAATAAAAATCTTCTCACGTTGCACCTTTAATACTGATTCAAGGCACATTCTCGACCAAGATATTGCACAACACTGCTGGAAAGAGTGATACCCGGCTGTCAGTATATTTGTTCATTCTAAGCACAACATACACACAGTCTAAGCACCTACACAAAACAAAATACAAACATTTCAAACGCACTAGGTAGATGGACACAGTCTGATACAGAGAGTTAAGCACATTTCAAACAAGACCACACACACACACACACACACACACACACACACACACACACACAGAGTTGATCATTTTACCATGCAATACAAGCACGTCATATCAGCATTCAAATCAAGTGACTCAAACACTGCAAACGACTTCATCAATATATATATATATATATATATATATATATATATATATATATATATATATATATATATATATATATATATACCGGTATATATATATATAAAACATTGCCGTGATGTTAACAAGGGAACAGGTGACATCATTAAAAATCGTAATGCATGTAGACTAACTGATGTCATTAATTATCGAGCACCCCAGGGAAGTGACATCATTAAGCAACATACACTCAAATATTAAAACGTCCAAAGCCACTGACATAAACCACCAAACACCCCATTCAAGTGACATCAATAAACATGTATGCAGGCAAGTGGCATCATTATCATCAAACACATCAGGCATGTGATATCACCGAACAAACACCTTATGCCACTGACATCATTAAACAAAAAGCACTCCAAGCCGGATATCGCAATTAAACATCGAGAAAGTTGGCTACATCGTTTAACACCAGATGCTGTCTTTAGACATCAAACACTCCAAACCAGCAACATCAGTTTGTAAATCAACGATTCTTCTAAAAATTAAATTCTGTAAGCCAGCAGCGTCACTATCAAATTCTTAAACCAGCAACTAAATATCAAATTCTGTGCAAAGGCAACGTCACTGAACATCAAATTCTGTAAGCCAGCGACGCCACTAAACATCGAATTCTGTAAGCCAACAGCGTCACTAACCATCAAATTCTGTAAGCCAGCGACGTCAGTAAACATCAAATTCTGGAGGCCAATGGCGTCACTAAACATCAAATTCAGTGAGCTACCGACGTCAAGAAACATCGGATTTTGAACCAAGACTTCACTAAACATCAAATTTTAAGCCAACGACGTAACTAAACATCAAACTCTGTAGGCTGTCACTAACCATCAAATTCTCTAGGCCAACGTCACTAAACATCAGATTCTGTGGGCCAACGACGTCACTAAACATCAAATTCTGTGGGCCAACGACGTCACTAAACATCAAATTCTGCGGGCCAACGACGTCACTAAACATCATATTCTGCGGGCCAACGACGTCACTAAACATCAGATTCTGCGAGCCAACGACGTCATTAAACATCAGATTCTGCGGGCCAACGACGTCACTAAACATCCGATTCTGTGGGCCAACGACGTCATTAAACATCAGATTCTATAAGCCTGTAAGACTGCGACGTCACTAAACCTTTGGCAATTCAAAGCTTTTACATATAACCACAGACTGCACAAGTACCATACCGGAAGGTATATGACGTTCCAGATACTGAACTTAATACACTCATAAAAGAAACTATATTAAGAAGCCTACTTAATTCGACGAGCATACGGGCCTTGGACACACCTAAGCTTCAAACAATGGCGCCAAACAAATCAACTGCAAGCACTTCAACAAAAACTCGCACTGCGGCTTATTAAACTTCTTAAAAGCCATGACGTCAGCCGGCAACCAAACACGTTATCAAGAACTCTCCCCCCCCCAAAAAAAAAAAATACCAAGTAGATGAATTAAATATAATTCAAACTGGTTAATTTATGTAATCAACAACTAGTGAACCTGCAAAACAACTTGAAATATTGGATATCTCTTATACACCTTAACCCTTCGATCCAGTGACGTAATTTTTTCCTGCTCCGTAGGCCTACAGACGATTAGTTTCGAGTAAATCTCTTGCGGTAAGGTGGGTAAATCAATCCCCATTAACCTCCATTATGGAAGATTTTCTGAGCTAGAAAATAATCATACAGAAAACAAAGGACGTCACTAAGGCTGAAGAAGTTAAGCATATTATTGCTGTGGTCCCAGGCTCATCTGGACATGAAACCATTGGACTGCTTGCTGAAGCTGCCCTTCTGTCGTCCATCCTCCTTCCAAAGGACATGGAGGGATATGTGACGTTTTTCATAACTGGGCATTGGGGTCACTCCGGTATATCGGTGCCACGACGTGAAGGTATCCCTCTCCTTTACCTTATAGACTACTCTTAAAAATCAGAAATCAAACTTTGCAATTATATATATTCTTAAAACTCGGCTTAAACAAGTAAATCTAAAAGTCAGCTATTTAGAACTAAACAGAAGGCACTTCAAAATCTAACAGACAAGCTTAAAATCGGCATGCACCATTAAAAATTGCACCATTAAAAACCAGCTACAGCATGATTTATTATATAACAAATACCATTACTAATCAGTTGCTACAAACACTTTAAATCAGCTGCTCCTGACACCCTTTAAATCAGCTACTACAAACATCCTTTAAATAGTCTGCTCCACCACCCAAAATAGGCTATTATAAATACCATTTAAAGCAGCTACTAACTAAAATCCGCTTTAAATCGACCATTCCAAACACCTTTCAAAATGCTGCTCTAAACACTCTTAAATCGGCTTCAGCAAACACTCTTTAAATCAACTGCTCCAAACACCGGCTACTTAAAACACCCATTAAAACTGTAGTTACTAAAAACATCCATAATAATCTGCCAGTTACAAGCAACTCCCTTAGGCTATCCCATTGAATCAATTAACGTATTAAAATGTTATATTTTTACAATTCTCATGATTTAGTGACCTTTCATTTCGAGTGTGAAAGCTACTTCAAAGACCCTCCTCCCTTACTTCAAAAACTCTCTCTTAAGTTATAAATTGCCTGGAGATAGCAATATTGTAGCAAAAACTGTCATCACATTAAAAACGTAAAAAAAAAATAAATAAAAAAAAATCTGCTCCCTTTAAAACATCGTTAAAATTCATTCAACTGCTACTTACAAACGCGGAATCTGATTACTTACGTACGGTACTACAAAGGATGATATTTGGTCATCAACTGCAAACACACTTAAAAGTCGGTCAATTATTACACACTCAAGAACTGCCTTGTTTACAAAACAGTATCAAAAATCTCCCTTATACAGCCCGAAAAAAGAACTCGATCCTGCTGGGTGACTGGGAGGGGCCGATCACTTATCCCCTTCAGACCCTGATTTTTTTTTTTTTTTTTTTTTTTTTAAGGCTACCTCCAAACGATTTCACTCAGCTCTGGATTGACTTTTCAAACCTTTTTTTTTTTTTAAGCCTTCACTAGCAATCCTGAGCTGCAAGAATAAATATAAATGACGCCCTTCGGTTGATTATATTTAAAATTGGTTACTAGCGTCTTCACTCAGCATATAGCCATCGCTCTTTACTACAAGTTTTCTACTTTATTCTTGCTACTAGAAGACTTTATCCAAGCTCAAGGTGGACTTCTCGAAAAGGAATACAAAAATCTGTCACCTAATTTACATCATTCACCCACAAAAATTGTAAAATGTTATCTCCTTTTAACTTTTCTTCACCATTACTTATACAGTACATTTTTCTTTTTAACTTTTCAACCTCTTTACTCCGATCAAGTATCTATTTTTAATCAAATTTACTACCAACAGATTTTACTCAAATTAGGAAGCAATTCATTAGCACTGTAACCATTTAAGATCGCTATGTACAACTCCAGTTCGAATAGTCTCTCCTGAACCGACTCAAATCGCCTAAAGGAAGCAAAGGTATATATATATATATATATATATATATATATATATATATATATATATATATATATATATATATATAAAGGCTAAATAACTCGGACATCCGTGACAATCGGGTGTCAGCTTTGATATAGCCCTCAATTTACACCAATAATAACAATAATGATAATAAAAAATAATAATAATAATAATAATAATAATAATAATAATAACCAAATTAAGACCACAAGGCTAACCCTATGAAACGTAAGAAAGAAAACACTCACCACAGACGCGTGTACGGCGTATGGATGAGGTGATGGAAGTGCGTTTGTGTAGTTATGCCACCCACCTCACCACAATTTTCTTCAGTGCTTCACCATACTAACTTTTTGTAGTGACAGTTTGAAGGGAGGTTCACTTGTAAGGGGTCAACCCACACTACACATGTAATGTTTTTAAAGCATTCCGTCATATTTTTATCTCACAGTCTTCCTTATTGTCAATTCTCGTATCAGTTTCAATTTACAGTGGCCGCTAAGAATGTCCTGTGTCTCTTGATAGCCGCCTAGTGATGAGATGTAGTCACTGAGGCGAGAGAAGGAACTGCCATACACCCGCCTCCATCTCCTGTGTCACACTTCTACCACATCTGAGGATATTATGTGCGTCCGAGGCTCACAATAGATCGTACGGATGCCAATGTAAACAAATGATGCTAATTAACTAAGGGATGATAAGTACACTGTATATCCATTTAAACAATCTTTATCATCTTTCATCACCGTAAGTAGTAACACACAATGTTCAAACAAAATTGTTTAACTGCGAAAACTCCTGCCCAACACAAGGGGTTGGTCGTACGGCAGGCAGCTCACACACAGACCTGGCGGCACCACGTCTACACAAGAAAAATGTGAGCATCTCCTGATACACTCAATGGAGGAGGTCGCAAATCACACCCCTTTTTTATGAACTCTTACGTAACTCCAAGCATATAATCCCTACATATTGAATACATCTGACCTGCTGGTCAAAAGATGATTAAATCTAGAGATTCTTAAGCGGAGATTTATGCGCCAAGAAAGAGTAGACAAGTAGCATACCCGCCACCTAGATCAACTTTTTTTCTTTTTTTTTTAAGCATCTGAAGGTTGTGTGTGCAAAACGGAGAGAAACAAGAGATGCCAAGGGATACAAACTGACTTACCGGACTCGACTCGTGCTCTTGTGTCAACATTACAGCGGGTAAAATGTAACAAGAGCACTTTAGAACCTCGTTTGACTTCTTGTGTTTGTTTATGCACATTCAGGCGCACATGTTTACTCTTTGATTAATTCCTTCCGGATAGCGAATAAAGAACGGTTCGAGGAGCTAAACTGGTTGAAATCTTCACTTACTCGTAGACGAACGACAGAAAACAGGAGCTAATAAACGAAAATGTGAGCAAAAATTAAGTAAAATTGGTCAAATTGCATGGACAAGGTTACAAGGAAGTTGCAGAGGGACAAGAAAATTATGGTAAAAAGTAGTCAGCAAGAGACTAGACTTTGGATGAAAACAATAAGACAAAATAAGAGATTAGGCATTATCACGAATCAAGCATAGATGATACAAGTAAAGATGAGAGCAGTGTATAGGAC
This sequence comes from Coenobita brevimanus, assembly GCF_032717465.1. Classification (NCBI taxonomy): domain Eukaryota; kingdom Metazoa; phylum Arthropoda; class Malacostraca; order Decapoda; family Coenobitidae; genus Coenobita; species Coenobita brevimanus. Next base: position 14,089,806 of record NC_137051.1, read on the forward strand.
ATATTACAAACGCATGTTACTAAGTATCTCAATGAGGAATAACAAGAAGCAACAGATAAGAAAAGATAATTGCAGAAGTCGCCGCTATAATGGAGCACTTATCCTAAAGAGGGTTAAGTTGCCGCACACAGGAATAAGGAAGAACGGCGACAGGGAAGGACACACAGAGAACAAGAAGGAGGGACAGAGAAGGACAGGGAGGTGTTGGGAAGACAATGAAAGGTGAAGGAAGGACGGAGAGGAGGGGTGTAGGGAAAGACGGACTGATGCAGGGAGCACAAGGAAAGGTGATGGAAGGACAGAGGTGTTGGGAATGGGCAACGAAGGGTGAGGGAAGGACGAGGTGGTGTAGGGCGGACAAGAAAAGGTGAAGGAAGGGTGAAGAGGTGTAGGAAGGACAAGGATATTTGAAAGAAGGACGAGAAGACGAATGGAAGGCCAAGCAGAGAAGAAGGAAGGCTGAAGAGGTGTACGGAAAGACAGGGATGAAGGAAGGACGGAGAGGTGTAAGGAGAATACGGAGAGATGTAGGGATGGACGGAGGAGTGTAGAGATGATAAGGAAATGTGTAGGAAGGATCAGGATAAGTAAAGGAAAGACGGAAAGGTGTAGGGAGGACAAGAAGTGAACGACTGAGGGGAGAGAGGGCGAGAGGAAGAGGAGAGGTGTAGGAAAGGACGGAAAGGTGTTGGGGGATAAAGACAGATGACTGAAGGTGGGAAAGTATAGAGAAAAAAGAAAGACGAAAAAAGGAAGGAAGAGAGGGAAGAATAGGAGTGATGCAGTTAAAGATGGTGAGGTGTAGGAAAGGACGGGGAGGTGTAGAGTAGGACAGGGAGGTGTAGGGAAGATAAGGAGAGGTGACTGAAGGTGGGAAATTAGGGAGGGAAAAAGAAAGGTACAGGGAAGGACGGAGAGGTGCAGTGAAGGACGGAGAGGTACAGGGAAGGACAAGAAGAGAAGGAACGTAGGGAGGAAAAGCTAGGATCATCGAAGAACAAAGAGGGGACGGAAAGGGATGCTAGTGACGGATAAAAACAGAGTTGAAAGTCAACAAGTTAAGATGAGGGACGATAAACGCATGGTGGGAAGGACAAAACATTTTAGAAGAATGAGAGACAGGAAGAGTGACAAAAATAAAGGATGATACGAGAGGACTTGGAACAATGGAAAGATAAAAAGAAAATTATTGTACGCTGGAAGAAAGCTTAAGAAGAAGGAAAGAAAAATGAAGAATGACAAGTAAGCAATACATTTTACAACGGCATTAAACATTTAGGAGGGTAGGGGCAACACTTAAGTAATTTGTTCTTGTTCTCGCTACACGATTTTAATCAGCTGAGCAGCCCCTAACGATTTTATCTCAGTTTATTCTTGCAACCTCTAGGCAATTTTCGTAACCCTGGAGAAACCATTTGTAGTAACGGGCTTAGAGACAGTCCCCATAACCCCTTTTACGAACCTGATTTCTCCCCATACGCTAAAATCGTCTGAAGGCAGCAAGAATAAAACAGATATAATGTTCTTTGGCTGAAATGTCTGAGAGGCAAACACATGAATGGTGAGAGATAAAAGAGAAAAAGTATAAGCAGTACGGCAGAAGGAAGGGCAGGAAGGAGGGCAATGGCGGCACCTTCCCTACGTGACCGAGGGACGGGAAGTGACAATAATGTTACGGTTGGTGGGCTGGGCAGGACAGGGCGGGGCAGGACTAGGCAGGGGAGGATGGGGCAGGACAGGGTAGAATATAGCAGTACGGTGCAGGTCACGGCACAGCAGGGTAGGATAGGGCAAGTCAGGACAGGGCAGTGGAAGGCAGGGCAGAGCAGGGGAAGGCAGGGCAGAGCAGGGCAAGGCAGAACAGGACAGGAAAGGTCAGAACAGGGAAGAGTAAGGCAGAACAAGGCAAGGCAGGGTAGGGCAGTGTAGGGCCAGAAAAGGAAGAACAGAACAGGGCAGGGGAGGGTCGAACAAGGTATGGTAGAACAGGGTAGGGTAAAATAGGGAAGGGCAGGGCAGGACAGGGCAAAGCAGGGCAGGGCAGAGAATAATAGGGCAGAAAACAACAGAATAGGGCAGAAAAAAGGCAGAGCAAGATAGAACAGGGCATGGCAGGGTAGAACATGGCAAGGCAGGACAAGGCAGGGCAGGGCAAAGCAGAGCAGGGCAGAACGAGGCAGGGCAATGCAGAACCGGGAGGGGCAGGGTAGGACAGGGTAGGACAGGGTAGAGCAGAGCAGGGCTGGGGGCGAAACAGGACAAGGCAAGGCAGGACAGAACAAAGCAGGGCAAAGTATGGCAGGACAGAACAAGCCACGGCAGAGCAGGGCAGAACAGGACAAAGCAGGCTAGGGCAGGTCAGGGCAGAACAAGACACGGCAGGGCAGGGCAGGCCAGGGCACGGCAGGGTTAGGGCAGGGCAGGACAAGGCAAAGCAAAGGAGGGCATGGCAGAACACAGCAGGGCAGGATAGCCTTCAAATCATGTAGGTTACAACCCGCATCCTCACCCTTGATGTAAATATAGAAGGAATTTGTTGTGCAGGTGGATCAGGTCTAAAATCCTTTCTCTCTCTCTCTCTCTCTCTCTGCCTGTCTGTCTGTCTGTCTGTCTGTCTGTCTCTCTCTCTCTCTCTCTCTCTCTCTCTCTCTCATAACTGCTAACCCAAAAGTCTAGTAAGGCTGTACTTCCAGATGTTCTTTTTCTAATTTATAATTTTCCGTCCTATCATATCGTTAAGATGATCTTTTGCGTGGATTTAAGAAAACATTTTGGGGAGGCGGTGGCTGAATCGGTAGAGAGGCGGCCTGCAGTCCTAATGGACCCAGGATCGAATCCCGGCTGGGGCAAGGAACAGTTTAAGGATTTGAATTTCCTAAAAGCAGACTTTCCTAATCTACCAGATGACCCACCGGCATGTTGTAAAAATACCCCCGCTAATACCAATACACCAGTCCTGTATGAGACAGCCCTAGCATGTATTCATTATGGACGGTGGGTGTTAGCGCCGAAGTAGTGACATGTGGAGGTGTAGGAGAACTACTGGGCCTTGGGATAGGTCACTGCCCCCGAGAAATAGGCCCTGAAGCCTTTGCCCAGAGTCGGACACGTAAAAAAAAAAAAAAAAAAAAAAAAAGTAACTTGTTGATCTCGTTCGTGCCGGTAGAAACACTGTAATCGTAAAATAATCAATCTCCATTTACATTCATTCCTGTTACTACGAGAAGTTCTTCCTGAACTTAAAAATATTGTCTGCAGGTACCCTGACTGAGACAGAAAAGTAAAAGTCACAGTGGTGGAAGACTTAATGGAGATTGTCTCTGGCCCATTCACCCAAGGCGTCATTATTGAGAAGAGATTTGCCTTGCAATTAAAGGCTTCCTCTCAGTTGAGTCAAATTATCTGGTGTTAGCTAGAGACCCTACTGTACATTATGTTACACTAAACTACAGTACACTACACTGCACTACACTACACTATACAACACTACTCTCTCTCCCTCCCTCTCTCTCTCTCTCTCTCTCTCAATAATCAACCCATACTCTTCTTATTTCAGCATTATCCCTTCCCCTATTCTAGTATTACCATCTTCCCGCATTGTAATCATTCCATCTCCCCCCCCCCTTCTCCCCCATCGACCCTCCCTGCACTTCTTTCCTCCCTACCATATCCTGACAGGACCGGTGGTGCCTTGATTAGCACTTCCAGACAATAAATGGAAGAATTCAAGTTTGATTCTAGGTTTGATTAGATCCTTCGTTTCCCTCTTGCCCTGTTTACCCAACAGTAGGCCTACAATTGGGGACCTGGATATAAATTAGTTGACTGCAAGTCGTATTTTGGAGTATGATAGAAGCTTAACAAAAAATCACTGTCTGCCTTAATGAACCCCGTGTGGTCGATAGACATTATTAACCTTAATTCTTCCTCTCTGCATATGCATCGGTGTTATTTTGTATCGTATTCTCGCTGGCATGAGATTTATTATACATATTACACCTTAATACCTTCTTGTATGTTGTATTAATGTATATATTCTTCTTCTATTTCCCCTTCTCCTCCTCCTCCTCCTTCATATTCTTCCTCTTCTTTTTCTCCTCCTTCTCCTTCCTCTTCTTCTTCTTCCTCCTCCTCCTCCTCCTCTTCTTCTTCTTCCCATCACAATATCCCCTTCCCTCCACCAACCAGCACTCCCCCTTCCCTTCCCTCCCCCTCCCGTCCCCTTCCCCGTCCCTACCTTGTTCGATTCGTACTGGTTTGCAGAGCGAGAGTCACTGAGTGAAGATGAAAGCTAACTGTGCCATCCTGTCCTCAACCCACCCCACTCCACCCCGCAACACCGCACCACTACCTGTCCCACCCTACCTCACCTCACCCCACTTCACCCCATCCCTGCTTATCTCATCTCATTCCACCCTTCCTCTCCACCCTACACCACCTCACTTAACCTTGTCTTATTCCATCCCATCCTACCACGCCCCATCTTATTTCATCTCACCCTACCCTGCCTCACCCCCACCTACTCCACCTCACCCTACGTTACATTACCCTCCCTACCCCAGCCCACCCCTCCTGCTTTAACCTTTCAATCCATTGACGTATCTGTAATACCTCCGCCAAGGAAGTTATGTTTTTGGCTTTGTTTGTTTGTTCGCTTGTCTGTCTGCTAATAACACTACCTAATATACTATAGCAGTAGGCGTGTGTGTGTGTGTGTGTGTGTGTCAATTTTGGGCAGCTGAAACTACACATTCAAATCGCACCAAAATTGGCACAAAAATAGCAAAAAATTCGCTGATGTGAAAAAACTTGGTCCCATCACGATTGAAAAACTTTGATTATATTTAATGAGTGATCACATTTTGACCAAAAAACGCAGCTCCCGGTGCCCGCCATAGGCTCTCCGTAGACTTTTTGCCCTGAGGTACAACTAAAATAAACTGGTTAGCTGCACAAAATCCAAGTGACAACGTTAGACTAGAACAGCACATAAACGCGAGAGCCCTCCGCAGGAGCAAGTGAGAGGGGCCCGAAGGGCCCATGAGCACTTCCAGAAAAACTATTACATGAAACTGCACAATAATCTTTAATAATAACTGAGGGCCATCGGAGGAACAGGTGATTAAATTTGGGGCGAAAAATGTCGATGGTCAAGATCAAGAAAATCCTGAAAAGGGAATGCTGTTGATTCGTGGAAGGTATGCGCTCGTTGAGTGTTCCTGTTGAATTCTCGTTACTGTTAGTCAACTTTGTTCGGTTTAGAGACGCATCGAAACAGTGTAGTTAGTTATAACCTTCAATAATCACTTCACCAATTACGTGTCCTTCCTAACTTGAATAAAATCATCTGTTGGTGGCATGAGTAAACTGAAAATATTACGCCATCGGCCTGACCAGCTTAACCACCCCGACAATATGCTTGCCGCCACCACCTGTTAATATTATGTGCAAAGGAAGAGGGAAACTACTGTACTTTATTCTAAAAGCTTCCTTCAAGATAATACTTTCTGATAAAGACTGGTAACATTATAAACTCTTTCTATGCGAGTTACTGATAAAAATCCTAATAAACATTCTTAACTGCTTAAAATACACTGGATTTCTTTTTTATTATCTTTTATAATTTATTTTATCATTTTATTATTTCCTTATTCTTGGCATAGACTAGACAGCCCTTTCCTTTGGATAAAGAAAGTAGCAGTAATGTAGTATCTTATGGTAAGATATGAACTGACAAACATATTCCAATCCGCCCAGTCATACCAAGAGCGGAAGTGAGTACAAAGTTATCCACAAATGTTCCTGTATTGTGTGAGTTGCAAGTAAAATACGTAGATTGACAGACAGCAGAACTGGAAAAAGGACATATATAGTATTCCTAGCTGCTCTAAGTTGGCCTCGTCCACACTAAATGCTTTTGGCGCGGATGGGTGTAAGCGAGTGTTTTGCATCACTGTAACCCATACAAGTGGTCCCATTGCTGTATTTCATTTGGGCGGAAAGTTCAGTTTGCTGCTATTTCATTTGGGGGCCAGTATACCACTTCATTTGAGCGCCAACTTTTAGTTACTAACCAAACCTAACCTAAATTATCTAACCTAACCTAACAACCTAAACTAAATCAAACTAACCTATCCTAGGTTAGGTTAGGTTAGGTTAGGCTACTTCACCTCACCCCACTTCACCCCATCCCTGCCCATCTCATCTCATTCCACCCTTCCTTACTCCACCCTACTCCACCTCACTTAACCCTATCCTAGGTTAAGTTAGGTTAGGTAAGGTTAAGCAAGTTTAGTTTAAGTTAGGTTAGGTTACATAGTTTAGGTTAGGTTTGGTTAGTAACGATATGTTGGAGCCCAAATGAAGTGGTGTACTGGCGATCAAATGAAATAGCAGCAAAGTGGATTTTGCGCCCAAATGAAATGCAACCGGTCCCACTAGACGAGGACGGATGCAGGCGAGAACTTCTGTGGGTTTCAGTGCTGCAGAGCTCCCACCTGCGCCAGCAAGTATTTCGTATGGACATGACCTGAGGCATATGAGAGGGGAAATAATGAGTACTATTTGCATATATATATATATATATATATATATATATATATATATATATATATATATATATATATATATATATATATATATATATATATATATATATATATATATATATATACTGTATATATACTGTATATATATATATATATATATATATATATATATATATATATATATATATATATATATATATATATATATATATATATATATATATATATATATATATATATATATATATATATATATATATATATATATATATATCATCCAATACTTTATTGCTCTTTCAGGAGCGTAGAGGTCCGGGCCTAGGTGATTTAATCCAGACATTTACTGTAAGAGTGATCAGTCACTCACACCTCTGTCGCAATAAACCCCAGAAACCCCTCAGATGTAAACTCCTATGGCCTACATCCGGTTGCAGCTCTATACCCTACTAGACCGCAAAGATTCATTTGATTTAATGGTCACTATCCAGCTTAGAACATGGTTTCCTGGGTTGCAAGAGACCATTTGGTTTGTCACTCTTTGTTACGTAGAGTCACCTGGAAGCAGCAGATCAAGTGAATGGACAGTGGACACTCACCCAACTGAATACTAACTTATTCAGTCAGGAATCTGGCAGTGAGGAAAGATATAAATAAAGACAGACAGACAGACAAACAAGCCAACCAACAAATTATTTCCAACTTCTGTGACCACACCAAGAGTATAAAATTATGTCCAAAGGTACAAAAGGAAGCAAGCAGCAACGGACCTGTTGATCCTTTCGTGGCTGTTTTTTATAAGGAAAGTTATAACTACAAAACTATTCTATTAGCTAAAGACAAGGATAGAAAAACAGGAAGGCTTCCCCCCGCCTACCAAACCCTCCAGCCGAAGTCGGCAGGAAATAATGAGATGGACCACCAAGCAGCATGGAAGAGCTATCATGGAAACTTCATATGAAAGAAGGAAAGGAAATCTTAATCTACACTATCTACCTGAAAGGGAAGTAACATTAAGTCAACAATATTTATCGAATATGTTCTGCGGTTGTATCATCTATCCTAGGAGATAGAGACAGACAGACAGGTAGACAGCCCTAACAAAAAAAAGTAGGCAGATTGACCTATGTAAACATACTGTATGGCTAGACATTCCTAACAAAAAGGACAGAGAAACGGAGAGACATTATCAACAAACAAACAGTTTTAAAAATGCACAGACAAAAAGACAGACACATAGAGACACACATTCCTAACTACACACTAACCACACCTCAAGGTTAAAAAAATAAAAAAAGAGAGAATCCCCTTCCTGGTTGCTGACGAGAGCAAATAGTAGGAAACGGAGAAAATAGTGTATGATGAACAAATGGGAGGATGAATGTCGTGGAGAGGATGGTTGCGTGTGGGAGCTCTCTCTCTCTCTCTCTCGCTCTCCTTCTTTATCCACTCTCATCATATCGCCTCTTTCTCCCACCCACGGATGAGGAGAGGTTCTGCTTTTTCCATTTCCTATTTTTATTTTGCTTTGCTACTTTTCCTTCTTCTTTCATCCCCCTCTATTCTTGCTCTCCTGTCCATCACTCTTCTTCTCCATCACTCCTTCCGTTTCTTATCTTCTGACTTTCATCTCTCAGCGCCCTCTTTATCTCCCAGCATCTCTGTTTCATTTATCTTTATCTCCCTTTTTATTATCGTTTTTACTGACCATATCTCTTGCAGTCTCTCTCTCTCTCTCTCTCTCTCTCTCTCTCTCTCTCTCTCTCTCTCTCTCTCTCGTGCCGGGAATACTATAGCAAGTTCCATATTTTTAAGGGTTGTCCTACAGGCATCGTTTACAAATTAGGGTGAGTGAGTACGGGTGGGCTTGAGAGGTTTCTGGTGGGGAGAGAAAGAGAGAGAGAGAGGGGGGGGGGAAATGTGGAAGGAAGGAAAGGGAGAGGAAGGAAAGTGAGCGGAAAGGAAAGAAAGGGAAGTAAAAGGAAGAGAAAGGAAGCGTGAGGGGTGAGATGAAAAAAGCAATGAATAACTGGGAAAGGTAAGGGAGGGAAGAGAGAGAAGGAAGGAAAGAGAAGGGCGAGAGAGGGAGCGGAGGGAGAGAGACTGAAGTTGAGGAAGACAAGGAAGAAGAGGAGGGAAGAGGAACTGTAACTGCGAGACGGTGGGGAAGGGGAAAGGGAGAAATGAGAGGAAGGTAAGGGCAAAAGGGAACGAAAAACGAAAGATAGGGTAATAGAAGGGGAAGAAAAAAAGGACGTAGGAGGAATAGGAGAAGGAAGAATGGATTCATATACAGTAAACAAGGGGAAGAAAAGCAGAGAGGGGAGGAAAATGAGGGGAGAGGATAAAGGGGAAGAGAGGAAGAAGAGGGGACGGGAAAGAAGGAAGATGGCTACAAGAGAGAGTGGATGAAAAGGGGACTGAAAAGAAAAGGAATGATAAAGGGGAAAAGATACAGAAACAAGAGGCGAGGAAAGAAGGGAGCAGATAACAGGGTGATGGGAATAAGAGATGAGGTAGGGAGACAGAACTGATTTTTCGAAATGTGTAAAGAAGGGCAAAGAGGATGAAAATAAAATGAAGAGAGGGAGGAGGTATGTAGGAAAGTGAAGGGGAAGAAAACAAATTAAGAAACACGGAGAATGGCAGAGAGAAAAAAGGAGAAAGGGAGAAGACACGGGGATGAGATAAAAGATGAACATGGTAGAAAAGAAGAGGTCAGTAGAATAAATGGATGGGGATAAAGAGATGGAGTGAAACAAGAAAAAAAGGAAGGAAATAAATCTATCTATCTATCTATTGCCAGACGCCTCAATCCCGTTCGGGGTGGCCACAAACAAATCGCCTCCAGGTCGCCCTGTCCCCCGCCATTCCACTGCCCTGCTCCTAACTCATACCCCCCTCTCTCATATACCTCTCCACCCCATCCCTCCATCTCATCCTCGGCATCCCCCTCCCTCTCCCCCCCTCCACCTCACTCACACTCTCTTCGTCAGTCTTTCACCCTCCATCCTCTCTACATGGCCAAACCACCTCAGTGTATTCCTCCTAACGCTTCCTATCACATCCACATCCACACCACAACGCTCCTTTATATATATATATATATATATATATATATATATATATATATATATATATATATATAGTATATGTATGTATGTATGTATGTATATATTACAGGTACTTTGTGTAACCAGTGATTTCATGAAAAGCCTTAGGAATTAGTGAAGAGTTTAAATTAGGATGGGTTAATTAAGGTTAAGTTAATTTAGGCTACAGTTAGATTAGGCTAGGATAATCTAGGTTAAGTTTAGGCTAGGTTAGGCTAGGTACATACTTGACCTCTTCCATACAGCTAATCCTTCTGCTTACACTGTTATTCTTTCCTCTCCGTTGGGCTCCTTCCGACCGCAACCTTATCACCATAACCTGTTCTATCGCTCCAGTGCGACCTGTGGACCCTCCAAAGAAACGTCGGTTGTAGCACTTTGGAGCTGCGGATTGGGAGGCCATCAAGCAGTACACTTTTATTTTCTTTGGAATGATTATTGTATCCATGGCCGAGAGCAATCTGAGTGTGCCTGGACTGTGTTGAATGTGCTCATATCTGTCACAGACATGTGGCCATAATTCCTCTCTTGTTTGAGCCTCTGTATCATATATCAACGTCTTTAAGTGACCCCATGGGTAAAGTCCAACGGGTTCAGATCAAGGGAATTGGGTGGCCAGGGAAGGGGGACAGCAAGCCTTATCCACCTCTTGGGATAAACAGTATCCAAATATTCCCTTGATGCTCGGGGAAAATGGGCAGGTGCACCATTATGCATGAACCACATGAGACACCGCACCCCCAGTGGCAGATATTCAAGTAACACTGGCAGTGTCTCCTCGAAGCAGTGCCTGTAGAGGTCTCCTGTCAGCCGCTGTCGTAGCAGGTAAGGGTCAATATTGTAATCTCCAATAATGCCAGTCCATACAATTATGGAAAACCTGACCTGGTGTGCACTACGTACTGTTGTGTGAAGGTTACTGTCTGCGCATGTATGTGTGTTGTGCGTACTGATGGTACCATCTTAATGTTGCCTCATCTGCGAATAAAACAGTACTGGTGAACTGAGGATCAACAGTATGCTGTCGTAAATACCAATGACAGAATTCAATCCGTCATGGATAATCATCAAGCTCCAACCTTTCGACCTTCTGGTGATGATATGGGCACAGTATGTTTGTGTGGAAACACCTCCAGACATACGACTGTGGCACAAGCAATACAGCTCCAACTGCTCATATACTGGGATGTGGATTTTCCTGTACCAAGTTCAGGACTTCCTCGTCAGTGAGGTCCCTGTGTCAGTTATGTCCCCTGAAATCTGCTGTAAAACGATGGACAGTTCCCTTTTCCCTCGGCCTCCGATCAACTGCGTTCAATGTTCAGGGGATTGGCAGCCTTCGGTTTGGATACCGTTCTTCATTCAATCGTGCAGCTTGTGCTGTATTTCCACCTGCAGCCCCAAATGCAAGGTGCATATCAGCACCTGTGTACTTCTCCATGGTGAAGTGCACTCCGATACAGCACCTGACCGTGACCTACAGGCATAAGATAACAGACAGTCGTAGATACAGTACAGAGGATGTGATGACTGCCAATACTACATTACGTTATCACGTCAGAACAGACTGACGTAGCCAATCCTGCAAAATTCATAATCCACAGATTTATCCGGCCTGGGCTGCGGCAATGACGCGAATGTTGTGGGGTGTGCACCAGCCAGTCCACATTACCTCCCCTTCCCCACATCCATCCCAATAGGCTACCTTCCCTCCCCCACCCCATCTCCCTCCGTACCTGCCTTTACTTCATTTGGTCGTACACAGTTCGTGTCACACTGCAGCTATGTCGTTCGTCTGTATCATGTACGCTGTACTGCTGCACAGTCGCTCAAAAAAGTATCCTCCCACCGCATGAACGCAGGACTTCACAATGTGTCGGGCGATTGAAGCAGTGTCGGTATTGTTGGCAAGCCTGGCTCACTCAAATATCACGACAACTTCGGTACCTCAGATCCGAAGGTTGAGTCGAGGATTTCAGATATCCGATACAGAGTCTATACTGTTTTGTTGTACTCATACAGGCTATGCATCGGAAATACAGGTACGGTATATGAATAATCCCATTTCATATATCCGAGATAATTCCCTTATTGCATTTCACAAAGGCATAATGTTTCCATATGACACTTTAACTCGTATGTAAACCGAGGCTACTAACATATCTCACGCTCACTTAATATTTTCCATATTTCTTCGTCCGTTGTGTCAGATTGACTCACGGCACCTTTGGGAAGATATATATATATATATATATGTGTGTGAGTGTGTGTGTGTGTGTGTGTGTGTGTGTGTGTGTGTGTGTGTGTGTGTGGATGAAAGGATGCGAAGATGTGTAAAGGATGCAAGAGTGTATAGAGGTTGGGGGAGTGGACTTTCTGACCACTACTTGGTGGTGGCCAGAATTAGAATGCAAGTAAGATGGAGGAATAGAAGAGGGGAAAGACGAGAGGAAGGAGTAGTTGCAAGGAGAGTGGAAAGGTTACAAGAGGATGAGAAAAAGGCAGAGTATAACAGAGAAGTGGAGGAACGATTGGGCAAATATGAATTGGAGCAGATGGGAGACGTGGAAGGTGTGTGTAAGATATTTACAGAAGAAATATGTGCAGTATGTGATGTGGTGTGTGGAAGGAAGAGAAGACGAAGGGGGGTGCAAGGAACAGCGTGGTGGACTGAAGAGGTGAAACAGGCTGTGGCACAAAAGAAGAAAGCATACAATGAATGGATGAGAAATAGGGGCGTGGAAGAAGTTGAGAGGCGGAAGAGAGAGTTATATGTGGAAAGAAAGAAAGAGGTGAAAAGATTAGTAAGAGAGAGTAAGAAGAGAATGGATGAGGAATTTGGAAGGAATTTGAGTGTAAAGTGGAGGGACTGTAAGAAAATGTTCTGGAGAGAAGTGAAAAGAGTAAGACAGGGTGGAAGTGAAGTAAGCAGGGGAGTGAAAGATAAAAATGGTAGATTACTAGTGGAGAAGGGAGAAAAAGTGAACAGATGGACAAACACTTTAAGGAATTGTTGAATGTAGAGGATGGAAGTAATGCGAGTATAAGTGGCTGGGGAATGGCTGGGAGAAGGAGGGAGGTGAGAAGACAGGAAGAAATCAATAGGATAGTTGTGGAAGCAATGAAGAAAGTTAAATCGGGGAAAGCCCAAGGAATTGATGGAGTGTGTGGTGAAATGCTGAAGCATGGGGGAGAGATAGTAGTAGAATGGATGTGGAAGATGTGCAGATTGGCCTGGGAGGAAGGTAGAGTCCCGGAGGATTGGAAGTCAGGTATAATTATTCCCTTGTACAAAGGAAAAGGGGAAAAAGAAGTGTGTGGTAATCATATGGGCATTTGTCTTCTTAGTATAATAGGAAAAGTGTATGGCAGGATACTTATAGACAGAGTTAGAGAAAGAACAGAGAAATTAGTTGGAGAAGAACAGGGAGGCTTTAGGAAGGGAAGAGGTTGTGTAGATCAGATATTCATTCTTAGATCTTTAGTGGAAAAGTTTCTAGAGAAGGGAAAGAAGTTGTATGCGGCTTTCATGGATTTGGAGAAAGCATATGACAGGGTGGATAGACAAGGATTGTGGAAAGTGTTAAGATTATATGGAGTAGATGGGAAGTTGTTGAATGCTGTGAAGAGTATGTACGATGGTGCGAAGGCTGCGGTGCGTGTGGATGGTGAACTAAGTGAATTTTTCTCTTTGAAAGTTGGTTTGAAACAGGGATGTGTCATGTCTCCATGGTTGTTCAATCTGTACATGGATGGGGTAATAAAAGAGGTACAAGGTAGGGTAGTGGATGTTGGAGTGGCCCTGGTGAGAGAGGATAGTGTTTCGAAACTCCCTGTACTGTTGTTTGCAGATGATACTGTGTTGTTGAGTGAAGACGAAGGGGAGCTGCAAGGCTTGGTGGATGAGTTTGGGAGAGTGTGTAAGAAACGGAATCTAAAGGTGAATGTAGGGAAGAGGAAAGTGATGGTCTTTGAGAGAGGTGAAGCTAGTGAATGTACAGCGAGGTTGGATGGTGAGGAATTGGAAAATGTGAGTACGTTTAAGTACTTGGGTAGTGTGATGAGTAAGGATGGAGGTTTGGAGGGTGAAGTGCTTGAAAGGGTACAGCAGGGAAGAAAGGTTGCTGGTTCTTTGAAAGCAGTGATAAGAAACAGGGAAGTGACCATGGATGTGAAAAAGTTACTACATGACAGTATTGTGATACCAACTCTAACGTACGGAAGTGAAGCTTGGACACTGTTGGAAGGACACAAGTCAAGAGTGAGAGCAGTGGAAATGAGTCATTTAAGAGGAGCCTGTGGAGTCACGTGGAGAGACAGGCTGACGAATGAAGATATAAAGGAGCGTTGTGGTGTGGATGTGGATGTGATAGGAAGCGTTATGAGAAACACACTGAGGTGGTTTGGCCATATGGAGAGGATGGAGGGTGAAAGACTGACGAAGAGAGTGTATGTGAGTGAGGTGGAGGGGGGAAGAGGGAGAGGGAGGGTTAGGCTGAGGATGAGATGTACGGATGGGTTGGATAGGTATATGATAGAGGGGTGTGTGAGTTGGGATCAGGGCAGTGAAATGGAGGGGACAGGGCGACTTGGAGGCGATTTGTTTGTGGCCACCCCAAACGGGATTGAGGCGTCTGGCAATAGATAGATTATATATATATAAATATATATATATATATAAAATATATAATATATATATATATATATATATATATATAAATATTATATATATATATATATATAATATATATAAATATATATATTATATATATATAAATATATATATAAATATATTATATATATATATATATATATATATATATTATATATTAATTATATATATATAAAATATATATATATATATATATATATATATATATATATATATATATATATATATATTATATATATATTATTATATATATATTATTATATATATATATTATACATATATATTATATATTATATATATATATATATATATATATATATATATATATATATATATATATATATATTATTTATATATACATTTATTATATATATATATATATATATATATATATATATATTATTTATATATACATTTATTATATATATATATATATATATATATATATATATATATATATATATATATATATATATATATATATATATATATATATATATATATATATATATATTGCCAGACGCCTCAATCCCGTTTGGGGTGGCCACAAACAAATCGCCTCCAAGTCGCCCTGTCCCCCGCCATTTCACTCCCCTGCTCCCCACGCACCCCGCCCTCTCTCATATACCTCTCCACCCCATCTCTCCATCTCATCCTCGGCCTCCCCCTCCCTCTTTCCCCCTCCACCTCACTCACACTCTCTTCGTCAGTCTTTCACCCTCCATCCTCTCCACATGGCCAAACCACCTCAGTGTGTTCCTCATAACGCTTCCTATCACATCCACATCAACACCACAACGCTCCTTTATATCCTCATTCGTCAGCCTGTCTCTCCATGTGACTCCACAGGCTCCTCTTAAATAACTCATTTCCACGGCTCTCACTCTTGACTTGTCTCCTTCCAACAACGTCCAAGCTTCACTTCCGTACGTTAGAGTTGGTATCACAATACTGTCATGTAGTAACTTTTTCACTTCCATGCTCACTTCCCTGTTTCTTATCACTGCTTTCAAAAAACCAGCAACCTTTCTTCCCTGCTGTACCCTTTCAAGCACTTCACCCTCCAAACCTCCATCCTTACTCATCACACTACCCAAGTACTTAAACGTACTCACATTTTCCAATTCCTCACCATCCAACCTCGCTGTACATTCACTGACTTCACCTCTCTCAAAGACCATCACTTTACTCTTCCCTACATTCACCTTTAGATTCCGTTTCCTACACACACACTCTCAAACTCATCCACCAAGCCTTGCAGCTCTCCTTCGTCTTCACTCAACAACACAGTATCATCTGCAAACAACAGTACAGGGAGTTTCGAAACACTATCCTCTCTCACCAGGGCCACTCCAACATCCACTACCCTACCTTGTACCTCTTTTATTACCCCATCCACGTACAGATTGAACAACCATGGAGACATGACACATCCCTGTTTCAACCCAACTTTCAAATAGAAAAATTCACTTAGTTCACCATCCACACGCACTGCAGCCTTCGCACCATCGTACATACTCTTCACAGCATTTAACAACTTCCCATCTATTCCATATATTCTTAACACTTTCCACAATCCTAGTCTATCCACCCTGTCATATGCTTTCTCCAAATCCATGAAAGCCGCATATAACTTCTTTCCCTTCTCTAGAAACTTTTCCACTAAAGATCTGAGAATGAATATCTGATCTACACAACCTCTTCCCTTCCTAAAGCCTCCCTGTTCTTCTCCAACTAATTTCTCTGTTCTTTCTCTAACTCTGTCAATAAGTATCCTACCATACACTTTTCCTATTATACTAAGAAGACAAATGCCCCTATGATTACCACACACTTCTTTTTCCCCTTTTCCTTTGTACAAGGGAATAATTATACCTGACTTCCAATCCTCCGGGACTCTACCTTCCTCCCAGGCCAATCTGCACATCTTCCACATCCATTCTACTACTATCTCTCCCCCATGCTTCAACATTTCACCACACACTCCATCAATATATATATTATATATATATATATATATATATATATATATATATATATATATATATATATATATATATACAGGTTACAGGTCTCCCTTGTTTTACGATTGGTAGGCGTTCCTAGAAAGGCAATCGTAAACCGAAATTAAGGTTTAATGGGAAAAATAGGGATGCGTTCCTGGACTCATGTATAAGGAACCAAAGACCCATAGAAGTGATCTAATATGCAATAATAATGATGATGTTTTATGTATTGTAGTGCATCAGAATCACATAGGTATGTACATTTGCAAACATAAAGACATGAAATAGCAAAAACAACATGAAATACAGCTGTACTGTACTGTAATGTACTGTTATGTACCCTCCTACTGTACTGTAGCTACGTCCACCCTTAGTCGGTCCCCCCCGAGGCTGAAGGACGTAATGCCCTAATGTCTCCTCCGATGCTAGGAGACATCCTGGGCCAAAGCCCATCACTCGTCAACACAAGAGGTGGAGAGGGAGGAAGCAGGAGTGGTGGAGGTCTGGGTGGCAGGGGTGCATGAATCAGGAGAATGAGAGGTGGTGGAGGTGGAGGTTTGGGCGGGTATGCCACGCAACTCTCAGCTGATCTGCCTGTGAGCATGGGATTTCCACATGTCCAATCATAAATGCGAGGGAGCTCAATTGTAAAATGAACACTTGGTACTAAAGAATAATGATCGTAAATGCGAAATATCGTAAAACGATACAGCGTAAAATGAGGGAGACCTGTACAGATATATATATATATATATATATATATATATATCTGGACATTGCTACTCCTCACCTTGCCCTAGAGTGGGAAAGGAGGTCTGGATGATGATGATCTATCTATCTATCTATTGCCAGACGCCTCAATCCCGTTTGGGGTGGCCACAAACAAATCGCCTCCAAGTCGCCCTGTCCCCCGCCATCTCACTGCCCTGCTCCCAACTCACACCCCCCTCTCTCATATACCTCTCCACCCCATCCCTCCATCTCATCCTCGGCCTCCCCCTCCCTCTTTCCCCCTCCACCTCACTCATACACTCTCTTCGTCAGTCTTTCACCCTCCATCCTCTCCACATGGCCAAACCACCTCAGTGTGTTCCTCCTAACTCTTCCTATCACATCCACATCAACACCACAACGCTCCTTTATATCCTCATTCGTCAGCCTGTCTCTCCACGTGACTCCACAGGCTCCTCTTAAATAACTCATTTCCACTGCTCTCACTCTTGACTTGTGTCCTTCCAACAACGTCCAAGCTTCACTTCCGTACGTTAGAGTTGGTATCACAATACTGTCATGTAGTAACTTTTTCACTTCCATGCTCACTTCCCTGTTTCTTATCACTGCTTTCAAAGAACCAGCAACCTTTCTTCCCTACTGTACCCTTTCAAGCACTTCACCCTCCAAACCTCCATCCTTACTCATCACACTACCCAAGTACTTAAACGTACTCACATTTTCCAATTCCTCACCATCCAACCTCGCTGTACATTCACTGACTTCACCTCTCTCAAAGACCATCACTTTACTCTTCCCTACATTCACCTTTAGATTCCGTTTCTTACACACTCTCTCAAACTCATCCACCAAGCCTTGCAGCTCCCCTTCGTCTTCACTCAACAACACAGTATCATCCGCAAACAACAGTACAGGGAGTTTCCAAACACTATCCTCTCTCACCAGGGCCACTCCAACATCCACTACCCTACCTTGTACCTCTTTTATTACCCCATCCATGTACAGATTGAACAACCATGGAGACGACACATCCCTGTTTCAACCCAACTTTCAAAGAGAAAAATTCACTTAGTTCACCATCCACACGCACTGCAGCCTTCGCACCATTGTACATACTCTTCACAGCATTCAACAACTTCCCATCTACTCCATATATTCTTAACACTTTCCACAATCCTAGTCTATCCACCCTGTCATATGCTTTCTCCAAATCCATGAAAGGCGCATACAACTTCTTTGATGATGATGATGATGATGATGATGATGATGAAAATATACTGTATATGAAATTAATACTGTACTTAAGAAATACTGTACTTAAGAAAAGAATAAGGAACATGATTAATAAATAAAAGTATTAACACGATAAGGAGCAAATAGTCATTTTATTTTCATGCCAGTACGAACTAATATAAATATTTCCTTGTTTTCAAACCTTGAAGTGAATATTATTTAGGTTAATTATATCTGCAACCTGACATGACCCAAAACAAGGAATCTGACATATAAACTTAGTACAGTATATTGCTCAATTGCTCACAGATGCATCCCAACACATCTCACAACACTCACAAGTCACACTGAATATATATATAAGGTACTAATACATACTGATGTGAAAAATATATGCCTATATCTTGAGGGGTATAATTCTCTTCATTCCTGCCTTAAACCACAAACTGCATTTCAATGAAACAGCCAAGGGGGCGCCTGCATTGTATACTGTACACAAGTTTCCTCTAGGAAAACTTTCATCTACACACCTTGACTGACCACTAAAATCTGTATATAATGTGTATATGCGTCAATGACTCTGTGTGCATCAATGACAAAGTAATGTTCAGAAACAGCAAGATCTGGTGGCTGCATGGTTTCCCTCAGGTGAGTCTTCAAAATAAATTTTGAATATGTAACCCATTACCATAACTTCTGGTGCCATTACAAGATTTTGTTGTGTTAAAAATAACCAATGTTCCCCAATGAAAATGTATTCACTGTAAAGAAAAAATACTGATGTCTACACATAATATCCATGTATCATCCTGTAAATAACATTCATATCCAGGGTAACAAAGAAGACCAGTGGGAATGACTGGCTTTCATAAATTATTATTTGTGTGTATGTGTGTATTGTGGCAGCCAGCTTACATGCACCTGATATGGGCAGACAGCTCTACTATACATGTTCAAGTCGTGTTTACGAGATCTGAAGGGCAAATGATCTACAGGGTCATGAACAATACTTATATAACCATGGAACATATTTTTTTTACAAATTATTTTTAATTACATGCATATATGGTCTATTGCATAATTTGGAAAAGACCCTTCAGAAACCTTTTTAAGTGAAAAAGTAATGTACAGTATAGTGAATATGAGGTGTTCTGCAGAGGTATGACTAATTAATGCCTTCCCATCATGCCTAAATTCTGACTGCGTAATCTACTCTAGCTAGTCTTAATCATTCCACAAAGGACTAACAACCAACTGTTGATGAAATCTACATGATTTTTAGATTATCATACATAAGGAGCCACTTCCCCTATTATGAATTATAAATGTGCAAAATGTAATGTTTCTTAGGCCAACAACTATAGTTACGATAAAAACATAATTGGGAGAAAAACAACAAATTCAGAGCTGAAAATATTAAGAAAATAATGAAGAAAACATGATAATGAGGAAAAGAAATAAATGTCAACAAGAGGAAATATGTGACAAAACACTGGAAAGAGGTATTGTACTGAATCAAGGAGGAAATCCAAAATGCCATGCATGAGGTGAAAGTGGTGCTGGAAAGTGATGCCTTCACATGAGACCGAATTAACTGGGTGGCTCCACAGGCCAGTTATACATAAAAGTGTCCCTTAGCTTCCTCCCTAGCCCCCAAAATGAGGATGGTGACCTGCAGGAGAAGGGCAACGTCAGCCTGCAGTCGTCCAGTTTCACATCCACATGAACCTGAAGCAACATCAAGGGGTGAAAGTAATGTGGAAGTTCAGAGTAAACTGGAATACAGGACAGGAAATACTCTGTGTGGGGCTTGACTGTGATGTAATAATTCTGTTTCACCAAAAACAGAGCAAAGAAGCATAGAAAAGATGCACTATATCTTTTTTATAATTGCACATAAATCTGTGGATGAGTCTGCCATACACAGCTAAATACACTATGACTGCATAACACACTATGAAGTACAACAGCTGAGACAAGCAACTCGATGAGGCTCGGTCCATCAGTAACTAAATAAAAATTAGACAGGCTTGTGGTTCTAAATGCTGCTAGTATAACATTTTATTTCCCTAGCTTAAACAAATGCAATAATAAAATTTTTCATTAGACTTCTAGCAGACCAAAGTAACCTACAAATATAGTAGTAATAATGTATATGTAGTAATAATGTTATCACAATCCAATGCCACCAACTTGATAGGGGCAACTTGTCACAAGTATGTGTAGATTCTGCACTCATTCATAGATATGCCTGCACCTCTCATAACAGTTTTGATATCTATGTTCATCTACCTGGTAAGGAATTATGAGAGTACAACTGGTCATGAAAATTATTATTATTTCAAACACCTGGGCGAGAAACAGGCATGTTTCTTTCCCCTTGTAAGCAGTTCTAGAAATTTGCACAACATTGTGATCTGAACATGGCCTCACTAAATTACGTACAGTCCTCCCCAGACACAGGAAGCAAACAAAAGAGATAACCCACTAAAGAGCATAAAAATGTATAGTCCTAGGTAGTCAAGTTACATGAACAGTTGGCTGAAAAAAAATGCATCACAATACACGGAGCTCAAAACTGATAAAGAAGAAAATATTACAATCAATAACAAATGTTTCAGGCATTCAGTTACTACTAAAAACAGCCATTCACTGCAAGACACAGCAGACACATGAAGACTGAACCACTATTGCACAAGCACAAAAAAAACAGGGAAGAAATAGACAATCAGTATTTCAAGTGCTTTGCAAGTTGACCAACAATTATACAGTATGCTCCAAGGATGTCGATACTTTTCCTGCCTACTGAACAACCCACACAGAGAAAGAGGCTTGAGGGTAGAGCGGTGGTGATGAGGGAGGGGGGGGGATGTGGGCGTGGTCTTAGCTTTGAGGGTCTGGTCTGGCCAGAAGTCTTTCCACTGCTGCATTCACATCACCAAATGTCGCAATCAGGGCTGGAAGAGGTAAGGGTCGGTTTCAGGTTTTGCAGCCAAGCCAAAAAATACGATACCTAAAACAATTTCTAAAGATGCCTTTTATCTTTGTATGTCAGGTGTTCCCGGTTCGTGGTGATGTGTATGTCACTAAATCATTCATCAAAATATCATTCCTCCTCCATTTTTTCTATGAAACAGCAATATTATCATGGAATAAGTCTGCTAAGCATTGCAGGAAAGGCATATGGTTGAATAATCACAGAGGATAAGAAATATTTCATAATATCCGGTGAGCAATGACCAAGGTGGCTTTAGGAGTGGTAGGGAATATGTGGACCAAATATCTGCAGTAAGATAGATTGTGGAAGAATGCATGGAAGAAGAACTATAGTAATGTATTTATGGCATTTGTGCATTGGAAAATGTGTATGACAGGGCTGACTGTGATGGATTATGGGCAGTTTAAAGCACTATGCAAAACAAAAATTGCTGAGTGCTAAAGAGTTCTTATGATGGTAACGAAGCATGATGTAATAGTAGGATGATGTCTAAGTGATGGTTCAGTTTCAGTACTGAGGAAGGCAAAGAATGTGATGTATCCATGGCTATTTATGATCAACATAGTTGGGTTTCTAAGAGATTCAAACTCCATTTATGGAAAGAGGGTGATTAATGGTGAAGAGCAGAGTGCCCAACATCTCAAATCTTATATATGATAACAGTGAACACAACCTTTGCAAAGGGGTTCAGATTTTGATCAATATCTGTGACCAACAAAATTTGAAAGTAAATGCAGAAAAGTGTAAAATGATGGTCACTTAGCAGGAAGGTAACTATCAGTGTAATGCATAATAGTGAATGGTGAGAGACATCTTTATTACAAGTACAGTCAGAAACAAAAATTAACTTAATATTTCACCTCATTTACTTCTCACTTTCCTCTGCTGATTAAAATTACAAAGCTTGATGAAGCTTAGTGTAATTCTCTACCCACAGATGGTTTCTTTTATATAAACTGTTAAGGTGAAAAATGATGGACATGCCTTAACCCGCGGCATCCCATCGACGTTCTTTAACGTCCACATGTTTTGTCACTGCCAATCCCGTCGACGTACATAAACGCGAAAAAATTGCAAGGTCCCTAATTTGCACAATTTTCAATTTTCGCGAGTGATTTTTGGTACGTATACACGTGACACCTTCCTCTACAAGATGCCAGGCAGGGACAATGCCTTACCCAGCATGACCTCCTCCCCCCCCTGCATGCCATTGTCTCAGCAATTCACCTGTTATCAGTGACCTGGCCAGTATAGCCATGTCATGCCACGGTATGAAATTCAGGGCCAGAGTGATTCCCCAATCAATGACAATGTGGAGGACAAACTTTACATAGCATTAGAGGAAAAAACAGTTAGAAATGATGATCAGGTAATGTGGCAAAAAAAGGTCGGGTATTAGTGAGTGAAACAATGCTTATAATGCCTATATTACTGCTTGAAAACCAATATACTCTCATACTACATATAAATTCGTACCAAGTAAATAAATAAGTACCGTTTATGAGTGGTGTGAAATAGTTATCCTCCCACAGAACTCGTTTTCTTTGGTGCCAGCCTAATTGAAAACCCAGAAAGGTAAGGAGGTACTCCTACCTGTATCGAGTACTTTAAACCTCAAGTGAGCGATTTCTCTATGAATTTTCGATGTTTCTCACCAAAAGAGAAGGTTTGAGCCAAAAAAATTTTTTTCCTAAAATGGTCGGGATTGGGGGGAGTCAGTGGTGGAAAAGTGGTCGGGATGGAGCGGGTTAATAGTGAAGCAGATGTAGTGAAACGGTCAGGGAACTTTAATGCCTGACAGTAACTCAGTATAGAAACAGTAATGTGGGGTAAATGTACAAAAGAAGTTAAGAGTGGAACAGCATGGGAAGGAAAAATGCAAAACAAAGGTCTGATTTTGAAGGTGTGTCAGTGACCACATTAATGCTCTGATGTAGTATGAACGTGGAACATCCAAGAGTAATAGCAGTGGAAATGGTACTGTCGATTAATATGTGGAGTGTACAGTTAACTGCATGAGAAACACAGTGACAGAAATATGCAGAGTTCAGAAATCTGTAAACAAGAAATTAGAAAATGTGTTTAGATGGTCAAGAAGAAGGTGGATGGATAATGTAACTATGTGAAAAAAAAGGATGCTGATGAGGTTAGGAACTGACATGATTTTCAACTGGTTGCACAGAAAAGCTTATGACAATGGTCTGACACCCCATAATTAACTTGACTATAAATGTGTGTCTGTACAGCTGAAAGAATGACTATCTGGCAGGTGTTATATATAAC
Organism: Coenobita brevimanus; assembly: GCF_032717465.1. Taxonomy (NCBI): domain Eukaryota; kingdom Metazoa; phylum Arthropoda; class Malacostraca; order Decapoda; family Coenobitidae; genus Coenobita; species Coenobita brevimanus. The sequence continues at coordinate 14,113,388 of NC_137051.1, forward strand.
AAGTACGGTAAAAGTCCAATTATTCGGCATCTATGGGACTGGGCCAATGCTGAGCAACCGCGTTTGCCATATAATTGAAAAACCTACCCACTCAGTACCTTATATGTATTATAGTGAACACTGTCATCACTACTTGTATTATTACAAATGTGTTTGGAATAAGTACTGTATACTGTATGATACTGTACAATAATGTAATCAATACAGTAATAATAATAATAATCATCATCATCATTAATAATAATAATAACAATAATAATAATAATAATAATAATAATAATAATAATCTGGTCTTTTGTTTCTCAAAAGCACCAGTTCTTCCATAGGGTATTCAGTAGCACTGAGACACGTATACATGAGTTTTACAATTACATGAACTCTGACATCTCTCATATACAATACAAACTTCATCAATAAAAAAAATATGAAAGTGGCAATAATTAAACCCTATAATTATCCATCACAGTACCTCTCTTCATGTCGTAGCATTTTGAAAATAGAAAGGCTTTTCACTGTCTCTTAAAGGATTCAACAGAAGAGAATTGTCTCATGGACAATGGCAATCTATTATATAATCTAGGGGCTCTATACACAAAAGAATGATCAGAGAAATAACTGGTGAATGGCTCCAGGCTCATCAGGATGCAAGGAATCATCTTCATTACGTAACATCACACCTAGGCATGCCATTTGAAGTTTTAACAATTCAGCATGATACTTCGGTTCGTTAAACTAGCTTTGAATGTAATAAGACAGTTTAAATTCGATTCTTGCCTGTACTGGTAACCAATGCAGCTCAATCAGGAACGGAGTGGTCGAGGTTCTCAGGGGGAAACCAATGATAAGTCTTGCTGCCTTGGTCAACAAAGACTGAACTTTTGCTAGACTATTATTTGGAAGACCAATCCACAGTGAACTGCAATAATCGACAAGAGACAAGACCACTGCATGGACCAATGTTAGGATGCAATGTCTATTCAGGAATTTTCTCACAGAGTACAACTTTCTGATATGCAAGTTGCACCCTCTGACTACAGTACTTGATTAATATGTTCTTTGTATTTCAACTTTGAATTAAAATAAGCACCCAGATTTCGAACAGAACTGACTGGACGAAGCAGCGACACACCAAAGGTCAAAGCCAGTGTCATCACCCCTTTGTTTCCTCTGATGATGGCGATCTCAGTGTTACCATCACTCAGTTTAAGTTTCCTCCTTGCCATCCAAATATTAACATCAGACATTAGAGATTCAAGCTTAATCTTGGTATTATTAAATATCTGACACCTTAACACAGAGCTGAATGTCATCAGCACAAAAATGATAGGACACGTCGTGAGCATCAAGTAAAGACGATAACCTACTCATGTAGACTGTGAACAGAAATGGACCCAAAACTGATTCTTGAGGGGCTCTGAACAGAAGGGGAGTAGAATCTGAGCTGGTGTTAACAACAATCACAATCTCTGAAATCTGTCCGACAAATACGACTTGAGGAGCAAAAAAGCACTATCACAAATGCCATAAAAATACAGATCATTCAACAACAGTTTATGATCTACTGTATCAAAAGCTGAAGACAGATCCAACTGAACTAGCCAGAACTAGGAGAGGGGACATCCCATTACAGGTGTTTGCCACCAAGTCACTATCAATCCTTGTTAATGCAGTTTCAGTTGAATGGTATTTTCTGTATGCTGACTAAACAACAGGACAACTCTGTTATGTTCCAGTAATGGTGAGAGTTGATCACGTATGGCCCACTCAATAATCTTGGATAAGAAAGACAGGTTAGAGAAGGGATGATAATTTGTCACTGTCTCAACATCAAGGCCAGGTTTCTTGATTAGGGGCCGAGGCAAAGCCCGTTTCTCAAACTGCACAAAATTACAAAGAAGCATCTATTTATTATGCTGCAGATAAAGCCTGCTGCATGCTCGTATACAGGCAGTTGAGACAAGTTACATTGATCGAGTGGGCAAAATGTTAACTTCTCTGATGTAACATTTGACTTTATTTACATTCAGTGGATGAAATGTTGAAAGCAAATGACCTCCTGAGCACTGTGATTGGAAGTCAACTGAGTACAATTCACTAGATGAACTGTCGTCTAAATCATTTCTTATACGAGACATCTTTATTGTAAAAAATGAAAAAAAATCAGAAGCCAACTGGGCATCAGATACAGAAGATGGTTTAACAATAACATTTCTCTGACCAGTCAAACTGTTCACAACTGCATTTTTTTTTTTTTTTTTATCACCACCACATGAATCAACTTTATTTTGATAATACCTTGCCTTTTGGGGTTTTATGGTGTGAACTACTGCTTTTCTCGCAAAAACATACTGCAAACGAGTTAATTCGGTAGTTGCAAGCACCACTCATGTTCTGCCTTTCTACGCTGTCTACACAATGCATAAATGGATGGACCATACGACGGAGAATTATCACATACAATGATTGTTTTTACTGCCTCCTCAGGACAATAATAGTCAAAAATTAACCTATGCTCATTGTCATATATATATATAAACCAAATCATCAGAGGAAAGATATGAAGAATCACTGTAGTTTAAAAGCTTACCAATTTCAAGACATCTATTTGGTGGTCAATGTTCCTGTTATTCTGAACCTGATGACCTTTGTATAGGAATGGGATTTTGGGATATCAAAACTAAAAGTGATCAGAGCATGGTCAGAGATGAGGGGGTCAACTGAGTTGACCTCCACATCAGACGAAGGCCTGCAACCAATGGGGGACACGATCAAGTCAAGGACATCTTGAGACATGAGTTGCATCACTCACATGATTGAAAAAATTATACTGGGTGATCAATTCTGCAGACTGTCAACTCAATTACTGAAATCACCGCAAACAGGAAGTCCTCCAGATTTACGAGAAAACACTTCAAGAAACTGCCCAAACTCCTCCACAAAACCTTGATTAGTGTCCAGATGACCTGGTCAATACACTATTACAATTCTATTGGTATTCTGATGGAAATTTAATAATACTTCCATAAATTCAAATGAAGATGGGGTCAGGTCTGAGTCTATGAGAGAAACATTTGCTAGTGCTGCCGAGTAGATGAGTGCTACACCACCTCCCGGATAGTCAGCACCAGGCCTGGGAATGCTTATAATAGAATGTGTCTTAGGTAAAGCACTACGAATACTATTAACATCAGACTCATACAACCAGGTTTCAATCAAGCACAAAATGTCGAGTTTGTGCTGGTTTAAAGCTTCATTAATATGGTCTATCTTATTACAGATGGAACGAACATTTAAAAGACCCATCCTTAACTGGTTCAAAAGGGACGTAGTCAATTTTTTGAATGGTCGAAATTGGTGTTTTCAATCACTCTATTCCTATGAGAAATCATAACTGGACAGTCTCTATACGATGCAAAATGGGCAACCGACTGTGAATTAGTGATAGCTTCTTGATGTCTTAACCTGCCCCGTACCCACTAATTTATTACACAACCTACCCCCAAAACCCTACAAATGGACCTGCAGCAGTGGCGTCTTCGCTGTGGGTCTACCCCCCCGAGGCTCTCGAAGAGAAGAGAAGGACAGCATGGGGGCCAAACCACCACAAACCCCTCCGGCCCCTCACGGGGATCAAGTACCTGGGAGTGGCTTCGGTCGCCCGGGCAAGTACCACATCTCCCAACACAACACACACAACAACACCGTTTTTCCTACACTGAGAAATGACTCCCCGGCTGCCATTTCTCGACGACTTCTTCTAGCCGGGGACATTGAGAGCAATCCAGGATCCACCAACAAATACATATGTCCAACATGCTCAAAACCTATCATGTCGAGCCGACAGACAAAGGGTTCAGTTCAATGCAACTCCTGCAAGAACTGGACCCATTACACCTGCACAACACTTGCATCCAGGACACATTACACAAACACCTGGACCTGCTCCTTATGCTCCTTCCCCCCACCCATCAACCCCCCTTCCAATCCTACTCCTACTTCCTTCACACCTCCACAGCCAAACCCACTGAACCTTCCCACACCATCCAGTCCCCCAACTACTCCCATTCCAACCCATCCTAATCCACCTCAACCCTTACGCCCATCACAACCTCCTCCTACCCCTTCCCCTCCACCCACACCACCTCCCCCCGTGCTGCAGCAACCGACACACATCACACACACAACATAAACATCCTTCAATTAAACATAGATGGCATAAACACCATAATACATGAACTCACACAATTCATCAAACAACAGAACATACACATTGCCATCTTACAAGAAACAAAACTACACAGAGCACAAAAAACACCGACATTTCCTAACTTCACCACCATTCGACAAGACCGGGCTGATGGCGGTGGCGGAGGACTCATCACCCTGGTACACAAATCCATCAACTTTGCAGATACCAGTGCACACACAAAGTCACTTCTCCCCCCACATGACACCACAACAGAAATACAATCAATTAAAATATGCACTGGTAACAAATCACACATAACAATCGTTAACACATACATTCCCCCCAATCGTCCCCCACAGTACCACACAATTACTCTCCACAGATACACCACATCACTAACATACCCAACATCATCCTGGGTGGTGATTTCAATGCCAAGTCGTTGGCCTGGGATGTCAACAACCTTGACACAGACAGAGGGCTGGTACTACAATCCCAGACAGATCATCTTTTCATACTAAACAGTCTAGACCAACATACCCATATCCCACACCAAGCCCTCTTCCTCCCATCATCTCCAGACATCACCTTCTGCTCCCCAAACCTCGCTCCCACTACATCATGGAGAGTGGTCAAAACCTTAGGTTCTGATCACCTCCCAATCATCATCACTACCAAAACCAGAATCACCCCAGCTGGCCACAAACACACATACACTAATTATAAGAGAGCCAAAACAGAACAACATTTCAAAACACTAAACAGTACACCCATCACAAACATCAACACCGCTGTGCACACTTTCAATACAATCATACAAAACGCAGACAAAAGACACATCCCTAGAGGCAAAAGAAAGAGACACAACCCCAACTTCACACCAGAAATTCAAGGCCTCATCAGACAACGGGACACACTGCGACACTCCCCAACACCCCATACACCTGAAACCATACAACAAATACAAGAACTCAACACTCAAATAAACAGTAAAATATCAGAACAGCAAACACTAAACTGGAAAAATTACCTCCAAACACTTGACCACAAAACAAACATCAGCAAACTCTACAAAACACTAAACAGCATCACACTTTCCAACAGCAACACCACACAATCACACGCTGCCATCACAACACCAGACACCATACCCTCAACCAAACAACAAGCAAACACTCTCATAAATCACTTTTCACAAGTCAGCCATCTAACCCCCCATCCGGGAGACTGACGTATCATCAGACGTAAGAGACAGTTCCCCACAGACCCAGACTACGCACCTTTCACTTACAACCAGACAAAGCACATCATTAACAACCTCAAGCACTCATCTGCCTGTGGACCAGACAACATAAGCAACATTCACCTTAAACACATAGGACCACAAGGCATACAAGCACTCACCAACATATCAAACTACAGCTACTCACACAACATAATACCCAACATCTGGAAGCATGGCAATATCATCACTATCCCTAAACCCAACAAAGACCCCACGTTAACCTCCTCACATCGGCCCATCCCACTCCTCTGCACCCCCTCTAAAGTCACTGAACGGCTGATACTAAAACTAGTCACACCTCACATTCCCCTAGCCCAGTCACAACATGGCTTTAGGTCACTTCACTCCACAAACACCCTTCTTATAGACCTTACACAGAGAGTTTTCGATGGCATGAATTCAGCTAGGCCACCTTACAGAACACTCCTAGTCACACTAGACATTAGCAAAGCTTTTGATGCCATCCCCCGCCACAACCTCACAAACAAAATACTCAACACAAACATGCACAATAACACAAAAAGATGGCTGGCAAACTACTTAGCAGGCAGATGTGCACACGTAACATTTGCCGGTCAGTCTTCTAACATCAGAAACTTCACAAACGGCGTCCCCCAAGGATCTGTTTTGTCCCCTACACTCTTTAATCTATACATGCACGACATACCCACACCCCACACACCACAGATACACATAGCTTCCTATGCAGATGATATAACACTTACATGTACACACCAAAACTCAAACACAGCTGCACACATCATTCAACTTTACCTCAACACACTACACGAATGGTTCACCACAAACAGCCTCAAAATAGCCCCAGCCAAATCTACAGTTACTCTTCTCACAAACTGGACAGCAGAACACAGTCACATCCCACACCTCACCATAAACAACACTCCACTACCACACACACACACACACACACACACACAAAATCCTTGGTGTAACATAAAATACATCAATGTCATTCAAACAACACATCACAAACATTAAAAATAAAATAACACCAAGACTCAATGCTTTGAAGTCACTTGCCCATACAACATTCGGACACAACAAAGAAAACACCACCACAGTATACAAACAATACATATGTTCAATGATGAATTATGCACGCCCTGCCTGGGCTTCTAACCTCACCAAAACACACTAAAACACTCTACAGACCATACAGAACAAGGCCCTAAAAATAGTCACAGGCTGCACAGCTACTACACCCACAGACCACCTACATCAAGAAACCTAAGTCCTCAAGGTCAAGGATCACCTAGACATGAGAGGCACCCAGTTTCTTGCTGCAGCCTCCACAAACCCACAACATCCACTACAGTACATGGCAGCACATCCACCCACACCAAGGAACATCAAAACAACACCCAGTACATGATACCATACACAAATACTGTCAACTCTCCCCCCTCGCCCACCACAGACCAACTTCCAGAAGCATATCCACACTCAGATCACTTGCCGCTCCATTCAGTCACTTACAGACAACACACAGCTGTATGCACGGCCTCCTGACATCCACCCTTCTGAATCCTATCTTCCTCGTGAGGACAGGGTCCACCTGACCAGGCTGAGATGTGGGCACCATCCAGCCCTCTTAAGCTACCGGAAGAGGCTGGATGACTTCGTTGCTGATGCCTGTCCAGGATGCAACACAGCACCCCATACTATTAAGCACATTATGAAAGACTGCATTGCACACAATCACCTACGCCAACAACACAACATACACTTTTTGAGAGCTCTGTGGGAAAGCCCGGTCTCGGCCATGGCCTTCCTAAGGGACTCGGGGCTGTTCGGCCAGACTGCCTAGGGAACAACTACTACTACTACTACTACCCGACAATGACTTGTTTTTTGGAGGGCTCAAACCTCCGCTTTTGGTGAGAAACGATGGAAAATCATCAAGAAAATTTTCACCTATGCTTATATGTGGTCGGAACAGGTGAGCCTCCATGCACCTGGTCTCGTACTCTGTTGAGGCGCGGTGCAAGTGCCATGTTTTCTATGATAGAGGTAACTATTCAAAACCACCCAGAATACATAAATATACATTTATTTGGTAAAAATTTACATGTAGTGCAAAAAAATATTGGTTTTCAAGAAAATATAGGCGATATAAGCGTAGGTTCATTATCGGAACACCTGAAAATCGCCAATTTCTTGCACAATTGACTCAATGAGACTGTTGTTTCAACTTACATTCTATTTCTCAACTTACTTTTCTGCAATCATTATACCATCTTCAACATTCTATAACAGTTATCACATATTGATAGGACTTACTAATATGGTGTGCGCAATATTATCGCATACTGATATGCCTATTGTAGTGAGCGTGATATTCTCGCAAGCACACAATGGTGGCGGGTAGAGGAAGGTATCATGCGTATACGCATCAAAAATCACGCGCGAAATACGAAAAATGTGCAAATGATGGATCTTGCAACTGCAAACCATATATATACGTCATGGGTACTGAGCAAGAAAAAAAGTTGCAACTTGTATCGTAAGTTTTGGGTACAGGGTGGGTTAAGGAAGAGCTGCTGATGCATTTGGGAGAATTTCTATTATTACAATCCTTAAATATATGGGCTCCTGCACAAAAAACACATTTAGGTTCATCAGTTTTCCTAGAACACCTCTCAGATGTATGACCAAAACCCTGACAGTGATGACACTGTCTAACCCAGAATCTGTCAAAAGCCCAGCATCTTATAAAATCCACATAGATATAGTTGCCCTGTTCTACAACGAAGGACCTCATCTCTGGGGACAACTTCAAGACAAAGGTTTTAGCGTCATTCCTTGTTCTCATGAAGAGAAGGTTGAGGGTACAACGTCAATCAATGACCAACTTAATTTTATTGTTTTTATTCAGAATGCTTGAGATGATGTCAGAGTTGTCCAAGGAGGAGGAAAGGCCCGTCACGGTCATTTTGGGGGCAGCATTTTCTTTGGCTCTGATCCACAATAGTGCCATCAGACCCAAATTATTATTCAGTACTCCAACCGCTTCACCTTTGGCCTCTGCTGAGGGAAACTTCATTGCTAGCCCACCAGCCCTGGTCTCAAGGCAGCTATCAACCAGTAACGAGTCAAGTACACCTCTAATGTCTTCTGGTCCCATTTGATTCGTCGGAGAGTCAGCACCGCTTTTTCGTTTTACGATCAGTACCTGTTGACTACAAATGGCTTTTTTCTTTACCTAATCTGAAAATATATAAATTAACAAACATATACAGGTGTAATGACACAGTAGGCCTATAGGACACAGATAACACTTCCAGGACTGCCGAGATGATTTGGAATATTACCTACCTACGCAGTACCTTGAATGTATTGGTGAACACTTTCATCACTGCATGTATTGTTAAAAATACAGAGTACTATATACAGTAAAACCCCATAATTGCCAAACTCATAATTAACAATTTCACTCATTAGCAATTTCTTTATAAAAAATTTGTTGGAAAAACACAGAAAATGAACTGGAGGAATATGAATTGAACTGGCAAGATCTTTCTGCTGGAAGTTAAATGTACATTTAGTGCTCATTCTTTTATTCACTTTTGTGTGTATATGTGAAAAAGAGAGTATTGATACAAACAGTAATGTACAGTAATCCCTATACTATCCGGACGCCCACTTTCCGGACACCCCACATACCAGACATTGTGGACCTGGACCTTCAGATCCCAAAAAAAAAAAAAAAAAAAAAAAAAAAAAAAAAAAACCCTCCAAGAAAACGATTTTTTTCTCTCCCGTAATTTGAAAATGCTGCGCAGCGCCAAACAGCAGTTTACATCATGGCCCCTTCACCCCTTCCTTCCTCCCCACTAACCCCTCTCCTGTCAGGGTTGCCATTTGGTATTTTTCATTACCAAATGTGGGCCAATTTGGTAATGAAAAATTCGTTTGGTAATGAATCAGAATAATGCATTACCAAATGGATTTTTCACATGTATGAGGATACACAGGATGGAGATGGTGGATTGTCTGCTCTCTATGATTAATTTGCTAGCCTACATAGTGTGAAAATAATCAACATGCAGTTAATTATAAGGAGAGTGTTAACATGTATTTCCACTTGTATATATAATTAGTGAAGAATAAATGCTAGCTTTACGAATTTGGTAATGAAAAGTTAAATTTGGTAATGAAAACTGAGGAGTTTAGAAATGTGGCTGTTGCGATCTGGCAACTCTGTTTCCCCGTCACCAACAATCCAACAGTTACTGCTTAACTTCGATCGCGAGTGGATGCTTATCACAGTGGATGCCGCACGTGCTCGTTTTTTTTGTGAATAAACAGTGAATAAACTGCAATACCTCGCCAGCAGACCACACGGGAATTTACAGTGTTCAGCAGTGTTAAGAAATTAGAATTTAGAGTGCAAAGGATTAACTGTGGAGTGCAACTGGCAGTTGAAACTGGCATGGTGCAATTAACAATGTGCAGTGTTAAATAATTATAACTCACTGCGCAAAGAATTACTGTAAGTGCAGCACAACACTGGATTACTGTACGTGCTTCAAGAGCATTTTCACCACTGCCAAAGCCTTAAGAAGGTGGCCACAGACGTGCTGTAAGTACCTGGCTGAGGTAGTCACTTCTAATTCCTCATTCTTTGGTTCCTTTTCATTTATTTCATGCTTTATGTCCATTATTGGTGTGAATAGGGTCTTAAATAGGTTTAAATGGTTGCTATGCATGTCCGGTTGGGAGCTATTTAGGTGGCTTTCAAAGTTAGGCTGGATTAGGGTCTTTAAGTACCAGTCCAGCAGGCAGGTGCCCACTTTCCGGACGGGACCACTTTCCGGACATGCCTTTGGCTCTATTACATCAGATAGTGGAGGGATTACTGTATTCCATTATCCCTTTAATAACCCCCAGCGTTGAACAACCCTTTACAATACCAGTGTCAGTGACGTCTAGTTAGCGCGAGCTATAAAAAAATGCGAACAATTATGGGAAGGGAATAAAGGTCACCGACATGTTTGCATGACTACGCTACCATCCCAAGCAATCAGGCGGTCACTTAGTCTCAGATGTTTTTGCCCATATGGCACATGCACTGTAATTTCATGAATTTATCACAGCGAATCACAAGATGAGTTTAGGAAGCTAAGCTAGGTGTGTCAAATGATTCTCTTCGCATCTTTAAAAAAAATAAATTGATTTTAGAACTCAAAAAATTGTTCTGGGGCTGGGCAGGGGTGCACACAAATTTCTGAACCCACAGCCATTGAGGGGTTAGGCCATTAAGCCAATCCTACAATTGTTTGTTTCCGGAGCAGTAGAAGAAACTTACTCTATGTACTCAAAGATGGATTTCGTTTCCCAATTTTCCAACTGTAGGTTAGGTTAGGTTTGGTTAAATTGTTTGGTACAATTAAACAAGGGTAGATTAGGTTTAGTTAAACACTTTGGACAGTCCCATCCGCCATTACGCTGATGAATCAAACAAGACTTTTCACAGCCAAACAGCTAAACACAACAGGGAAACAGATTTAACAAGAAACATTTATGGGTAATGCATTACAGCATCAGTGGTTCATAGGCTATGCAATTACTGGTAAATGCCATTTTCAGAAGGGCAACAAGAATTAGCAAGGGGGTTTGGAATGTAACCCTCGCTAATTTGGGGGGTTACTGTACTGTATGATACTGTACAATACTGTAATCAATACAATACCAGTATTATACCTGAATCTGAAAACTATAGAAATTAGTGAACATATACAAATGAAATGACACAGTAGGCCTACAAGTCACAGAAAGATAACACATCCTGGACAGCCGGCATGATTTGGAATATCTGCCAAACAATCAAAGACTTTTGTAAATGGGGCTATTTCTCAAAACTGCCCAAATATCGGATCTACCGAATATTCCGCCACCGAATAACTGGACTTTTACTGCAGCTTCATCTGAACTCAGTGACACTACTTTTCCCTGAAAGAAAGCATCCATACTTCATGTGGTACACTCCTTGGTCAACTAGGTACATAAACAAATATGGATTTACATGACTACAATGAAAAACACATACTCACCCTGAAGGTTGGCTTCACGGTTGATGAATCCCATGGCTGACAGTTGCTCCAGTTGAGAGGCATATTGTTGTTCTGGGTTGCCCACACCTCCAAGGGCTTGTGACTGGTGGGGAGAAAAAAATATACAATAAAATAAATAAGCAAATAAAACAAATGGATATACAGTACACCCTCACTATAAGAGACCCTGGTATAATGGATTCTGGATTTAAGAGGCACAACAAAGCCCACTAAACTTCCCTCAGGTATAAAGAGCAATGTCCACTAACCCCCAGACACCTGGCAAATTTTGAGGTGGGTGTGCTCTCATTACAGGTATTCCGGGCAAAGTAGCTCTTTTTCAAACCTTAATACAATAATCCCTCTACTATCCGGACGCCCACTATCTGGACACTTTGGGCCCAGGACTTTGTAACCCCCAAATTGCCCAAAAAAAGTTAAAATTTTTTTAAAATCGGAATCCCCCCCCCCCCTCCGTAATTTGAACTTAGCATGCGGCGCAGACCAGCTGTGTTTTGCCACATACTTCCGCCAACGTCCGGCAGGGTGACACTGCTTCCTCCCCATTTCCTGCCCATCCTTCATTGTGGATCCAAGCTCGTCACCACAGCTGCCCACGTGCTCATTTTTGTGGTGGTGTCCTACCTGCTGCAGGCTCTGCTGTTCCTCTCCTGCCTCTTCTTCGTGTGTGTGACGATGGCGCTGCCGCCCAAGAAGAGGAAACGAGTGGTTCTGACTCTGGAGAAGAAAAGGGAGATATTGGACAAGGTGGACACGGGATGGTCGATGTCACGCATCCTCTGTGAATTCAACCCGGCCTGCTCTACATTGTTTGATATCAAGAAATCCCGGGACAAGCTTACCCAGTACACGGTTAACTTCACATGGAAGACTAAACACAAAGTGGAGAGGAAGCTTATGTTCACTTCCCGGTTTGCAGAAATCGACCACTCCACGCTGATTTTGTATTGTCAACAACGTGCTACTGGTGTGCTGATGCATAGTGCAGATTTAAAGGCTGCTGTTGAGAAGTTCACAAGGTTCCACGACATCCCAGACTTCAAAGCATCCGAGGGTTGGCTTTTCACTTTCAAGTTACAGAGTGGACTTACCAGCTGTCAGGCCCATAGGTAAGCTCTGGATGCCAACAAGGAGGGAGTAGAGGAGTTTCGGCAGAAGGTGAAGGGCTTGATCGACAGGGAGGGCCTCACTCTTGGTCAAGTCTACAACACTGATGAAACTAGTCTATTCTATTGCTCAATGCCAATGAACACTCTAGCCGAGGAGATGGAGAAGCGAGTACCTGGCCACAAGCTTTGCAAGCAACAGATATCTGCTTTGTGTTGTGCTAATGCTAACAGCATGCACCGGCTCAAGCCTGATATTGTTGGCTGTGCAAAGCAGCCTTGGTGTCTTCGTGGGGTGATGGATGTCCTTTCTGTCGTTTGGTACCATTCTGTGAAAGCTTGGTTCACAGGCAAGATCTTCAAAGACTGGTTTCATCGCCACTTCATCAAGGAGGTCATCCATTACCAGAAGAACACACTGGGAATCCCGCACGACCAGGTAATGGCCCTCCTTCTCCTGGACAATGCACTGCGCATCCGTCCGACAAAGAGTTGGTGGCTGAAAATGGCCACATTAGGTGCACGTTTCTGCCACCTAATACGACGGCTCTCATCCAACCAATGGACCAAGGTGTGATCGTGGCAACGAAGAGGCTGTTCCATCGGAAGTTCCTGGATGAGGTGATGGTTGTTCTCGAGGACGAGGACGAGCGCAGGGAGGGACGGGACACGAGACGCCAGCGGACTTTGGAAAACCTTCGCCGCTACAACATCAAGTCTGCCATCTACAACTGGGCCAGTGCATGGAGGGGAGTCTCTGTCAAGACTCTGGAAAATGGTTGGTCTCGTCTGCTTCTCGGAGCTGATGTGGTGCACGATTTTCTGGGTTTTGACGTGGATGACTTCCATGCACGTCTTCGTGCGGCTGGCGACAATGTTTACGTGGACAAAGTGCATGAGTGGCTGGATGATGACGAGGGTGATCCTGGGTATCAGATCATGTCTGATATCAAGATTGCATCTTCAGCTGCAGGTCCAAGTACCCAGCTTGAAGGATCTGACGAGGACGGCGACGATGATGAGGACTCCTCTCAGCGTGCCACTACTCCAGCCATCCCCAAGCTGAGCGCACTACAGGAGCACATCGGGTTCGTTCTTGACTACCTGGAACACCTGGACTGCGACAGGGAGATGGGGCCCTTGGGACTTGTGGAGGAAGTGCACGTTTTCAGGCAGCGCATCATCAATTGCCAGAATCGTCGTTCCTTGCGTCATTCAACCACTGACAGTTTTTTCAGGCCTGTTACCCCTGCCGTGCCCAGCCCTGGCTCCACACCACTGCCTCCCCAAGACAGGCCTTCCATCTCCGAGCCACAGCCTAGCACAGCAGCCATGGTGGAGTCGCCACTGGACAAGAGATTGCGCCTCTCTTCAGAGCCGTCTGCAGTGGGTAGTCTATCACCACATCCCAGCAATGTGCCCCTCGGCCACCTGCATCACCTATTCTCGGACTCTGACAGTGAATAAACTGCAAAAACTAGCCACAAGACCACACGGGAATTTAGAGTGTTGTGCAATATAAAGAACAACGCGCAGTGTTAAGAAATTAGAATTCAGAGTGCAACACTGATTACATGAAAGTACAATACAGCACAAGTGAGAAAAGAATGTGCAGTGTTAAGAAATTAGAATCCTGAGTGCAACACTGGTTACACGAAAGTACAACAGAGCGCAAGTGAGAAAAGAATGCACAGTGTTAAGAAATTATCAGAATGCAAATGATTAAGTGCAGTGCAAGACTTGATTACTGTAGGTGGCTCAGGTGCACCTTTTTACTGTCAGAGTCTGAGAGGAGGCAGGTTGTTCATTGTGATGGCCACTGACTTGTTGTAAGTACCCAGAATAATGTTAAATAGTATACTGTATTTTCCATACTCACCTCTAAAACCTCATTCTCTGGTTCCTTTGCATTTATTTCACTCTTTTGTCCCTTATTTGTATGAATAGGGCATCAAATAGATGCTATGCATGACCGGTAGGGAGTTAAGTAGGTGTTTTTCAGAGTTAGGCTGGGTTAGGGTCCATAAAGATCAGTCCAGGAGGCAGGGGCCCACTATCTGGACAAGCCCACTTTCCGGACATGCCTTTGGCTGTATTACATCGCATTATGGAAAGATTACTGTACCTGGAAAAGTATAATAGTTAGAGAAATAGGTAAAATGCCAAATTACTCACCAACTCTTCCTCTCGAAACCATCCACAGGTCTCTAGGCTGTCCCGTCGATGAGTAAGGACAAGTAGAAGTTGAGTGGCTTCCGGTGTTTTGAGGGGGTCTCCGAGTGTGCGCTGCTGGCAGCAGCCTTGGCAAGCTTGGCTAATGTTGGCAGCACTGAATGGAGTGGTGATTCTAACACTGTCCGGCCTTCCTTCACAAACACCAGAACTTTTCCGCACTTCATTTAAATTTTCCTCACACACCGTCATTAGGGTTGGCACTATGCCCCCATTTGTGTGTGGGAAAATTTACGCTGTATGCTTTTCTTTATTTTCTTCAGGCATCAGTTATGATACTTACCCTAAAACTTACGTTCAGCAGCACTTATACTGTTCTTCATATCACAATTACAGTTTATTGCACTTGAAAAAAATCACTGTTCAGCATATTCAACACAGTACTGTTGAGTATGAGGTATGCACACTTTTTTTTTTTAACGCTTTGCAGGAATCATGGAAATATTACTTATGCTCTCCACAACTTACATTATTTGTACTTCAGTTCACAAATACACTTCATATCACGTACTCGCAAATACAGAGATAGCCTGATTATCCAGGATATCTGGCATAAAAGGGTGCAGCGGAAACAAAATGCAAGTACTCTTTGAATTATTTTCCGGTAAATGTACACTTTAAGCAGCAAAAAGATTCACCAATTCAATTCATATTCCTCCCATTTGCTTCTGTATTTTTCGTACTATTTTCAGATTGGTAAATTACTTTTTCTTACTCAAAAATTTCCTCCCCGTTATTATCTTCACATTCCTTAAGCCATACCTATGACTGTTTCCAGTGCAATGGAAGAAACTCAATATACTCAAAGGTGGAGTTCATTTTCAAATTTTCCAACTGGAGGTTAGGTTAAATATATCAGGTACAGTTAAGCTAGGTTAAGCCATATTTAGTTAAACAATTACGTTAGAACAGTCCCTTCCACCATTACATTAACGAATCAAATGACATGTCACAGAAGAACAGCTAAAAACAAGAGGGAAACAGATTTAACAAGAAATGTTTATTTACCAACCCAGAAATAATCAGAAAAATATAACAGACTATCTGGAAGAACTGATTTAGTAAGGTGCTTTTACTGCTCAAGTAAAATGTATGTTTAGCCCCCTCAATGGCCGTGAGTTCAGAAATTTGCATGCTCCCATGGCTGGCCTCGGGACTATTTTTTCAAAGTTCTAGCAATTTCTTTTTTTAACAGATGTGAAAAAACTTGTCTGGTGCACCTGGCTTTTTTTCTTCCCCCCCCCCAAAACCCATCCTGTCATTTGCTATGATTCGTGAAAGAATTAATAAAATTAGGGCGCATGTAACAATAGCATGTAAACACCGGCGAAAACGTCTGGGATGAAGTGACTGCCTGACTGCTTGGAATGGTACAGTAGGGTCATGTAAACATACCAGTGACCTTTGTTTTCTCATGCTGGTTCACAGTTTTTTAGAGCTCGCCCTAATTCAACGTCACTGACACCAGTACAGTAAAGTGTTGTTCAAGGCCGGAGGCTATGAAGGGGTTAATCGAATATATTATTGTTTGTATCGGTACTCTCTCTTCACACATACCAATAGGAACAAACAAAAGAATAAGCAGTAAATGTACACCTAACTTTAAGGAGCAGAAGTAACTGTATGCTCAGTCGATCCAAAATGTGTCGGGAAGTGCAATATCGAACAAAGAATGTGGACCGAATGCTAACTTATGAGAACATGTGGGATGAACTAGTAATTTCTTTTCTGATTAGCATTTTTGTTCCATTTCGTCCCCTAAAATTGCGAAACCCATAAATTTATGTCTATGCATACAGCCTAAAGACCTTACAAATTCAATTCATATTCCTCTAGTTGGTTTTCTACATTTTTCTGACTATTTTGAGGGTGGTAAATTACCTTTTCTTGCCGAAAGATTTCCTCCCTCATTATCATCACATTCCTTAAGCAATACCTATGATTGTTTCTGGCAAAATGGAAGAAACTTGATGTGCTCAAAGGTGGATTTCATTTCCCAATTTCCCAACTGGAACCCTGGTTAGGTTAGGTTCGATTAGGTAATTAAGCTAGGTTAGGTTATCAGTTACCTCACAAAACTCCATCCCACCACCCTTGTG
The DNA here is from genome assembly GCF_032717465.1 of Coenobita brevimanus. Classification (NCBI taxonomy): domain Eukaryota; kingdom Metazoa; phylum Arthropoda; class Malacostraca; order Decapoda; family Coenobitidae; genus Coenobita; species Coenobita brevimanus. The sequence goes on from NC_137051.1 coordinate 14,130,394, forward strand.
ACAGAGTTGTGAGCAGGGGGTGTGGGTGAGGGGTTGATTTAGGCTCATTTACCCATGGCTTGCTCACTAGCAACCGGATGCTTGCTGTTTAAACTGGAGCTATCATACTGATAATTTTATGTATTACCGTACCACTGAACCATTCGGTCACGGTCCAGATATACCGAAACCTGGATAATCCGAACCTGGATAGTCGAGCTTTCACTGTAAAGTAAAAACAGTAGGCCCTCCACATTCACAGGAGCTAGGGGACACAGACCCCCGCAAAAGTGGAATTTCCGGGAATGTTTGGCGCCCCCCTCAAAAATGCCTCTATAGCCACAAATCACCCCTTGTGAGCAAATGTGCACATACTGTACCTAATAACCCATAACTGGGACCCGAAAGCAGCATGAATTATCATAAATAGTAACAGATCAAGTGTATAAAAAAAGTTTAATAACAAATAAGTTTTCACTGGGTATGCCTGTACAGTACTAAGCAATGCACTTCTTACCTTTGAACATTTGAGAGCACAATTATTGGGGACAATACTGAGATCAAGGGAGGTCTGGTGTGGCAATGTATAGGCAGCGAAACAACTGAAACAGTGGCAGGACATAGACTGAGAGGGAGACAGAGGAGCGTGGGAGCACGGTGGTTTGGTGCTGGCCTGTATTGGCGTGAAATCACCCGCAAGCATTCGCACGGCAACAATTTGCAGCCGCAGACAAAATCTTGGCTCCACAGGGGAACCATCTGCGAATGTTCGAACCCCGCAAAAGTTGAATCCGCGAATGTGGAAGGCCAGGTGTATAGAAAAAAATCTTATTCTATCCAATAAAGTATTGCACTTCAAAACATCACTGCTCAGTATATTGCATGCAGTGCAGTTCAGTATGAGGTATACACTTAAACATAAATTTAGGTTTCTTTCTATTAGAGGAAAACCTTGATTTATGAAACCCCTAGATGCAATACCCCAGAACAGTGATAGGGGTAGAAATACCACCCGACCCTGGCTATCGTAGGCCTATCCCCGGTTTTGTGATGGGTCTTGATTTTTTAAAACTGATTTTGATGATGTGTTTAGGTTGATTTATAAACTGTTCTTAGACTCAAATTAATGTGTCTTAGCCATAGGCGGAATGAACACTATAATTTGGGGTACAGATTCTCACCCATCAGATGCGGTACAAAACAGCGTGGACAACTAGACAACTCAACAAAGAATATTTCACGTTTGACCACTGAACATCTAAGATATCTGGAAAGAGGTGAAAAGAGTAAGACAGGGTGGAAGTGAAGTTAGCAGGGGAGTGAAAGATAAAAATGGTAGATTACTAGTGGAGAAGGGAGAAAAAGTGAACTGATGGAGAGAACACTTTAAGGAATTGTTGAACATAGACGATGGAAGTAATGTGAGTATAAGTGGCTGGGGAATGGCTGGGAGAAGGAGGGAGGTGAGAAGACAGGAAGAAATCAGTAGGATAGAAGTTGTGGAAGCAATGAAGAAAGTGAAATTGGGGAAAGCCGCAGGAACTGATGGAGTGTGTGGTGAAATGCTGAAGTATGGGGGATAGATAGTTGTAGAATGGATGTGGAAAATGTGCAGATTGGCCTGGGAGGAAGGTAGAGTCCCGGAGGATTGGAAGTCAGGTATAATAGTTCCCTTGTACAAAGGAAAAGGGGGAAAAGAAGTGTGTGGTAATCATAGGGGCATTTGTCTTCTTAGTATAATAGGAAAAATGTATGGTAGGATACTTATTGACACAGTTAGAGGAAGAACAGAGGAATTAGTTGGAGAAGAACAGGGAGGCTTTAGGAAGGGAAAAGGTTGTGTAGATGAGATATTCATTCTTAGATCTTTAGTGGAAAAGTTTCTAGAAAAGGGAAAGAAGTTGTATGCGGCTTTCATGGATTTGGAGAAGGCATATGACAGGGTGGATAGACAAGGATTGTGGAAAGTACAGTATTAAGAATATATGGAGTAGATGGGAAGTTGGTGAATGCTGTGAAAAGTATGTATGATGGTGCTAAGGCTGCAGTGCGTGTGGATGGTGAACCGAGAGAATTTTTCTCTTTGAAGGTTGGGTTGAAACAGGGATGTGTTATGTCTCCATGGTTATTCAATCTGTACATGGATGGGGTAATAAAAGAGGTACAAGGTAGGGTAGTGGATGTTGGAGTAGCCCTGGTGAGAGAGGGTAGTGTTTGGAAACTCCCTGTGCTGTTGTTTGCAGCTGATATTGTGTTGTTGAGTGAAGACGAAGGAGAGCTGCAAGGCTTGGTGGATGAGTTTGGGAGAGTGTGTAAGAAACGGAATCTAAAGGTGAATGTAGGGAAGAGTAAAGTATGGTCTTTGAGAGAGGTGAAGTCAGTGAATGTACAGCGAGGTTAGATGGTGAGGAATTGGAAAATGTGAGTACGTTTAAGTACTTGGGTAGTGTGATGAGTAAGGATGGAGGTTTGGAGGGTGAAGTGCTTGAAAGGGTACAGCAGAGAAGAAAGGTTACTGGTTCCTTGAAAGCAGTGATAAGAAGCAGGGAAGTGAGCATGGAAGTGAAAAAGTTACTACATGACAGTATTGTGATAACAACTCTTAACGTATGGAAGTGAAGCTTGGACGTTGTTGGAAGGACACAAGTCAAGAGTGAGAGCAGTGGAAATGAGTTATTTAAGAGGAGCCTGTGGAGTCACATGGAGAGACAGGCTGACAAATGAGGATATAAAGGAGCTTTGTGGTGTGGATGTCGATGTGATAGGAAGCGTTAGGAGGAATACACTGAGGTGGTTTGGCCATGTGGAGAGGATGGAGGGTGAAAGACTGATGAAGAGAGTGTATGTGAGTGAGGTGGAGGGGGAAGAGGGAGGGGGAGGCTGAGGATGAGATGGAGGGATGGGATGGAGAGGTATATGAGAGAGGGGGGTGTGGGTTGGGAGCGGGGCAGTGAAATGGCGGGGGACAGGGCGACGTCGAGGCGATTTGTTTGTGGCCACCCCGAACAGGATTGAGGCGTCTGGCAATAGATAGATAGATAGATAGAATTTTAAATAAATATAATAATTATGAAGGCTTTACAAAGTAAATGTTTCATGCATTGATGAAAACTGTGACATCAATATATCATGTGTTAAAATTCAGGTTGTTCAAGGGAAAATGCTCTGAAAATACAAAGAAGTTTTTAAATAAATTTTGGAAAAGAGAGAAGAAGATAAAGGAGCTATGCAACCAGAACAGTAGCTAAAACGACATAAAGAGGAACTGTTGAAAAGGCTATCCCGATCACGTCATCGATCGATATAAATCATGTGTTTACATTCTGGCTGTTTATGGGAAAACACTTTGAAAATACAAAGGAATTTCTAAGTAAATGTTAGAAAATAAGAGAGAAGAAAATAACAGAGCTCAGCAACCAGAACAGTAACTAAAATGACAAAGAAAGGCCATTGGAAAAGCTATCCCGACTGCATCATAGATCAATAAATCGTGTGTTTACATTCGGGCAATTTAACCCCTACACGCTAGGGGTTTTCCAAGGTCGCACGCTCCTCCCTATGGGTGATTTCTGTCTTTTTGAAAAAATACCCTTACTTCAAACCCTAATACTGTATCTGCCAAACTATAACAGCTAGAGAAAAAATTAAAGATAAATAAGACTCAACAACTCTTCCTCTTTCAAATGAAAGTATCCTCACATTTCCAGATGGTCCCGTCAATGAGTAGGAATAAGTTAAAAGTTCAAAGGATGGTGGGAAGACACTTGCGGCCATATACGTCAAGCGGCGTTGCTCCGCACCAAAAATTGTGAGTTATACATGTCAACCGGAGTGCTGGGGTTAATGAGTGCCGAAAGTGATTCCTGGCAAAATATGCATGATGCTGGGGGGCCATTATTCACGTGCTGTTTACATTTAAATTTGTTGCTTGATTGGTAATGACTTTCAAGAGGCTTAGTGGCAATCCTTGGCGATTAAAATTTTTATGGGGATTATTAGGGGGCAAAACTAATCAGTCAGGTTAGGTTAGAATGCAGTATGCACTGATGTGTCCAGTCGGTGAGATCGTATGTACACACATTGTCCTGGGTGTCTTTAGACACACACACAGTAATCACTCTAATATCCGGACGCCCAATAACCGAACATCCCCACTAACCAAATCTTATCGTCCTGGGATCAAAAAAAAAAAAAAAAAAAAAAAAAAAAAAAAAAAAAATTGCCGTCCGTAATTTGAACTTGCCGCGCGCGCCGCGTGAGAGCATTGTTTTGGTTCGTCATTCCTCCGACGTCCGATAGAGCGCCGCTGCATCCTCCCCACTTCCCGCCTGTCTCTCACCGCGACTGGACCTACGCTCTTCGCCATGGCTGTCCACGTGCTCGCTTTTGTGGTGGTGCCGTACTTGCTGCAAGGCCTCCTGCTGCTCTCTGCCCTCCTCTTAGTGTGTGTGATGATGGCCCTGCCTCCTGAGAAGAGGAAGAGAGTGGTGTTGACTCTGGAGAAGAAACGGGAGATATTGGAGAAAGTTGATGCGGGTTGGTCTTCTTCACGCATTCTCCACGAGTTCAACCTGGCCCGGTCGACTTTGTTCGATATCAAGCGTTCCCGAGACAAGCTCATGCAGTACACGGCTGACTTCTCGTCGAGAAGCAAACACAATGTGGAGAGGAAGGTTATGTTTACCCCCAAGTATGCAGAAATCGACCGCTCCACGTTGATTTGGTATCGACAGCAACGTGCAGCTGGTGTGATGGTACGTGGAACGGAGCTGAAGGCTGCTGCTGAGAAGTTTGCAAGGCTTCACGATGCCCTAGACTTCAAGGCATCCAAGGGTTGGCTCTTCGCGTTCAAGTTGCGACATGGCCTTACTAACCGTAAAGCACATGGCGAAGCATTGGACGCTAACGAGGATGGAATGGACGAGTTTCGGCACAAGGTGAAAGGCTTGATCGACAGGGAGGGCCTCACTCTCAGTCAAGTCTATAACGCTGACGAAACTGGCCTATTCTATCGCTCGGTGCCAACGAACACTCTAGCCGATGAGACGGAGAAGCGTGTACCTGGCCGCAAGCTTTCTAAGGAACGGATATCTGCTTTGTGTTGTGCCAATGCTAACGGCATGCACTGGCTTGAGCCCGTTATTGTTGGCCGTGCAAAGCAGCCTCGGTGCCTTTGTGGGGTGATGGATGTCCTTCCTGTCGTATGGTACCATTCTTTGAAAGCATGGTTCACAGCTGTGATTTTCAAAGACTGGTTTCACCGTCACTTCGTCAAGGAGGTCATCCAGTACCAGACGAAGACACTGGGAATTCCTCGCGACCAGGTAAAGGCTCTCCTTCTCCTCGACAATGCACCTGCCCACCCGTGCGACAAGGACTTAGTTGCTGAGAATGGCCGTATTAGGTGCATGTTTCTGCCACCTAATACGACTGCTCTCATTCAACCCATGGACCAAGGAGTGATCGTGGCAACAAAGCGCCTGTACCGTCGGAAGTTCCTGGACGAGGTGATGGTTGTTCTCGAGGACGAGGACGAGCGCAGGGAAGGACGTGACACTCGAGGCAAGCAGACTTTGGAAAACCTTCGCCGCTACAACATCAAGTCTGCGCTGTACAACTGGGCTAGTGCATGGAAGGAAGTCCCTGTGAAAACTCTTGAAAATGGTTGGTCTCGTCTGCTTCTCGGAACAGATGTGGAGTACGATTTCCTAGGGTTTGACGTGGATGACTTCCATGCACGGCTACGTACGCACGGCGACGATGTTGATGTGGACGATGTTCGTGAGTGGTTGGACGACGACGAGGGCGATCCTGGGTATCAGACGTTGTCTGATATCGAGATCGCGTCTTCGGTTGCTGGTGTCAGTCCCGAACTTGAAGATTCCGACGACGAAGGCGATGATGATGCGGACTCCTCTCAGCAGGACACTACTCCAGCCATCCCCAAGCTAAGCGCACTCCGGGAACATCTAGAGTTCGTCCTAGACTACCTGGAACACCCGGACTGCGACAGGGAGATGGGGCCCTTGAGACTCGTGGAGGAAGTGCGTGCTTTCCGGCAGCGCATCATCAATCGCCAGAATCGTCGGTCCTTGCGTCAGTCAACGATTGACAGTTTTTTCAGGCCCGTGACCCCCGCTGTGCCAAGCCCTGGTTCCACTCCGTTGCCTCCCCAAGATAGGCCCTCATGCTCCGAGCCACAGCCCAACACATCAGCTACAGTGGAGTCACCGCTCGATGTGAGTTTGCGGCTATCTTCAGAGTCTTCTGTAGTCGGTACGCCATCACCACGACCCACCGATGCACCCCTTGGTCACCTGCCAGTGATACTCTCGGACTCTGACAGCGAATAAACAGCAAGAACTTCTCCACTAGACCACACGGGAATTTTGAACGTTGTGCAGTGAAAAAAACGGTGTTGTGTTAAGGTTTTCGAAATGAGAGAAAAGACTCAGTAGAAAAGAAATTTAACGTAACTAACCTTCTTTGTTTTGGCTTTGGAAAATAAAAAAAAAATTGGGAAAAGTTAATGTGCAACACTAAAATTTAATGGAACATTATTTGGACTAAAGTGAACACTGTGAAGAGAACGGACTTCTGTGTGTTATTGACTAAGTTCAGTGCAAGACTTCAGGAAGAGTGTACTGCAAGTGCTTCAGGAAATCGTTCTTACTGTCAGAGTCCGAGAGGAGGCGGTTATTCATCGAAGTGGCCAGGGACTTGCTGTAAGTAGCCAGAATGTTTCATATTGTACTTTTTTCCATACTATACTTACCAGAATGTTTCATATTGTACTTTTTTCCATACTATACTTACCAGAATGTGTCATACTGTACTTTTTTCCATACTATACTTACCTCATGCATGTGCAGTAGGAATGTGTTTTTCAGAGTTAGGTTCGGTTAGAGTCCATAAGTACCAGAATGTATATTAATGTATGAACATACTTCTAAACCCACATTTTATGTTTCTTTTGCATTTATTTCAGTCATTTATGTGCCTTATTGGTGTGTGATTTGGGTGTTAAATAGGTGCTATGCATGTCCGGAGGGAGTTGTATAGGTGTTTCTCTGAGTTAGGGTCCATAAGTATAAGTCCATAAGCTGGGGCCCAATATCCGGACGAAACCAATATCCGAACCTACCGATGGCTCTATTGATCCGGATATTGGAGGGGTTACTGTATTTGTATTAATCTATCTTTAAATACAGTAATCTCTTTAATATCTGGACACCTAGTAGCCAGACACCCCAATGTCCGGACATTTTGGGCCTGGGCCGTCGGCCCCCCCCCCCCCCCAAAAAAAAATCGACATTTTTTCACCCGTAATTTGAACTTGGCCCGTGGCACCACACAGCTGTGCTTACGCACAACCCCCATCCTCCCCTCCCCAGTTACCGCCTAACTACCATCGTGACTAGACGCTCATCGCAATGGATGCCGCACGTGCTCATTTTTGTGAAGAAACAGTGAATAAACTGCTATACCTCACCACTAGACCACATGGGAATTTACAGTGTTGTGCAGCGTCAAGAAATTAGAATTCAGAGTGCAGAGGATTAAGTGCAGAGTGCAAACTGCTGGTTACAACTGGCATGGTGCAAGTACGAACAGAATGTGTAGTGTTAAACAATTATAATTCACAGTGCAAAGGATTAAGTGCAGCACAACACTGGATTACTGTACGTGCTTCAAGGGCATTTTCACCACTGCCAGAGCCTTAGAGGAGGCAGGTTAATCTTCGCAACAGCCACGGACGTGTTGTAAGTACTGTACCCTGTACACTGTTAAATAATTTCCATACTTACTTCTAATTCCTCATTCTCTGGTTCCAATTCATTTATTTCAAGCTTTCCATCCCTTATTAGTGTGAATAGGGACTTAAACAGGTGCTGTGCATGTCCGGTAAGGAGTTATGTAGGTGGTTTTCTGAGTTAGGCTGGGTTAGGGTTCGTAAGTACCAGTCCAAGAGGCAGGGTTCCGGCATCCGGATGATCCCACTTCCCGGACATGCCTTTGGCTGTATTACATCGGATATTGGAGAGATTACTGTATAATTTTAATGAAAAATATGAGGCTTCTAGAACCTAACCCCCTATTTTATTTGTAAATATATGTCACGTTTTAGCGCGAAATTGATTTTGCACGAGGGTCTGCATAACCTATCCCGTGCTGTATGAAGACTCTACTGCGACAATGGCAGTAGAGTCTTCATTATGGGACTACGTCATGGGCATGGGGTGACGTCATGCCCCACATCGCTAAACGCGTAAGACAATCGCTAAATGAGCGGGATTGGTACCTTTTCTAATCTATCGCTAACCACGAATATCGCTATCTTGAAACACACTAAATGCGAGGGACCACTGTATGTAAATAATGTACACATACTGTCGAAGTATACACAAACTGCCTGCACCCATTAGTTTTTATATTCTTTATTTAGTCATAATATTTAGTCACTCTTCTTACTGTAATCCTATCTATCTATCTATTGCCAGACGCCTTAATCAAGTAAGGAATGGCCACAAACAAATCTCCTCCATGTAGCCCTATCCCCTGCCATTTCATTGCCCTGCTCCCAGCTCATACCCCCTCTCATATACCTCTCCACTCCATCCCTCCATCTCATCCTTGGCCTTCCCCTCACTCACATACATTCTCCTCATCAGTCTCTCTTTCTCCATCCTCTTCACATGTCCAAATCACCTCAGTGTGTTTCTCCTAACGCTTCCAATCACATCCACTTCCAAACCACAACACTCCTCCTCTTCCTCATTTGTCAGTCTGTCTCTCCATGTGACTCCACATGTTCCTCTTAAATAACTCATTTCCACTGCTCTCACTTTTGACTTCTGTCCCTCCAACAAAGTCCAAGCTTCACTTCCATACGTTAGAGTTGGTATCACAATACTGTCATGTAGGAGCTTTTTCACTTCCATGCTCACTTCCCTGTTTCTTATCACTGCTTTATAGGAATCAGAAACCTTTCTTCCCTGTTGCACCTTTCAAGCACTTCACCCTCTAAACATCTATCCTTACTCATCACACTACCCAAGAACTTAAACACACGCACATTTTCCATTTCCTCCTCATCCAGCCTCACTGTACATTCACTGACTCCATCTCTCTTGAAGACCATAACTTTACTCTTCTCTATATTCACCTTCAGAGTCCATTTCTTACACACACTCCCAAACTCAATCACCAAACCTTGCAGCTCCCCTTCGTCTTCACTTAACAACACAGTACCACCTACAAACAACAGTACAGGTAGTTTCAAACCACTCCCCTCTCTCACTAGGGCCGCTCCAACATCCACTGCCCTACCTTGTATCTCTTTTATAACCCCATCCATATACAGATTGAACAACCATGGAGACATGACACATGCTTGCTGCAATCCAACCTTCAAATAGAAAGATTCACTCAGTTCACTATCCTCACGCACTGCAGGCTTAGCACCCTTATGCATACTCTTCACGGTCTTCAACAACTTCCCATCTACCCCATACATTCTTAATACTTTCCACAATCCTTGTTTATCCTCCCTGTCATATGTTTTCTCCAAATCCATGAAGGCAGCATACAACTCCTTTTCCTTCTCTAGATCTAAACTTTTCAATTAAAGATCTAAGAATGAATATCTGATCTACACAACCTTTTCCCTTTCTAAAACCTCTCTGTTCTTCTCCAACTAATTCCACTGTTATTTCCCTAAATCGGTCAATAAGTATCCTACCATATACTTTTCTTAACACTAAGACAAATGCCCCTATGATTACCACACACTTCTTTTTCCCCTTTTCCTTTGTACAGGGGAATAATTATACCTGACTTCCAATCCTCTGGGACTCTACCTCCAGGCCAATCTGCACATCTTCCACATTCAAACTACTACTCTCTCCCCCATGCTTCAGCATTTCACTACACACTTCATCAATTCCTGGGGCTTTCCCCATTTTAAGTTTCTTCATTGCTTCCACAACTTCCATCCTACTGATTTCTTCCTCTCTTCTCACATCCTCCTTCTCCCAGCCATTCCCCAGCCACTTATACTCGCATTACTTTCAATTTCTATGTTCAACAATTCCTTAAAGTGTTCTCTCCATCTGCTCACTTTTTCTCCCTTCTCCACTAGTAATATACCATTTTTATCTTTCGCTCCCCAGCTAACTTCTTTGGCACCCTGTCTAACTCTCTTTCCATCTTTCCAGAACACTTTCTTACATTTCCTCCACTTTACACTCAAGTTCCTTCCAAACTCCTCATCCACTCTCTTCTTACTCTCACTTACTACTCTTTTCACCTCTCTCTTCCTCTCTACACATAACTCTCACTTCCGTCTCTCAACTTCTTCCACACCTCTGTTTCTCATCCACTCACACAGTAAAGAAATGATTTAGTGCATATAAGAAGAAAGAAGGTGGCAGATGGGGGCAATAAGAGGACAGTAACTTTGAGACAAGGGGAGGAACGACATTTGGCAGCTTCGTTTTAGCTCAGCTCATTGAGGGGGCTCTCCCTACGTGCTAAGGGGTCTTTGTATGCAGCGTGTGTTAGGAGTGTAATGCTGTATGGCAGTGAGACCTGGGCAGTGAAGGAGGAAGACATTCGCCGGCTCAGACGTACAGAAATGACAATGATTAGGTGGATGTGCAGTGCGTCCCTGCGTCCAAGGCCTGGAGGGGCTGGGTTTACAATGGAAGAGTTGAGAGGTAGGATGGGACTGGAGTGTATTGGTGTTGTGATGAGGAGAGGTAGATTGAGGTGGTTTGGACATGTGGAGAGGATGGGGGATGATAGTTGGGTGAGGAAGGTGAGAAGTGTTAATATTGGGGGTGGGGTTATGAGGGGTAGACCGAGAAAGACATGGGACGAGGTCATTAAGTGTGACCTTAGGGTTAAGGGACTGAACAGGGAGGCTGCAATGGATCGTGCAGCATGGAGAGCCGCCATTAGGTGACCAAGGCCGACACATGCAAGCATGTTGGAGCCTTTAAAAACGAAAACTTATACAGTAAAACAGTCTTTTAGCTGATGGAAAAACATTACATACAGATCTTGCCTAGGCTTCATTACTATGCTATACGTACAAGGTTTGCAATCTGGTATTCGTGTGTGTGGTGTATGTACTATGTATCATCATCATCATCATCTAATCCTGTGTTGACCCATGAGCAGTGTAGGAGCCAGGGGCTAGGCAAGTTGGTCCTGACATTTAAGATGAAAGTGACCAGTCTCACTCTTCCCTGAGTGGCTTTACATGAGCAATAAACCTCAACCATCCCTTGGATATAAACCTACACAGGCTCAATCTGGCTGGAGTGCCTTAATTACCCACTAAAATCACCAGGAGCCATAACCTGGTCATATAGTTACCACACAGCATAGTAAATGGTTTCCTGCCATACAGGAAACCATTTGGCTTGTCACTCAGTGTAGAGTCACCCATTTACAGAAGGAAGAGGAAAAAACTGAAGGAAAGAAAGACAGACGACGAAGGAAGGAAGGATGGGAAGAAGGAAGAAAGAAAGGAATGGGCTGCCACTCAAGAGCAGCACTACATCGAGTGAGTGGATGGCAAATGCCCCACCTATATATTCCATATATAGATATACCGTATACCTAAAGGAACGACGGTAAATGGAAGACTGTGAATGTCATCTGATGATGTGTATGTATGGGCGATTGCGTGTAAACTACTAGTGTTTGTGTGTGTAAACAATGCCCAGATTAAAGTGTCATCTCAGAACGTGTATTTAGCATGACGGAAGGCACTGTGACCAAAAAGCGTCACTCGTTTCAACCACAGAACCTTCAATACTGAGCTTTTCTAAGTAAATAAGATATACATGACTGAAGACTGTCTTTAAATCTAGAAAAAGAAGACATTTTTAGTGTATGTAATGTGAGCCAATACTGTATACTGTACTAGCCTGCCTATGTACAGTATGTGGATGGAATACACTGGACTTAGCCATTCATGCTTTATTTCATGGAAGGGAGTTTTCATCATGATGTACTGTATAAGTCTTTGACTACTAGAGTGTTAAATCCAATCCCAGGGATTACAGCAGGCATGGGGGCACTCACCATCCACTCACTCGATGTAGTGCTGCTTTGGATGTCTGCCCTTTCCTCTTTGCCTTCCTTCCTCTTCTGTCTTTCTTTCCTTCATTCTTTCCTCTTCCTTCTGCCTATGGGTGGCTTTACACTCTTTCTTGTCTTTCTTTTCTTCCATTCTTTCCTTTTTCTTCTGCCTATGGGTGACTCTACACTGAGTGACTAGCCAAATGGTTTCCGGTACACCAGGAAACCATTTACTGTACTATGCTGGGTGGTAACCATATAGCCAAATTATGGCGCCTGGTGGTTTAGTGAGTAATTAAGGTGCTCCAATCAGACTGAGCCTGTGTAGGTTTATATCCAAGGAGTGGTTGGGGTTTACTGCTTACTTAATGCCATTCAGGGATGAGTGAGGCTGGTCACTCTCATCTTAAATGTCAGGACCAACTTGGCTAGCTCTGGGTTCCTACACTCCTCATGGGGCGGCATGGGGCTGGAAAATAGATGGATGGATGGATGGTATATTTTCCACTGTGTACTAACTCTCGGCTGGTCTGGCCTGAACTGACTAATGATCAAAATGTTACGTACATTTAAATATAAATGTTGTGTTATATTATTTGGGTAATGACCAGAAGCCTGAATACATCACGCATTTCATATAATGTTAATGACCAAGATCTTAGATTTAGAAGCCAAATGTTATGTGCTTATTGTTTGTCTAATGACTGAGTGTTGTGTACTTTTAGGAATGCATAAAAATTATAGTATGTATTTTATGTTCCTTTATACAAAGGAAAAGGGGAGAGAGAGAGAGAGAGAGAGAGAGAGAGAGAGAGAGAGAGAGAGAGGGGTACAGTATGTGGTAACCATTGGGGTATTTGCCTTCTTAATGTGACTGGAAAAATATATGGCAGAATACTTATTGACAGGGTTAGGCATATAACAGAGAAGCTAGTTGGAGAAAAACAAGGGGGACTTAGGAAGGGAAAAGGGTGTGAAGATCTGATATTTGTTCTAAGATGTTTAGGGGAGAAGTACAGTAAGCTTGCCCTGAACGCGTTCTCACTGAATGCGTTTGCTATTATACGCAGTAAGTGCTAGGATACATATAAGACAACGTAAGATTAAAGAACCATTATGAAAACTATAAATTTATGCAAGAGAGGCCTTTGAAAGGCCAAACCCTTAAACATCAGTGTAGCACGCACAGTTTGTTTTGATCACGAGATTCGCTGTATTGCTTTTCCACAGTACTGTATTTGAGGCGTCTACCGGCAGAGTGACGTAAGCACCAGGGGATTATTTTCGAGTAATTAAAGCTTAAATTTGAAGAATGTGTACATAAAAGGTATAAAGAAAAAACTAATGTTGTTTTATATTAATGTAATGCTCTCAAAAAATGCAATTTAATGAATCCATTGTTTAGAAAAAATAACAAACCAAAACCAAAACCAAACACACAAATGCACCCCTCCCCATTGGAGGTCATACACAAAATATTAACATGGGTTATAATTATGTGATCCAAATAAAAATAACCATAAAAACTAATAAAGTGTGAAAGTTTTATACTAATAATGCAATTTCTTGATTTTTGATTAATTTTTATATTGTAAATTTTTAATTAAAAGCACTCAAAATGGGCAGAGGACAGTGCAGCCAAAAACCACGTGCGAGGTTTAGGGAGACACTGGTGGGGGACTGGCTCAGGCTGGGGGATAGTACTGAGACGCGGCCTCCCAATGGCTAGCCGCTCGTGGCCCGTACGTCCCTCTGCCATGTGGGAGCAGACTTCCTCTATGGGTTTTGAAGGCCTAATACACACAATGCTTGTCCATCTGCCAGCCAGCCATAAGGGTCCTTTTTGTATGCAGCTTTATACAGGGAGGATCTAGAAGGCTCCACCTACATATTGGCGGGAATAACTCACCATCGGCCATTTTTGACGCATACATCACTCTGCTGCTAGACGCCTCATTTGTAAGTTAAATATTGACATTACTGTTCTGGTAAGTTTATGAGCAAATACTATTAAATAACGTTAAAGAAAGAAATAAAGTCTTCTAACCAGTTTACCAGATAGGCGTCGGAATATTGCCTTTTTTATTTGTTCGCTAAAGATTTGCTGAACTGCTCTTCCACAGTATTGTATTTATAAGTTACATATGTACTGTTATGATATGTACTTGTAAGTTAAAGCACTTAAATAAAGTTAAAACATTAAAATAAGTCTTGTAACCAGTTAAGCTGATTTACATGATTACCCATGATTGGCAGGTTCCGAGACAATTCACCGTCAGACAATTCCCCATCAAAACACGAACAAATCCCCATTAGGACAAATTGCACCCTGGATGATTCCCTGTCATTCTGTAAATATATTTATTATTAATTAATCAATATTTCAATAACTATATTTCAGGGGAATCCATTACAGCCTATGTTCAAAGACGTAGGCTGTGGATATTATTTATTTGTTACACCTTTAGTCAATAATTAACTTGTTTCTTCCTCGCTGTAGTCGCCTTTGAATTATATTCTAACGTCACCCATAGCTGTCTTCATTCATGACGGCGTATTGTCTTGTTACTATTGTGACAGCAAATTGACTTGACAGCGAATTGTCCTGAAACCGATCGGCGTTGGAATGTTGCCCTGGGTTTATGTATTTGTATGTTGAAGTTTTGCTGTGCAGTACTGTATTTGTAAGTTATAACATTAAATAAACCTTCTACCACTTAATGTGCTTCATAATGATTATCAATGAGAGATAACAGCAAAACACCATATTTAGGGGGTCTAGGGAGCAAAATGAGGAGTACAGTAAGACCTCACTACAACAGACTTCACAAGACTGAAATTCGCTTTTTTCGGAGTCAAAAAGCCTATCGGAATTTTTTCTTATTTATAGGGAAAACTCCGAAAAATCTAGAAGCAGTCTGGACTGCCTAACCTCAAGCCGGGGTGGCCATATTGTCCGCGCGGTTTGTGTGTTTGTGCGTCAGTTGGTAGTGGGCTAGTGGCGTCACCATTGTTCCCCATTGCCCTGGCCTCATCATTTCCCTGGAAGTCTCTGATATACTGGTTGAGGGTGATGAGTGATAAGTGAAATATACAAAGTAAACATCTTTAGTTTGTAAGACTGTAAATATTTTAGTGCATAATGTGTGCGGCACAGTATTTGAAAAGTCTTTAAAATTAAGTTATGCCAATAATGTACTTTCAAAATGCAAAAAATTAGAAAAGGGGTTTGCATTAATATTAATATTTAAATATATTCAAGACACCAAACAAGGCCAGCGATTTGTGCGTTCGTGTGTCAGTTGGTGGCAGGCTGACAGCGTCACTATTTGTTCCCCCATGCCATGCCTCAGTCAAACCACATCATTTCCCCGGATGTCCCTGGTATACTGCTCGAGGGTGATAAGTGATAAGTGAAATACACAGACAAAGTGAACATCTTTAGTCTGTAAGATCATATAAAATAAGGTGTATAAAGTGAACAGTATAGTATTTGAAAAATGCTTCAAATTAAGTACACCACACGGCACGCAAGGTACAAGTGACACCTCCAGTCCCCACCAATAATTCATCTCCTGCCAGTAAAGACACCCCCACCCATAATTCATCTCCTGACAGTAAAGACAATCAGGAAGATAATTCACTGTTCCTTGATGATAACCCTGAAGATAATGAGTAATGATTTCAAAGGATTTGCTCTGAAGGATCCTTCACCAAGTGCTGAATGATGATAAACACTCGGCCAGGTGGAATGGTAGAGTAGGGTGAGCCAAGTGAGTTGGAATGGTTACGCAAGAAAATATATATATATATATTTTTTTAATGAGTTATAGTGTCCAACCCTTGCTTAAATTTTACTGTGTTATGCAGTAAATTATTTATAGTGGCATTTGAGAAAAGTTATATGGCAAATGGGATAGTGCCTTGAGTTAGAAGGAACTGGTGGGGGTGAAGCAGGATGGTGGCCATGATGCTTTTCATGAATGGAAATATCTTCTTTTATGTGTTACATATGGCCTTTATCGAGTCTAAACCTTGCTAAAATTATATTGTGTTATGCAACAAATTATTTTTAGTGGCATTCTAGAAAACCTAAGGGGCAAAATGGATATTGCCACAAGTTAAGAGGAACTGGTGGGGTGAAGCAAGATGGAGGCCATGACACTTCATGTATGAAAAGATCTTCCTGTGTGTGTTACATATGGCCATTATCGAGTCTAAACCTTACTAAAATTATACTGTTATGCAATTAGTTATTTATAGTGGCACTTGAGAAAGATTAAGAGGCATATGGGATTTTGCCCCTAGTTATATGTGTTATGCAATTAATTATTTATAGTGGCATTTGAGAAAGGTTAAGAGGCAAATGGGATTTTGCCCCTAGTTAGAAGGAACTGGTGAGGGGGGAGAAGGATTGTGGCATAACACTTTTCATGTATGAAAATATCTTAGCAGGGAGAAGTTCATGTGTTGCTTTTTTTTGGAGTTTCGCTTTTTTCGGAAGGGCTTGGGCCGCAATTAGTTCATTCTATTGAGGTTTTACTGTAGTTAAAACTTATGCAGTTTCACGCCAAACATGCCACGGTTGGAACGAAACCCACGTGTTCACGGCAAGCTTGCTGTATCTAGAGAAGGGAAAAAAAGTGTATGCTGCCTTCATGGACTTGGAGAAAGAATATGACAGAGTGGACAGGCAAAGTATGTGGAAGGTATTAAGAATATATGGAGTGGATGGGAAATTGTTGTGTGCTGTGAAGAGTATGTACGAGGGAGCTAGGGCTACGGTGCGAGTGGATGGTGCGCCGAGAGAGGTCTTTGATCCAAATGTTGGACTGAAATAGGGATGTGATTCTCCATGGCTGTTTGATATATTCATGGATGGGGTTGTTAAGGAGATGCAAGGAGATGGGGGTGGCTCTAATGAATGAGGGTAATGTGTGGAAGATTTCGGTGTTATTGTCTGATGATGATACAGTATTGTTGAGTGAAGATGGATGGGAGTTGCAGGGTTTGGTGATTAAATTTGGGACAGTGTGTTAGAAGAGGAATCTGAAAGTTACAGTAAACATGAGTAAAGTTATAGTGTTTGAGAGAAATGAAGTCACAGAATGCACAGTGAAGCTGGATGGTGAGATATGGAGAATGTGAGTGCATTCAAGTACTTGGGTAGTGTGATGAGTAAGGACAGAAGTTTTGGTGATGAAGTGCTCAAAAAGGCACAGCAGGGAAGGAAGGTTGTTGGTTAACTGAAAGCAGTGATGAGAAATAGGGAGGTGAGTATGGAAGTTAAGAAGTCACTGCATGATAGTATTGTGATCCCTACCCCGACACACGGAAGCGAGGCATGGATCTTGCTAGAGGGGAACAAGTCAAGAGTGAGAGCAGTGGAAATGAGATACCTGAGAAGAGCACATGGAGTGACATGGAGGGATGGGTTGATGAATGAAGAAGTTAAAGAACATTGTGGGGTGGACGTGGATGTGACTGAGAAAATAAGGAGAAATACACTGAGGTGGTTTGGACATGTGGAGAGAATGAAGAATGAATGATTGACTAAGAGGGTGTATGTAGGTGAAGTGGAGGGAGGGAGGGAGGAAGAGAGAGGGGGAGACTGAGGATGAGATGGAGAGATGGAGCTGAGAGGTATATCAGGGAGGAGGGAGTGAGTTGGGGGGAGGGGAGTCAAGTGGTGGGTGACAGCAACTTGGAGGCATTTTGTCTGTGGCCACCCTTTGTGGGATTAGGGCATTGGGCTATAGATAGATAGATAGATAGATTTTATGCTTCCTATTATTCACCCAGTGGGAAGGATGTTATGAGTATTAATGTGATTAATAATGTTTTAAAATATAAAGGTATAGTACAGTTTTTTATAACTTCTTTAAAAGCAAAAATCCAGTTAAAAAGGCTACAGGAATTTTTATATTTCAGTGTAAATTATCAGTACATTTTTTTATATACCATTTTTTTCACGCTCGCTAAACAAACTTAAGATTTCCAAGTAACAGCCGAATATAACAGTAAATTCCTTAAACTCTATCAGCAATAATTTAAGTTGTGTATATTATCTAACTATATAAATTTTGCTGAAGATTAATAAAAAAAAATGTAAAGAAACTGAATTTCTGCTCACAGCTCTTGTACCATCAAAAGTAAACTTTATGCCTAAGTCAAACCATTGATGGAATACCACCATTGTGTTCCACTGTGTATGCGTGTATTTACACTCACAAGCTCATGCCTGTCCGTCACAGTTCCTTGACAGGAGACTGCTGTCTAGGTATTTGTGTCAGGCTTCATTCTAACGGAAGTGATATAATATTATAGTATAAATATTCCACATGTTTAGTGTAAGGGTTTTACCATTTATGACAGTCAATAGAATGTGAGATATGATAATACCTTTCACAAACAACCATCATTACAAGATTAGTTCACACCTAAAATGGTGGAGAAATTAGTGTAAGAGTCTAGGAACATGAAGTAAAACAAACATTTATTTTTCATCGTTACACAGCTGATTCCGATACGATTTTAACTGGCTGCCGATTTACAGCACTACTTTCGTGTATGACAGACAGAGCCAAGCTGAGCCCAATGATTATTTTCAAGAGAAAAACGATGCCAAAAATAAGGCTCCCAGATAGAATTTTTTTTCACGTCAATGAGAAAGGGTGGATGGATGAACATGGAGTGAAACTATGGACTGAGCATATGTGGTGTAGGTGACCTGTTGGCTTGCTAAAATGTGGTCCTGGTTGTTTCGGCCATAAGTCATTTAGGCTGTAACACCCAAACTGGAAAACACCTGAAATTGCCTAACAACCTAAACAACATGGCCTAACCTAACCTACTTGGACATTATGGCCTGAATGATTTACGGCTGAAACGACCAGGACCAGCTAAAACAGTGTAGCCTGATTGTAGGTGACATGTTCTAAAGTCATTTAACAGAGGAAACAAAAACCTACGTGGTGAGAAACAACAGTGACATTGCCGTTATTCCTGGTGAATTAACTTCAGTCCAACAACCATCTGTCTGTCTAAATAAACCATTCAAAGACCGCATCTATGAGCAATGGAATGAGTGAATGATCAGTGGTAAAGAGTAGCATACAAAAGGTGGGAATATGCATGCTCCAGGTCTGGATGCACTGTCTGATTTTATTATCAAACAATGGTTTGATAATTTGTGGAAACAGTCATCAACTCTTTCAAGAAATGTGGAATATCCAATTCAATGGATGGCATGGAAGATGACATATTATGGGCAGATGAAGAAGAGAATGCCGATGCCAAAGCTACATCTTTGAATTCAGAGTATGAACCTTTCGACAAAGAACTGCAAACTTTAACCCAGAAATGATGATGTCAGATGTGGACGATTCTGATTTTGATGGTTTTTAATCACCAGCAGTTGATGTGATGACTTTAATAACATGTAACTTTCTTTCAACCTATTATATAAAATTCATGGTAACATGATTTTAAGCTTTTAATACACTATGAGTTAATACTGGAATATTAAATGTATAACCCATTTAGATATCGGAGGAAGCACATGCAGTCCAGATAGACTGTAAAACCCACAGAAGAAGCTGGTTTAAGGTAAAACCTAACCAAAGGCCGAGTTGTTTGGCAAGGTGTTAATAGTATCATGTACTATTAACATTCACTCTCATCTTAAATGTCAGGACCGACTGCCTAGCTCCGGGCTCCTACGCTCCTCATGGGGCAACGTAGGATTGGATGATGGATGGACTATTAACATCTTGCTAATCTTTCCTCTCCTCCATTCTTCTTTCCTTCCATCCTCTTCTGTTTTTCATTCCTTCATTCTTTCCTCGTCCATCTGCCTATGGGTGACTTTACACTCCCTCTTCTGTCATTCTTGCCTCTTCCTACTGCTATGAACGCGACTCTACACTGAGTGACAAGCGAAATGGTTTCCTGTACACCAAGAAACCATTTACAATGCTGGGTGGTAACCATTTAACCAAATCATGGCACCTGGTAGTTTAGTGGGTAATTAAGGTGCTCCAATGCGATTGAGCTGGTGCAGGTTTATATCCAAGAGGTGGTTGGGGTTTATTGCTCATGTAATGCCACTCAGGGATGAGTGAGGCTAGTCATTCTCATCTTACATGTCAGGACCAACTTGTCTGTCCCCGGGCTCATACGCTCCCCATGGGGCAATGTAAGATTGGATGATGATGACAATAATATCACTTCACTGGTCAGTGGTAAGAGTGATAAAGGAATGAGGTTACTGGGGCAGCAAGCTCTGAGTGTCTAAAGAGTTGGGGCTTGTCTTAAGCACAGAGTATACCTCTAAGCCCACATTTTGTATGGAAGTACTGGGGGTAGTCTTATACACAGCTTGGCCTTAAACACCGGCAAATACGGTATGGACCAAGTTAGTGTAAAATGGTAGTTTATATCTTTAGTACTAGAATATTTTATTGTATTCATTTATTTTCAAACACGTGCTTGAAATCCCACCTCAGGGGTATCCTTGGATATGACTGATTATCGGCTTAAAGGACCTGGCTTTCCCCCAATTGGTCTATTATAGCAAGGGTCTACTGTACAGACTTTGTACCCTGCTCACAGTTTCTGACTACTGGCCTATTAAGAAACAATGATAACTGTTTATGACTTCATATCTACATGATACAACACTAATGGACAAAACAATAGCACTGCAAACTTGTGCCCGCAAAACAGAATGTTGTCTTTACATGGCTAAAAATTACATTCAGAAAACTTATTTGAAACACATTGGTACTGATGAAATTATATGCATGTTTTAGAATTATACATCTACTGGTCTTACACAACTAAAACCCAAGAGCATAACTTTTGTTGACACTAACCATAGTCGTCATGAGGTTGGCAAAGGCATCAGTACCAGGAACGAGGCCTGGCAAAACGCCCGGCGCTGGCGCAGAATTTCCAGTGGATGTGGAAGAGGATGAAGTGGTGGTGGTGGTGGCCGTCGTCGTGGCAGCGGCAGTGGTGGTGGATGACTGTGTGGTGGAGGGGGTAGTGGAGGGAGGCTGACCCATCCCTGGAGGCAGACTAAGGCCCATAGAGGAGAAAAGACCTGGGGAGGTCTGACGCAGCTGCTCCAAACCACTCTGTATCTGGGCAACTGCTGCCAGTGCCTGATATAAATATGCACATGCACAAGACATTAGACATCACACTTTCCACAATACTGTGTCAATTAACCAACACGTAAGCTTTTATATAATGAGGTCAGAAAGATTACAAATACTGTATATTAACACAGTACAAAACATAGTTTTATAGTTTTCTGTCAGGCATAGGTGTGACGCCACCAAACCAAAGCATCCATCTAACTCTTAGTACCAGTAAACATTATAATTCTATCCCAAATTTGATCATATTTTCAGAATAATGGAATAAAATATGCAACAGTATTCTAATGAAATACTTAACAAGCTGGTAACAAAAAAAACAAACAAAAAATAAAAAACACATGTACAGTATCAGGATACATTCACCACATATAAATGCCACTTATGGACTGCAAAGACTGACCTGTGGGTTTGTCATAAAGTTCTGGACCTCTGGGTTTTGCAACTGATTCAGGAAGGTTGGCAGCATCGTCCGTAGCTGTTCCTGAAGTACTGGGTTCCCCGCAAACAAAGGATTTGACCCAATGATTTGCTGAGCGAGTTCAGGGTTGGATGACAAGTTCTGAAAAAGCAAAGCCATGAGACTCAAAAATAATACAGTATCATCATCATCATCATCATCCGGACCTCCTATCCCACCCTAGGGCAGGGTGAGGAGTAACAATGTTCATACAGCCCAAGTCTGCCCAATCCAATGGGCCACGCTTCCATTCACTCATCACTCAAGCCTCCGGAATCTTAGCTCTATCTGATACGCCAAAAACTTTCACCATTCTGTAGCTTCACGTAAATGTATCCAATAGAGTTAATCATGCACTTCTTCTCACAACGTTCATCTAGCCAGCCCGATCTCTTGTCAGTCCCCCAACTTACCGACTTTCATACCTCTCTTCCTCACACACTCATTCACCATATCCTTCCACCTTCTTCTTGGCCTACTCTGCCTCCTCCCTCCTTCAAATTCACTCAGATAAACCTTTTTCACCACTCTATTGTTATCCATTCTCTCCACATGACCACATGATCCCAGCACACTCTCTTCGATTCTAGTGTCCACAGACTTCCTCACTCCACATCTTTCACGAATCACATTATTTCGTATCCTATCCACTGTACTGCAGATACATTCCTCAGCAGTACCATGTCAATTGTTCTTATTCTTGACTCTTCATTTTCATGCCACACCATAGTCTCATATTCCTATCTTAAAGTTGGCACCAACACTCATGTAAGCCTCATGCAGCTGTAACACTCAAGTCTCTGTTTCTTACCAAAGCCTTCATAGCACCAGCTACTTTCCTTCCGTGTGTCATCCTACTTTCCACTTCTTTGGCACATTTTCCTCTCTTTTATATCATTGTACCCAGGTATTTGACTCTCTCACCAGTTGCGGTTTCTTCATTCATTTTAACATCGCACTGGGAGTCACCTTCTCTCTCAATAATCATCACTTTACTCTTTTCTACATTTACTCTAATGACACGACGCTCACAGACATTAACAAACTCTGCACTAGCCTACCAAGTTCTTGTGCGGTTTTTGCAAGTAGTACTGCATCATCAGCATACAGCAAATTTGAAATAATCCATCCATCATCATTCATTATAAACGCCATCTCTCTCTCCATTACTCGCGTTTTTACTTCTTTCATCATCCCATCCACATAAATATTGAACAACCATTAGAAAATTACACAACCTTGTTGCATGCCCACACTGATCATGAAACATTCACTTAGATGCCCATTTACCCTTACACATGCTTTACTACCATTATAAAAACTCTTGTCGGCACCTAGCAGCTTACCATCTACATTATACAGGCGCAAAACCTTTCACAATCCTTTGTGTCTACTTTGTCGTATGCTTTTACCAGATACGTGAATGCCATAAAGACCTTTTGGTCCTTCTCACAAGCCTTCTCCACTATCTATCTTACTGCAAATATTTGATCCACACATCCTCTACCACTCCTACAGACACCCTGTTCATCACTCACAAGAACTTGTGGTATCTCTCTTACTTTCTCTATAATAATTCTTCCATGTAACTTCCCTACCACACTCAATAAACTTATGTCACGATAATTCTTGCACTCACTTCACTCACATTTATTTTTGTACAAGGGTACAATCACAGCCTTTTTCCACTCTGCTGCCACAGTTTCACTCATCCATAACTTTTTACATACTTCCAGCAAGCACTTCATTCCACTCTCTCCACTAGCCTTAATCATCTCCACATACACCTCATAAACCTCAGCTGCTTTCCCATTTTTCAGCTGCTTCACACATAAATACAGTATATATATGTATCTACCTATCTATCTATTGCCAGATGCCATAATCCCGTAAGGGATGGCCATCTGACTTTGAGTTATATGTTTCATGGGGAGGGGCACTAACCCTCCACCAACCCACTTGTTGACAAGTAGGGAGCACGTATGGTTTGGTTATATGGTTTTACTACCCAGCATTGTAAATGGTTTCTTGGCTTATATATATATATATATATATATATATATATATATATTTCTTGGCTTATATATATATATATATATATATATATATATATATATATATATATATAAAAGCATGCAAACAATAAGCAGTGTGTGTGAGCTCTCAGAATCTGGAAACACTTTACCTCATGATATGACACCTGAGGGTCAGGTCAGAGGTTTAATCAGCATCACTTTACTAGTACTGTATTACAACTACCCCCAACATCAGACCTTATCATACACTAAACAAGAGCTTAAGGAAATGGCATGAAATCTATACATAAATTACTGTAGTTATGTCAGCAATGCCACTCACATGAAACTGTACAGCTGTCAAAATTACTAAAAAGTCTTATGAGTTTCCTCTTGATAAAGCAATCATATGGAAGCCTTTTTTTTTTAATACAAAACTTTTAAACCACCACCTCACTCTCACTGCACCCAATGAATACAACCAGTGTCATCACTCTTGTACTGGTACAGTACTTTTATTCTCACGCCACCAGCACCCCAACAACACCACTCCACCACCACTACCACCCTCCACCTTTATTATCCTTACTCATCACACTATCCAAGTGCTTGAAAGGGTACAACAGGGAAGAAAGGTTGCTGTTTCTTTGAAAGCAGTGATAAGGAACAGGGAAGTGAGCATGGAAATAAAAAAAAAGTCGCTGCAGGACAGTATTGTGATACAAACCTTAACTTACCTATGGAAGTGAAGATTGAACCTAGCTGGAAGGACACAAGTCAAGAATGAGAGTAGAGGAAATGAGTTACAGTATTTGAGAGACGCATGTGGAGTTACATGGAGAGAGAGACTGACAAATGAGGAAGTGAAGGAGCATTATGGTGTGGATGTAGATGTGATAGAAAGTGCAAGGAGAAATACACTGAGGTGGTCTGGCCACGTGGAGAGGATGGAGATCAAAAGCCTAATGAGGAGAGGGTATGTGAGAGAGGTGGAAGTGGGGACAGGGAGGGGGAGGCCAAGGAGGTTATGGAGGGATGGAGTGGAGATGTATATGAGAGAGGATGTGTGTGCCGGGAGTAGGGCAATGAAATGGCATTGGACAGGGTGATATGAAGGCACTTTGTTTGTGGCCATCCATTACGGGATTGAGGTGTCTGGCAATAGATACATAGATAGATAGGCCTTTATAATCACCTTCACTCCCATATCACCACAATGATCACTGTCACAAAAATACTTCATTCACTCTGACACAATCTCCACGAAAACCATCCTTACATAATAAATACGGTATCAACACCACCAGAGGTAAAACCAGTATCTCCGTAAAGGAGGATGGCATACTTTTAACCCAGACAACTGTGCTAATTGGATACTGATTACAAGCACTGATGTTCAGCACTGCAGTACTGCACCATTCTAAAACATATTTTATGCAACCAGGATTCAAGCCAATGATACAGATTTAGCTTTTATATAGCCTGTACTGCTTACATAACACAAGCACTATAAATAGCTGGTATGTGTCAGATTTGGCAATAGGAAAATATTACAGAAAAATATTGGGTACTGTAACTGTAGTATTTTCCAAGAAACAAAAGCTTTAGTATATATGTTTCGAAAGGTGAGTCTATGATTTCAAGTAGTGGGAGAACAGGGGTGGGGTGTTCACACACACAGCAGTTCTGGAGCTGAGAGGGGGAGCGCTTAGAAAGTGATGTCCCTCCTTAGCTAGAGAATTATGTGTACATAATTCTCTAGCTAAGGATGGGACCACTTTCCAGACATGCCTTTGGCTCTATTACGTCGGATAGTAGAGGGATTACTGAATATATATATAAACAGTAATACAGTATATATATATACAGTATATATTTATACGTATATGTATATATATGTTATATATGTACAGTATATACGTATAAGTATACATATACATATATATATATATATATATATATAGATAGATAGATAGATATACAGTGAGTCCTCGACATACAAAAGGAATAGGGACCAAAAAAACCTTTCGTAATCCGAAATTTCACATATTGGAATGATTTTCCCCACTGAAATATAAATATAAAGGGGGGTATGCACTCCAGGACCCAATTGGACCCCCCTGCTAAAACTTTACCCCTCCTATTTAGAAGTATGCAATACACGTATACAGTACTATACTATTGTACAGACAAAAAAATAAAACATACAACTAATTACTGTAGTATTAGTACACTGTGCCGTTACATATATACCTGTGCTGCAGCCGGAGATTCATGTCATTGATATGGTGCTAAGTCCATGCGAAAGCTGTGGGTCCTCGTGGCTTGGCAGGCAGCTGAAGATGAAGAGAAGGAGGTGGCCATCTTCTTGTACATTTCCTTTTCCTTCATCACAGTCCCAATGGTTGATGGTGCAAGGCCTAAAGCTTGCCCAATCTCCAAGACTCCCTGCCCCTCCTTGTGGCATCGTATTATGTCCGATTTCCTCTCAAGAATGAAAGTATGATGCTGTTTCTTCTTTACACCTTGTTCCCCGGATGCTGGAGATGATGCAGGGCGCTTGGGAGGCATGGTGAAAATACGAAAAGGTGAAGAATAGCGAAAAACAGCGCAACGTACAGCGAAGCTGAGAGGAAAGGACAGACGTGACTCGACTGGGAAGCGCGCGAAAATGTGTTTACCAGAGACGGGGTAGTTCGTTTTCTCGCTACAAGCAAGTCAGGCACTGAGTAGCACGCCCATTTTGAATTTTTCGTATTTCCTCTTGTATCGTTTTTCGTACCATCGAGACAGATACTTTCGTATTGTGGAATTTGTCCTACATTTATCGCTTTCGTACCATCGGAAATTGGTACTTTGAGTTTTCGTATTTCAAGGACTCACTGTATATATATATATATACAGTATATATATATATATATATATATATATATATATATACACATGAGGTGGTACCCAAAAGTTCCAGAAATTTGAACAGAGGGAGCCAACCGTTTGCAGTTTTGCCTTTTGCCACTAGGAAGAGTCAGCAGCACCCCTTGTGCTTCACTGTGGCCCTGGCTGTATATGTGAGCAGTCGCGTTGCTGAGCTACACTTACAGTAAGACCTCACTACAACGGGCTAAATGGGGTCGATATCATTCCGAAAAATGTGAAATTCTGACAAAAGTGACATTCGGACTTCCCCTGCTAATCTGGACTTTTTCTGAAATATCAGACATTAGTCCGGATTGCATGAACGGTTTTTAAACTGTTTTGGCTACCACTGCGGTACTGCACTGTGTTATAACTTCACTACATTAATCAAATGGTATAACATATATAACAATACTGTACTGTACACTGATAAACATGTTTTCATTTACCTTATTGTGGTGAACAAAGTTGAAGTGGTCAGGCAGTCCAGGCTGTTTCTGGCTTTGTCCGACTTTTTCCGATAAACAGGAATTTAGTCCAGTAGCTCCTCGAGTCTGATAAAAGCGAATTCCGGACTATTGAAGTCCGTTATGTGGAGGCTTTACTGCACTATTATAACGTGGTGTGTTGGTGGTCTAGCAGTTTTGCAATGGCCGACCACACTAAACAAAGAACCTGAATCAAGTTCTCCTTCAAGATCAACAAGACGGCTGCAGAAACTTAACAGTTGCTTCAGCAAGCATTTGGTGACAATGCCACGTCCCAGAGCAGAACATTTTTCTGGTACTGTACAAGCAGTTCAAGGAAGGACGAACATCTGTTGAAGATGATGACCGTTCTGGACGACCATCAACGGCAACGACAACAGTAAACTTCAGAAACGTTTGTCAGTCTATCCTTGCAGATCGTAGACAAACTATCCATGATGTTTATGATATAGCTGGACTGTCATACGGGAACGTGCAACGGATTTTGTCGGATGTGTTGGGGATGAGATGGATTGCTGCAAAATTTGTGCCAAGACTGCTGAGTGATGAGCAAAGGTACATCGTGCTGCAGTTTGCATGGAGCTCAAGAATCAGGTCAAGGATGATGCCACCTTCATCTCAAAGGTCATAACTGGTGATGAATCATGGGTTTATGGTTATGACTCGGAGACAAAGCAGTCATCGCACTGAAAATCTCCCAATTCACCGACGCCGAAAAAAGCAGGTCAAGTTCGCAGCAATGTCAAGTCGATGTTGATCATTTTCTTCGAAATCCAAGGGACTGTTCACAAGGAATTCGTCTTACCCTGTCAATCTGTCAGCAGAAAGTTTTACTGTGAGGTTTTGCAGCGGCTAAGGGAGAACATCCAGAACAATGGAAGAACAAGGACTGGTCCTGCATCATGACAATATCCCCGCCCACACATCACTTGTTGTCCGGCACTTCCTGGCTTCCACTAACATGGTAGTCATTCCCCACCCACCCTATTTGCCTGACCTTGCCCCCCTGTGACTTTTTTCTGCTTCCCAAGCTGAAATTACAACTGAAATGGCGTTGATTTGACTCGACTGTGGAGATCCAGACAGAATCACAGGAGGTGCTCAAGACCATCACACCTGAAGTCTTCCAGGGATACATGGACTCATGGAAAAAACGCTGGGACCATTGTATACATGCCCATGGGCACTACTTCGATGGCGACAGTGAGAACTAGGAGGTAACTTACTTTCCTACAATATTCAAATTACAGTAATCCCGCATTTTTTGCGGATTTTTTGTCTACGGTTTTGCCCTCTCGCGGATTTTCTTAGCATTAATAAGTTCAACAAAAATATCCTTGAATATACAGAAAAAAAAAAAAAAAAAAAAAATGAAATTCCCGCAGCTTCCAATTGTAGCGCGGTAAACTCACGCCACCCTCTGTCCCTTTCCCGTGGCCCCTCTGCCAGTGTTACCATATCTAGCATAATTTTATTCTTTTAGCATAATTTTGATCAAATTTTCGAGTCTGGAATATTTTTTAGCATATTAGAAGTTTTAGAATCATTCTAGCATAATTTAGAATGGAATGGAATATTTTTAGAATAATTTTATAAAAGCTACAAATCAGAGAGAGAGAGAGAGAGAGAGAGAGACGAATAAGGTAAGAAGATGTTTGAATAATTGGTTACTTTCAGTTTGGGCTTGGTTGGGTTGGATTAGGTTAGGTTAGGTTAGGTTGGATTAGGTTAGGTTTTAGGTTCGGTTCGGTTTGGTTCGGTTAGGTTAGGATAAGTTTGAGCTTTGTACTTTACCCATGAAACCTAGGTTTTTCTGATGGATTTTGGTATGATTCATTCGATTTTCAGCTTCATTTCAGTCGGAAATGACCATTTTCTGTGTTTTCCCCCCTCCCTATAACCCCCGATTCCCCAAAGATCCCTCATTATTTCAGGGGGATGGGGGGGGCATATCTCAAAATCTGGTTATTTCCGACGGAAATGATGCTCAAAATCGAACGAATCACATCAAAATCCATCAGAAAAACGTAAGTTTCGTGGGAAAAAGCAGTATGGGTAGATACCGATATTTATCCTCTTACTGTATGTAGGTTCATTTTAATATTTTCATAGTAAACAATACATAATTAATATGTTGCACGAATATGTATAGAATTTTATCATTTAGCTTCAAGTTAGCATAATTCATTTTTTACTTGGAACAAATATGCTCAATCTAGCATAATTTTTTCATTGCCCTAGCATAATTTCGTTGTTTGGATATGGCAACACTGCTCTCTGTCCCGCATTCTTCAGTCCACGCCTGACTGCCTTAAGTGGCTGTTGCGGTTGTAACCACACTATGATATGAGCCTCTTGCCTCCCACTTGCTTTCCACATGGCCCCAGGACGTAAGCCAGCCTCACCAAAGGCTAATAATACAATTAGTAAGAACACCAAAGTGACAAAACGATCAAGTTATGACCTTAGAAGAGAAAATTGTGTTACTGGACAAGCTAAGAAACGACCATGCGAGTGTTTGCTATCACCAGTTAATGCATATTTTTATTTTGTACTTTTTGTTAATAAATGTGTAGATAATTGTGTATTACAGTACGGTGTTTACGTTTTTCCTTCATAATGGAGTATGTGCTTTCAATCTTGTAAGAAGGTATTTCGGGATGAGTATGGAGGTTTCGGGACAATTCGCAGTCACAACAAACGCAAAACAATTCGCCTTCATTAATGAAGATAGCTATGGGTGACGCTAGAATATAATTCAAAGGCGACTACAGCGAGGAAGAAACAAATAAATTATTGACTAAAGGTGCAACTAATAAATAATATCCAGAACCTACGCTACTGAACATAGACTGCTGGATCCCCCTGAAATATAGTTATTAAAGTATTGATTAATTAATAATAAGTATATTGATGAAAGTACTGATTAGTATATTTATAGAATGGCGGGGAATCGTCCAGGGTGCGAATTGTTCTGAAGGGGAATCGTCCATGTTTTGACGGGGAATTGTCTGACGGCGAATTGTCTCGCAATCAGTATGGACATGGACTGTGTGATGGGCAGCATGGTGCACACAAGTGCAAGTTTTCAATTGTTAATAAAGTATTCGCGGAATTGACTTTTCGCGGGGGTTACAAGAACGTAACTACCGCGAAATATGCGGGATTACTGTACTGGAATTTTTGGGTAGCACCTCATATATATATATATATACATACACAGTACAGTAATCCCTCCAAGATCGACATAATAGAGCCCAAGCAACATCTGGGACTTGGAAAAAAAAATCCCCCTGGACAGGTACTTATAGACCCCAACCCAACCCAACTTTGAAAGCCACCTAAATAACTCCCTTCCGGACATGCACAGCACCTATTTAAGACTCTATGCACACAAATAAGGGACAGAAACCATAATATAAATGAAAATGAAAAGGAACCAGAGAATGAGAAATCAGAATTAAGGAAATTATTTAGCACTGTGCGGGGTACTTACGGCATGTATGTGGCCATTGCGAAGATTAACCCGCCTCCTCTATGGCTCCGACAGTGGTGAAGGTGCACTTGAAGCATGTACAGTAATCCAGTGTTGCGCTACACTTAGTCCTTTGCACTGTGAAAAATAATGGTTTAACACTGCACATTCTGTTCTGACTTGTGCCACACCAGTTGTAACACGCCAGTGTTGCAGTCTGCAATTAATCCTTTGCGCTCTGATTCTAAATTCTTAATGCCGCACAACACTGTAAATTCCCATGTGGTCTAGTGGCAAGATATTGCAGTTTATTCACAAAGGCAAACATGTGGGAAGCCATGGCAACGAGCGTGGAGTCACAATGGTAAGTAGGCGGGAAATGGGGAGGATGCAGCGGCACTCTGGCAGACATCACTGGAACTACGTGCCAAAACACAGCTGTTCGTCACCGTGCGGCAAATTTAGAGTAGGAATGAACACATACCAGGCTCCCCCCCCCCCCTGACATTTTCTGGCCATCTTTGGTGTCCCAGATTTCCAGATATCTTAGCAAATAATCCAAGACAAGGACTAATGGATCCAATCCCAAAATGTCTGGGACTTGGGGTGTCCGGGTCTTGAAGGGATTACTGTAAAAGTAATTCCTCAATTATCCAGACATCCATTATCCTAATAATCCATTATCCAGATACTGTGATCTGACTGTTCGAAACCATTATTCATTCATTTTTGCATTTTATCTGGAGAAAATGCTTGCGTCCGGGTGGAAATTATGGTCAAGCAAATATTTTCGCCCGCCAGGGCATTTTTTTTCATGTTTTTTCACATCATTGCAGGGTACAGCCCTGCAGTGGTGACTGCTTGTCTGTGATTGATGGGTCTGCCTGACCATGGTAATTGCTTGGCTGTAGTTTATAGGTCTGCTTGACCAGACAGTGTTGTGCAAAACCCCAGGAATAAGTGTTGTACGATGGATTATCATGGCCTTTCACAATCACTTTCAAAGTTCAGGTATGTACGAAGGGGGGCCAGGGGAGAAGTTCATTATCCTGACAGCCACTATCCAGATATGCCTTTGGTTCTATTATGTTGGACAATTTAGGGATTTCTGTATATATACCTGTATATGTTATATCATTAAGAATATCTCCTGGGGAAACATCTCATGCTAAATTGGAGAGGGAATGAAAGCATTCAATCCTCTGTCCGAACATGGCAAACTTCCATAACTTTCCTGACAACACTAACTCTACAGACATCTGCATAATTTTTTTCGTAAAATGCTATCATCATATTGTCATCTACCCTTACTACATTAACTCATACACAACTTCCAAGTCACACACTGCAAACTTACACGTGATTCCCAACCTATCACCAAACCCTCTCCTGCTCTCACAGTTACCAGACACATGAGGTCTGGTGCACCCAATTTACATAAGTGCTTCGAGAGGTGGGTAACGCAGAACTTTCTGTGACTGTACCATATTACATATCTCATTACAATGATGTCAGTTTACAGTATGATTAAGGGTACTAGAGAGAGGAGCCTTTGCACAGTGTCACCTTAGTGGCTGGGCAGTATTATGCAATGTCCCTTAACTCCCTCCCAATCCCTTGAAAGGATGTTGGTGAAGTGCAGGTGGGGAGTAATTTCAGCCTTCAGTCTACTGGGCTAACACTCAGAAGAACCTGGTGTTACAATTTTAGTACTACTACTACTACTACTACCACCACTACTGTGGCTACCACCAGATCTATGGTGTCTCACACTCCAAAGGCTTATAGATCCGAGCTCATTTCCATAATGCCACACTGACAGCTACACACTATACCATACTCATTAACCAAGCTTATTTAACTTTCACATGAAAGGCCTTTTTTTGCACAACGGAATGTGAAAAATATTTCCCATTAGAAACTGAACGTAAGAAAGTAAAGAAAGGTATAATATTCTAGGCAATTCTGTATGATTTTACTTACTGAAGGGAAAACCACCCATGCAACAAGAGGATTAATGAAACTGTAAACAGTGAATACCTGGAGCATGGAGCGTGTGTAGGGAGCATTGATCATTGAGGACATCATCTGTGGGTTTTCCATCATCTGCTGCATCAATGACTGCATTCCAGGGCTTTGCAACATTCCAGCCATCCCCAGTCCACCCAATCCAGAAGTGGTGGTGGTGGAAGAGGTGGAGGATGTGGTTGTGGTAGTTGAGGAGGTGGTAGAGGAAGAAGTGGTGGAGGCGGAAGTGGATGTGGAGGAAGACCGTGGGGCCCAAGGGTTAGGTAGAGGGGCACTGTTTTCACGGCCAGCCTGTGTGCTGTCTGGTGTAGATCACTGAGTTTTAGAAAATTATTACAATACAGTCAGTCCTCAACATAAGTCACCATTCTGACATTCTATCTACTATTAAATCCACGTTGCTATTGTTCAGCCCATACATCTAGCTAAGCAGACCCATCAACTGAAGGTAAACCACCACCCCAGCAGGGCTGTTCCATGCAGTGAAATGATGTTGCCTTGCAGCTGACAGACTCACCACAGCATGTTGTGGAGAACAGTGTGAAAGTTTGGTTCCTAGATCGACACTGTAATTTTGTGTGTCTCCACCCAGTTAACAGGGGCACCATAGTAGGTTCCACTTCACCATGTAATTTGGTTATGTGGTTACCACCCAGTACTGTAGATGATTTCCTGGGTTGCAGGAAATCACTAGGCTTGTTACTGGGTGCAGAGTAGAAAGACGAGGAATACAAGTTACAGGAGGGAGAGGGAGATGTAGGATGAGAAGTGGTGAAACAGAAATAGAATGAGAAAATGGAAAGAAAGAAATAGCACTACATCAAGTGAGTGAATGATGGTTGCTAACACCTACCATCATTAAATCCATGTAAACAGCAAACTGCTTATTAAAGTCTCACCACTATCTGTGTCCATCCACCCTTTGTGGGTTGGTAGATAAAATAAGTACCCTGGATAACACTTGGGGGAAGTAACTGGGAACCTGGAAGAAGCAATGACCTTGTGACTGTAAATTACAGTCAGCCCTTTCTTTACCATGGGATATCACGACGATGTATTCTTCCATGATGCTGGTGTTGATGCCAACACAAGGATATCATATAAGCATAATACCGCACTCTAAGTCACCCCCAACACATCAATTGAATAATGTGGTACTACTGTACCGTTTCTGCAGCATGCCACAGACATTTGTTTGTGCAGTACACAGGTACCACAAAACAGTATTGTGATACAGAATTAATAATGATCTTGACCAAGCTATTCAATAAGATATGGGTGACGGGGTTACTACCATCAGTTTGGAAGAATGGTGTAATTGTTAAAGTTCCGAAGAAAGGAGACCTGAGTGAATGTGGTAATTGGAGGGGAATCTCTTTGTCACCGATAGCTTTGAAAGTTTTCAGTAGAGTGTTGTTAAATAGGTTGGAGCCGGTGGTTGAGGGTATTCTGAGGGATGAACAGGCTGGTTTTAGAAAGGGACGTGGTTGCAATGATCAGATCTTTATAGTTAGGCATTTGATGCAGCAAGTTAATGAAATGAGAGTACCGTTAAGTCTTTGTTTTGTTGATTTTGAAAAGGCTTTTGATAGTGTTTCGAGAGAGTCTATGGGGAAGATCATGAGACATTATGGAATACCAGAGGAGTTTGTGAGGGTCATTATGAACATGCATGAGGACACATTTTGTAAAGTGATGGTTGATGGTTGTCTGAGTGATTTGTTTGAAGTCAAGTCCGGAGTAATTCAAGGTGGTGTTCTATCACCTTTACTATTTACTGTATATTGGTCATTGATTACATTATGAAACGTGTTGGAACAGAAACCGGTGCAGGTATACTTTGGGGAGAGAACAGGAAACTTA
This sequence comes from Coenobita brevimanus, assembly GCF_032717465.1. Taxonomy (NCBI): domain Eukaryota; kingdom Metazoa; phylum Arthropoda; class Malacostraca; order Decapoda; family Coenobitidae; genus Coenobita; species Coenobita brevimanus. The sequence continues at coordinate 14,164,875 of NC_137051.1, forward strand.
TGGATTTAAATTATGCAGATGATATAGTTTTGATTTGTGATGGGCCAGAAGAGATGCAGAGAGTGTTGGACTGTTTGGTGAGTGAAGGTCGCAAGGTGGGTTTGGTTATTAATTGTGGAAAAACTGAAATAATCAATATGAATATGGAAAATGCGCAGGAATGTGTAATTGGAGGTATGGTTGTAAAGCAAGTTGATAGGTTTAAATATTTAGGTACTTATTTAGCCAAGGATGGTTCTTTGAACTTTGAATTCGAGGAAAGGTTAAAGAAGGCTAATCAGGCAATGGGAATGCTTAAAAATATTTGGAATAATAACAATTTCTCTGTGCATACAAAAATCAAACTTTATAAGGTAATGGTTAGGAGTATCTTAATTTATGGACACGAGTCTTGGTACAGCACAGTGACTATGGAAAATAAATTCTTGGTGTTTGAAAATAAAGCACTTAGAAGAATATTAGGAGTTAAGTGGTGGGAAAGGGTACCAAATAGTAGAATTAGAGAAATAACGGGAGTGCAGCCGATCGATGAATATGTTAGATTCTCACGATGGAAGTGGCTAGGACATGTGTATAGGAGACAGGGAATAGTACGAGGTACACCAGGGTGGGTGGCACCTGGTAGGAGAGGTAGAGGAAGGCCAAAAGAGACGTGGATGAGGACAATGAGACGGGAAGCTGGAGATGAGTGTTGGGGAGATCTTGAGGAGTTAGCACAAGATAGGATGTGGTGGTGTGAGTTCATCGAGGCCCTAGGCATCCCCGAGGGTGCCACAGGAAATGATTGATTGATTGATTGATACAGAAGGGGTTAATTCAGTCATTATGATATCATGTTAAGTTCAATACTATCATCACCCAAATTATTATAGTCAATTTTGGGGAAAATTATTATATTCTGCTTTGGAATGGATTAGAGTGTTTCCATTAGCCTCATCAACACTAAACGTCTTAATTACTTTTCTTAAGCTACCACTGAAGATTTCCTTTTGTTTCTGAGATCTCTAACACTGAATGTGTTTAATGGTAATTGTAAACGGAGAAAATAAACATAGATTAAGTAAATCTACTAACCAGTGCTGCTACCATTGCCTACTAAAGATGCAAATGGATTTGATCCAAACTGTTCTTGTGCAGCATTCAGCATTGGTTCCTGGATGTCTCTGTACATTCTCTGAAGAGCGCTATAGCCACCTGAAAGTGGAAAAGCATGTGTCAGCATGAAAAATGAGATAAAATTGTGACCAAACATATTTTCTCTCACTTACCATGACAGGCTTGCTTCAAACCCATAACAATTAGGCAGTTTTGATTCACTAAATCTGAGTTCAATTCACCATCCCACTTCAATCTACATTTGGACAAATATCAAACTACCCATCAGTCCCTATCCTCATCTATTCACAGTAATGACATTACTAATATAATTTATAACAGATGCTGCAGTGCATCACTGTTGGGTGGTGACACAGATAAACTGCCCAGTTTTACAAATGCCCCTCAACTCCCTCCCTATCCCTCAATATGATGATGGTGGACTGCAGGAAAAGGGCCACTTGAGCCTGCAGTCCAGTGGGTTCACATTCAGATAAGCCTGGGGCCACACCTCTAATAATGTCATCATTGCTATCATCTCTCTCTCACTCACTCACTCGCATGCACACGCACATGGGGAGACAACACATGAGTCAGACGTATATCACTGAACTCTGCTCTGGGAATACCTAAGTTGTATCTATTTATGGGTCAAGCTCATTTAGGCTAATTTTTAAGTGATGATCCAACATAGTAAAACAAGTAATCGCAAAGTATAGCCTAAAGTAAGTAAACACCCAAATCAGTGTCAAGGAATGATGAATTTACTTATGGCAGCTGGATAACACCAAGACGAATGCAGTGATACAACAACTGTGAGTAGAGATTAACTTTTCTTTAAGATGGCTTCATATTTTGGAAAGATCCCTTTAGAAGGTGCTAAGAGAAGAGGCAAAGGTAAAAAACAGGATGATGACTTCTACCCAGAACTGATTGAAAGGGATACTTATGATAAGTTATTTGAAAAAGTAAAAAGACTGAAGAGAACTTATCAAATGGAAATCAATGAAATCAAGAATGAGCTACGCAGACAGAAGGAAAAAAAATGAGGAATTAAAAAAGGAAATAAACAGAAAAGCCACAACAACAGATGAACTATCAGCTGAGGTACATTCAATGAGAATGATGGATTGTGAAATGAGATGTACAATTGTCAACCATGAGGGAATTATGGATGATTTTAAAAAAGATATGGAGAAAACCAGAAATGATACAGAGAAAATCAGGCAAGCAAGTAGTTTGACAGACCCAAGTAGTAACACTGAAGAGAAAATAACACAGGTAAATGAAATGGTGAGAAATTACAAAGATGAGGTACAAACTGGCTATGCTGAAGTGGTGAAGTCAATAATTATTTAGATATAAAGGCAGAAGAAAAAAGCGTAAGAAAGGAAGTGAAAGAAATAATAAAAAACAACCCAAAACTAGTCATGGAAGCCGTTGAGATTAACAGATCTATAGTAATCAGTGGCACAGGTGAAGAAGAAATAAAAACAAAATCTCAAGGGACAAAGAGGAGATGGAAAATATAATGAACATACTGAAGCAAGTATCAGAGGACATCTGTCATAAAGATATAGAGGAGCATAAAAGGCTATGGAAATATGAGACAATTAACTCAGGGCCCCTAAAAGTAACCTTCCAAAGTGCAAACTCTGAAAAAAAAAAAAAAAAAAAAAATATATATATATATATATATATATATATATATATCTATCTATCTATCTATTGCCAGACGCCTCAATCCCGTTTGGGGTGGCCACAAACAAATCGCCTCCAAGTCGCCCTGTCCCCTGCCATTTCACTGCCCTGCTCCCAACTCACACCCCCCTCTCTCATATACCTCTCCACCCCATCCCTCCATCTCATCCTCAGCCTCCCCCTCCCTCTTCCCCCCTCCACCTCACACACATAAACTCTCTTCGTCAGTCTTTCACCCTCCATCCTCTCCACATGGCCAAACCACCTCAGTGTGTTCCTCACAACGCTTGCTATCACATCCACATCCACACCACAATGCTCCTTTATATCCTCATTCGTCAGCCTGTCTCTCCACGTGACTCCACAGGCTCCTCTTAAATAACTCATTTCCACTGCTCTCACTCTTGACTTGTATCCTTCCAACAATGTCCAAGCTTCACTTCCGTACGTTAGAGTTGGTATCACAATACTGTCATGTAGTAACTTTTTCACTTCCATGCTCACTTCCCTGTTTCTTATCACTGCTTTCAAGGAACCAGCAACCTTTCTTCCCTGCTGTACCCTTTCAAGCACATCACCCTCCAAACCTCCATCCTTACTCATCACACTACCCAAATACTTAAACGTACTCACATTTTCCAATTCCTCACCATCTAACCTCGCTGTACATTCACTAACTTCACCTCTCTCAAAGACCATCACTTTACTCTTCCCTACATTCACCTTTAGGTTCCGTTTCTTACACACTCTCTCAAACTCATCCACCAAGCCTTGCAGCTCCCCTTCGTCTTCACTCAACAACACAGTATCATCTGCAAACAACAGTACAGGGAGTTTCCAAACACTATCCTCTCTCACCAGGGCCACTCCAACATCCACTACCCTACCTTGTACCTCTTATATTACCCCATCCATGTACAGATTGAACAACCATGGAGACATGACACATCCCTGTTTCAAACCAACTTTCAAAGAGAAAAATTCACTTAGTTCACCAACCACACGCACTGCAGCCTTCGCACCATTGTACATACTCTTCACAGCATTCAACAACTTCCCATCTACTCCATATATTCTTAACACTTTCCACAATCCTTGTCTATCCACCCTGTCATATGCTTACTCCAAATCCATGAAAGCCGCATACAACTTCTTTCCCTTCTCTAGAAACTTTTCCACTAAAGATCTAAGAATGAATATCTGATCTACACAACCTCTTCCCTTCCTAAAGCCTCCCTGTTCTTCTCCAACTAATTTCTCTGTTCTTTCTCTAACTCTGTCAATAAGTATCCTACCATACACTTTTCCTATTATACTAAGAAGACAAATACCCCTATGATTACCACACACTTCTTTTTCCCCTTTTCCTTTGTACAAGGGAATAATTATACCTGACTTCCAATCCTCCGGGACTCTACCTTCCTCCCAGGCCAATCTGCACATCTTCCACATCCATTCTACTACTATATATATATATATATATATATATATATATATATATATATATATATATATGCCAACAAGCTCATGGAAAAAGGGGAATTAAAAAAAGTATGGATAAAAAGATGCCTAACTCAAGAGAAATTGGGAACACTAAAGGAGAAGAGGGAGGAAGCAAAAACAAAGAACAAGGAAAGATCAGTGGAAAAGAAAAGTATTTTTTACAAAGTACAGTAATTAGACTGCAGGTACAAAAGTACATGACCAACAGGGAATATAAAGAAGGAAGGTAGTAGACTCAAGTTATTGGCAGTATGTAAACAAGATGATTAAGCTGATGTACTCAAATGAAGATGGAATGGTATCTAAATTATCAGAGATGAAAGACTATACCAAAGAAAAGGAACCACATATTATTTGCCTAACTGAAACAAAATCAACCCAAAGGATATCAAAGGAGACACCAAACTTAGAGGAATACAATATATGAAGAGATGGGAAAAAAAGGAGGAGGAATTATAGTATTAACAGAGAAAAATCTACAAGTCAAAGAAATAGAACTAGATATAACCACACAAGTAGAACTGATTGCAGTAGAGATTAATCCATCTGAAGGGAAAGTAATTGTGGCTAATTTATACATGCCATCCAAAACAATCACTTGGGAAAGAGGCAAATATGAAGACCTGGTGGAGAGTACAATTTTGAGTTTAAGAGCATTACTACATAGAACAGAAGAGAAATATGAAAGAATTATATTAACTGGAGATTTCAATACAAATATACATTGGAATATTCGTGATATAAGACACCATGAAAGCAGTTGGGACCAAAAGCTCCTGGATCTTGTGCAGGAGTTTTTCCTAACACAAAAAATGAGGGAAAACACCACAAAAAGACGACCTGATAATCCATCAGTACTAGAACTTATATTTACCAGGCACGAAATGATACTGACAATGTATCACCCTCCATTTGGCAAAAGTGACCATGGAGTACTGAGTTGCAATTTCAAGACTGCATACAACATACACCCACTCCAAAATGACTTTTGACTTAGGACCAACACACAGAATTGCTATGGGAGAGTTGTGTCTTTGCTTTTTGTTTCCACCTCTACCATGTGAATTTTTTTGACAAGAAGTAACTGGCAACTCCTCTGGTGTTGGCAGGTGGTGGTGAAACACTCAGCACATCAGTGCCTGCCCAGAAGCGAGAGTGGGCGCATATGTTCCCGTCTCTCCGAGCTTGCACCCCCCTCTTTTTTTTGTATGCATTACTGTTGGCCCTGTTATTTTCCTAGAGTTGAGTTGACATGCCTGGAAAGTACTGCTCAAGGGATAATCCATCATTGCATGAAGGCAGGATAATGTCCCTATCAACACGATTCGTGAATGTACTGGTTGCACAAAGTTGACTGTCATGAAGCTTCTGAAGAGGGAAGTAATCAAGAACCCTCGACTGACAGCAGCAGAACTGAAGAGAATGCAGCCCCGGCTGTTACGAGACGTCTCAATTCGAACAACCCAACACAGCTTGCAGAAGGAGCTGGGTTTGCCAAGCTGCACCACAGCCAAGAAAACGATTCTCACTGACCGCATGAAGAAGCAGTGCATTCAGTTTGCCAAGAAGTATGCACACTGGACATCGGATGAGTGGAGAAAAGTTATGTTTTCCGATGAAAACACATTTCGGGTGTTCCAGATGCATTCTGTTGTCGCCCTGCCTCCCACAGTCGATATGACCTTGCTTACATGGTGCCGACTGTTAAGCACCCACAATCAGGAATGGTATGGGGGTGTTTCTCGGGTGAAATGGGAAGGGGAGGCCTCTACTTTCTTCCTAAGAACTTGATGAGGAATGGTGGCTGGAATATTCAAGTTCTGAAAGATCATTTGTTAAACTTTTTTGCGTCATGGGTGCAACTTTTTCATGCAAGCTTCAGCTCCATGTCACAAGTCAAGAAAGGTGACAAAATGGCTTCAGGATAATCGGATTGAGGTCCTTGACTGGCCTGGCAACAGTCCAGATCTAAGATAGAAAACTGCTGGGGAAAGATGAAGAAAATCGTGGCAGAGACGAAGACACCCAATCTGGACAACCTAAAGACTGAACTGACAAATGTTTGGTGCAAAGAAATGTCCTTCGATTCCTTTAGAGATCTAAGTGATTCCATGCCAAAATGCATCCAACCGGTCCTGAAAAACAAAGGAAACATGATTTCATATTAATGAATGGCATTTCATGAACAAACATTGTGATATACTATGATTTGTGTTTTTAATACCTTGTGGGGGGAGGTCCTATGTCAGTCAGTGGTAGCTGTAGTTAACAACACAGAGTTACAAAAAGAGCCTAAACTTTAAAAAGGGCAACTACCATGACCTAAAGAAGTACTTCTTATAAACAGATTGGGAAAAGGAGATTCGAGGACAAGATTTAAATGCTATATATAGAAAACTGTGAATTTTATAAAACAGAAGTCCGAAATTATGTCCCACAGCACAAAGAAACAGAAATGAAAATAAAGAAATGGTTTAATACAGAACGTAAAAAATCTAAAGAAAAGAGAGACTTGCAGCGGAATTGATACAGATGACACAATAGTGAGAGGGCATATAACAACTATAAACAGGCAAGAAATGATTTTACAAGTATAAGGAGTTACAAGTAACAGTAGTGATCAACCTAAGGTACTTTCCAGTTACGTCCAAAGCAAAACCAATGTTAAGGATAAAATACAGTCCATTATGGACAAGGGCATCATCTATACACAAGAGAAAGATATTTGTGAAGCAGTAAATAAAAATTTCCAGTCAGTTTCTATAGAAGAAATTAATTTTGGAAGTAATATGGAACATGCATGCTCACACATATTACCAGCTATACAAATATCAGAAAAAGAAGTACAGGAAGAATTAAGTAAATTAGACAATGGAAAAGCAAATGGTCCTGATGAAACTTCAAGTTGGGTGCTACATGAATATGCAAAGGAGTTATGTAGACCAATATATTTAATATTCAAGGAATCTTTAAGTCAAGGTAAACTACCTGATTTTTGGAAGAAAGCAAACATGGTTCCCCTATTCAAGAAATGGAATAGACAGAATCCACTTAATTACCAACCAGTATCACTGACCAGTGTTGTAAGATACAAGAAAAGCTGATAAGAAAAGCTTGGGTAAATCATCTAGAAGAACACAATAGGATAACAGAAAGGCAGTTCGGTTTTAGAAAGGGAAAATCATATATTACTAATCTATCAACCCCTAAATGATGGGCATCAGAATGTTCTGACATACGCTCAGGACGGGTATAATCAGCAGGTGCGATATGGTGGGGAGTTGGGGGATGGTGAGGAGGAGAGGGCTGAGTGGTTGTGGGAAGTCGGGGGTGGGTGTTGGGGGTGGATGTGGAGGTGGATGTGGGTGTGGGAAGTGGGGGTAGGGAGATAGATGGGGGGTGGGTAGGGGTGCGGGGGTTGGGTTTGGAATGGTGGGGTGGTTTGGGAGGTTTGGGATGGGGGTGGGGGAGGGTAGAGGGTAGTGGGTTAGGGTGATGGGTGGACAGTAGGGGATGGGCGATAGGGGGAGGTGGGGGGATGGTGGGAAAGTGGGGGATGGTGGTGGGGTGGTTGGGGGGATGGGAGGGTTGTGGGAGGTGTGGGGGGTTGGGGAGGGCAGGGGTAGTGGGAAGGAAGGGGTTTGGGGTGGTAGGGGGCAGTAGGGGGGCTTGGGGGCAGAAGAGGGAGTTGGAGGGCGGTGAGGGTTTGTGGGTGGTGGGGAGACAATGGGAGGGTCAGGGTGGGAGGGGTGTATAGGTGTGGTGGAAGGGAGGGTTGGGGGGGGTTTGGAGGGGTGGGGGTGTGTGACCGCATATCTGGACACCCGTCTTTTTGGCCCTAGTACCCTCATACAGCATTTGTGGGCACCCATCTTTTAGGAGTTAAACTACTATGATAAGAGTTGCAGAAACATTACAGAAAAAGAGGAAGATGGGTGGACAGTATCTATCTAGATTTCAAGAAAGCACTTGACAGAGTACCGCATCAAAGACTTCTATGGAATCTGTATCCTCAAAGGAGGAATCCAAGATAACCTGTACTGTTGGATGAAAAATTTTCTCAGAAAAAGGGATATGAGAACAATACTAAAAGGTAATTACTCATCATGGAGGGAGGTGACTAGCAGAGTTCCACAGAGCTCAGTGCTGGAACCAATTATGTTTTTAGTGTAGCCTATATAAATGACACAGATACTAATATTGGAAATGGAAGCTATAAAAATATGTTTGCTGATGATGCAAAAATACAATGGAGAATCACTAACATGGAGAGCTACAAGAAGAATTAAATAAGCTTCATGAATGGAGTGATAAATGGCAAATGGAATTCAACGTGGACAGGCGTCATGTAATTAAGACTGATAAAAGTGGAAAAAGATCAGACTGGGATTATTAGTTAGGAAGTTCAACCCTATACATATCAGAGAGAGGGACCTAGGAGTGATTATCAATAACAGACTAACTCCAGCTGACCACATCAGTGAGAAGGTACTTAACATGTATATACAGTACACTGCTTGCTAATATGAGAAGAGCACTCACATACATAAATGAAGACATGCTGAGAAAGATAATAACATCATTCATCAGACCAACCCTGGAGTATGCATCAGTTGTCTGGAATCATCTAAAAAAAACACATACATAATATTGAAACAGTACAAAGGGCCACTACAAGATGGGTACCAAGCTTAAAGGATCTAAGTTACAAAGAAAGACTAGAAAAACTGAGTCTACCAACACTACAGGAGAGAAGGAAAAGAAGAGACATGATTATGCTATATAAATGCACTTCAGGGAAAGAGAAAATAAACATAAATGAGTAAATAACCTATGGGGAAGCATCAACAAGAGGACACTGCAAAAAACTACATAAAAAGGGAGGTGATACAGATGTAAGGAAATTCAGTTTCCCAAATAGGGCAATTGATCTGTGGAAAGCACTACCGAATGAAACTGTGCCAAAGCAATTCAAAAATTTGGGGAAATGTATGATAAAAGTGATTTAACCCCTTGGTTGCTATAAGCCTCTGAGGTACACCTATCGACAGCCTGCTACAGACCTCTCAGGAGGCACCCTTTGATTTCAAATTTTGCGTCTTTGATTTCAGCAGGAATGCAGTAAGTATCAGCCCTTCCAAGCACAGAGTTGTCACACAGTGGCTTTCTGAGTCACCCAGAGTCACCAGGCACCGAAGGAGTGTGGTCAGTTCTCTCCTTGTCATCATGGAGCACAGAGGTCGAACGTTGCGTTTGCTGCAACCCACCACATCTGGTGAAAGTGCCTGCCGAAGTGTTAGTTGTGGTGCTTTTTATCGGAAAGAAAGGCCTGTACCACCAAGTGACAGTGAATCTAGTGATTCAAGTGTTGAACTGCTAGGAAAAAATGGAAAAATTAGCTTCAAAGACACTACATGGTAAGTGGTGTAGGCCTATTTATGTAACCCCCCCTCAAAATATCCTGCATTGCTATTTAGTAAGGAGGAAAGTGACTGGGAAGACCGTGACAACACTAGTGATGAAAGTGAATCAAGTAAGGGAAATGCTGATTTACAAAGGAATTTGCCAAGCACGGGGAAGGAGACAGAGGGTGAGGGGGGTTACCCAGGCTGCGCGGCCAGCCCTACCAGACCCAAGCATCCATGCCAAACCTCCATGTAGCTCCTTTGTTTCCCATGGGTCAGGTCAGACTCGGCAGAAACTTTATGCTGTCTCAGTATTTTTGTGGGGCTCTGAGTCACCAACATAGCCCCGCATGCCAGCTTCCTCCTCACCTGCCCTTCCACAAGCCTCTTCACCACACCAACTGCTGCTGCACCTGCCACTTCACTTATGTTTACACGGAGTGATGGCAGGAACTTTGTGCCAAGTAATCCCCAGTTTGCTATTAGTGCAGCAGGGCAGACAAAGCATTGGCTTTACTCTCCTGGTGACCGAGCAGTGGATTGCTTTGCGGCCTTCATCGATGACAAAGTGACCAACCTGGTGTGCGAGCAGACAAATTTATATTATGAATTTGTCACACAGGCACATACATTTAGTCTCAGATCTTGTGTCCACAAGTGGGCAAATGATGTGAAGGCAGAGCTAATGACATTTCTGGCTCTGCTCCTCCTAATGCCTCATTAAAAAAAAAAAAAAAAAAAAAAGTCCTAAATGACTACTGGACGAGGGACACTCTCCGTGCAACACATACATTTGGAATGTACATACCACAGAACCGATTCCTTGTCCTTCTTTGCTTCCTTCACTTCGCAGACAACAGGGAGCCATTCGCCAATGACCGACTATGGAAGATAAGGGACTTGCTTCAGTTTCTGAAAGGAAAATTCACCCCATACTTTTCTGCCTTTCAGAAGCTTGTCATCAATGAATCCCAGGTATTGTTCAGAGGGCAGCTTGTCTTCAAGCAGTAAATACCCTCAAATAGGCAGCGTTTTCGGATCAAAATTTTCGTCATGTGTGACTGCCACACTAGGTATGTCCTGGACATGGTTGTTTACATAGCAACGGACACTGACATACCATGGAACAATCCTCTCAGGGTTTCGGGGATTGTCATCAAAAAGATGTTTGGGTCAAGGACACATCCTGTATACCGACAACTGATATACCAGCCCTTCCCTGGCTTGCTTCCTCCTTGCCAATGACACTGGTTCCTGTGGCACAGTTTGTAGGAACCAGAAGTTCATGCCAAACCCCATCAGCTGGCCAACGTAGTGTACAACTGTGTCAGTCAAATCACATCTTGGTGCTAACTTCGCATGACAAGAGAGATGACAATGTCCTAGCAACTGTGCACCAGGGGCAATTGCTAGAAACAGACATAATTCACCATTGTATTGGCCAGAAAAAGCAGAAACCTGATGCTGTCCTTGATTACAAGCTCAACACGAGCCTGGTTGACAAGTGTGACATGCACCTAGGTAGTATTGAGTGCGTACAGAAGTTGGTCTAGTGTCCTTAAAGCTCCTCCTGCATCTTATCGATGTCACCATGCTGAACGCATTTAACCTCTACCTTTTCAACTCCCAAAAATGGCTGAAGTTCCAAGACTTTTCTTACAATGTAGTGTTCCAGCTGCTTGAGAAATACAGAACAATCAGTACTTCTCAAAAAGGGAAGAGGTATGCTGCTGCGCCGGACAGGGTGGCAGCCAAGGATTTCATCCAGTGCCACTATCTTGCTCCTACACCAGCGGGTGAAGGAGGCAGGAAGAGACAAATCACGTGCAACGTCTGCATGCACACCACACAGTAGCAGCTAGTTAGGCGAAAGGTGACAACCTGGTGCCCGGAATGCAAGGTGAGTTTGTGGATTGATGATCCCTTCAGGGATTTTCACTCCCTCATCAACTTTTAGGCAATGAAAAGTGAAGACAAATGTAAATAACTAGCGTAAAATAAGTAAGTGTAAGTGCCTACAAATTAAGTGAAACAAAAGTTATTTGTGTAAGCTATGTAAATATCAAGTTCAGTTTAGTATAATATACCTACATTCAGCATTATTCACTCTTACGTTGTTCTTCACAGTTTATGATCACATAATATTATTCAATTATGATTGAAAAGTTATGATTTTGAAGTGCCCAGTGAAAAAACCAAGGAAATGAATGAAAATATACTTATCATGTTGAGTTTAGCATTATTTACATAAGTTTAGCAATATTCACTATTATGTTATTTTTCATGGTATATGATCACAAGATATTATTCTTATATATCTGTGTAGTCATGATTTTGAAGTACCAAGCAAAAAAAACCAAGGAAAGGAAAATGCACATAAATGGTGAGTAAAGTGAGCTGACGTTACCAAGAATGGAGCAGAAGGCTGGTAGCGTGCGCGCAGGGTAAGTGGCGAAGCGGCCACAGACTCAGAGCAACCAGAAAAACAGCTCAAAATGACCTCTCTTCAACCTGTCCCCACAACACTGTAAAAGGCTCTGCCTCTTCATAAACACACTCATAGGTAAGCAGAAAGGTGCTGACTTCTGACGCATGTGCTTTTTCTTTTCTTTCTTTTTTCTTTTTTTTTTAAATCTCTAAGTATAAACAAACATGAGTTGAAAATGAACGATTTTAGCTCAAAGTAGCCGCACCATGGTATGACGTAGCTCAGAGCCCATCGAAGCCTAGAAGTTAATACACGGAACAGTATGAGCTTGACTCATTCCTGTTAAGATATACAAGTAAGAACACACACACACACACACACACACACACACACACACACACACACACCACATACACACACACACAGTATCTTGTTCAATCCACTGACATCATAAACAGTATTCTTTCTTGCAATACCATAACATCTTCTTCACTGTAGCAGAGTTTTCTTGTTGTGAGGTAGTTAGCCTAATAAAGGTTACATTTAACTCTTCCAGATACACATCTCTCCTCCTGAGTTATGTTAATACAGTGAAAGTCCTCCAATCCGGCCACCAATAATCCGAAAATCCCAATACAGTACTCTGAATTTATCAAGGTGAACTTTTTTGAATTTTTCTGGGCTTTATCTAAAGATTATCTGGCCTGGCTTTGCTCTTAGACTTGGACGTACAGTACCTGCATGCACCTATTCATCTACACGTCTATGCATTTCCAGTGAGTAAAACAATACCCCATATCATTTTAAGTGTTTATTTAACCTGTACCATCCTAGACATTTTTGCAATTTTATACCCATCCAATCCTGGACCAAAAACTGAACAAAATTTTATTGCATAAAACAATCCAAAAGGACATATAAATCATGGAAAAGCAAGAAAAAGTACTCCTTATAGGAGAAATAAGTGCAGGATGGTCGTTCATCGTGTTTCTGGCTCAGTTTCCCAAGCCGTGAGCTATGTTTTCCCACCCAGCTGGGCGGGATGAGAAAGAACGGGGAAGGAGAATGGGGGAATCCCTGTTCTCAATATCCTTCCCCATTGGCTCATATTCCTCCCCAGAAGAGTCGTCCAGGTCTTCCTCTTCTATAGAATCACTAAATGAAGGGACAGAGGGTCCATGTGACAGTTTCAACCGTCTCCTCCAGCCCAATGAGACAGAAAAATGACATGACTTACGCAACATTCTAAAGCTGTGATGGACAATGGCACACTGATGTCACCCAGCCATGCAGAACCAAACTCAGCGTTACAAGTGCTTGTGCACAATGTTGCCAATACATTAAACTACTCCTTAGCAAAAAATTAGCTAGACTGAAGCAGTTAGAGACACGCTACAGTGCTCGAATTTTGCTGTCGGCACCATCACATTGCTGGAATTACTCTAGACATTTTGCACCATCGGCACCATGCCGACGGCGGGATTGTACGGGTTAATGACCATGTACACTCACAATCACTAATTTCTGCTCAGGGGTTCCCCCTTCTCACCCTTACATACCCAAGGAAAATGAGAAAGGGGTACAAAATGAGCTCCATCCACCTCTACCCCAGCTCCCAAACCCTCCCCCATACCCCTATCCCACCCAACCTCTCACTCGTCACTATTAAATGGCTGTTACATCTCAAGCTAGCCTCATATTTTACACTCTTAGTCACATTACTAATACACAAACATAAAAGACTAGGATTTGTAAAAAGTATTCAGTATAATATAACTACGAACACGCTGCAGCAAGACAGTAAAACAAAAACAATAACAACGGCCATCCCAGGTGTCTTGGGTGGATACATCACAACAACTGGCTCACTGTCTCACCAAGAAAGGTGCTTCGACTGAGTGGCTGCGTCCAGCAATCAGCCGGGACTAGAAGGATTATAATACTTCAAGGGAGAGTGGAAAGGTTACAAGAGGATGAGAAAAAGGCAAAGTATAAGAGAGAAGTGGAGGAACGATTGGGCAAATATGAATTGGAGCAGATGGGAGACGTAGAAGGTATGTGTAAGATATTTACAGAAGAAATATGTGCAGCATGTGATGTGGTGTGTGGAAGGGAGAGAAGACGGAGGGGGGTGCAAGGAACAGCGTGGTGGACTGAAGAGGTGAAACAGGCTGTGGCACAAAAGAAGAAAGCATACAATGAATGGATGAGAAATAGGGGCGTGGAAGAAGTTGAGAGGCGGAAGAGAGAGTTATATGTGGAAAGGAAGAGAGAGGTGAAAAGATTAGTAAGAGAGAGTAAGAAGAGAGTGGATGAGGAATTTGGAAGGAATTTGAGTGTAAAGTGGAGGGACTGTAAGAAAATGTTCTGGAGAGAAGTGAAAAGAGTAAGACAGGGTGGAAGTGAAGTTAGCAGGGGAGTGAAAGATAAAAATGGTAGATTACTAGTGGAGAAGGGAGAAAAAGTGAGCAGATGGAGAGAACACTTTAAGGAATTGTTGAACGTAGAGGATGGAAGTAATGCGAGTATAAGTGGCTGGGGAATGGCTGGGAGAAGGAGGGAGGTGAGAAGACAGGAAGAAATCAGTAGGATAGAAGTTGTGGAAGCAATGAAGAAAGTTAAATCGGGGAAAGCCCCAGGAATTGATGGAGTGTGTGGTGAAATGCTGAAGCATGGGGGAGGGATAGTAGTAGAATGGATGTGGAAGATTGGCCTGGGAGGAAGGTAGAGTCCCGGAGGATTGGAAGTCAGGTATAATTATTCCCTTGTACAAAGGAAAAGGGGAAAAAGAAGTGTGTGGTAATCATAGGGGCATTTGTCTTCTTAGTATAGTAGGAAAAGTGTATGGTAGGATACTTATAGACAGAGTTAGAGAAAGAACAGAGAAATTAGTTGGAGAAGAACAGGGAGGCTTTAGGAAGGGAAGAGGTTGTGTAGATCAGATATTCATTCTTAGATCTTTAGTGGAAAAGTTTCTAGAGAAGGGAAAGAAGTTGTATGCGGCTTTCATGGATTTGGACAAAGCATATGACAGGGTGGATAGACAAGGATTGTGGAAAGTGTTAAGAATATATGGAGTAGATGGGAAGTTGTTGAATGCTGTGAAGAGTATGTACGATGGTGCGAAGGCTGCAGTGCGTGTGGATGGTGAACTAAGTGAATTTTTCTCTTTGAAAGTTGGTTTGAAACAGGGATGTGTCATGTCTCCATGGTTGTTCAATCTGTAAATGGATGGGGTAATAAAAGAGGTACAAGGTAGGGTAGTGGATGTTGGAGTGGCCCTGGTGAGAGAGGATAGTGTTTGGAAACTCCCTGTACTGTTGTTTGCAGATGATACTGTGTTGCTGAGTGAAGATGAAGGGGAGCTGCAAGGCTTGGTGGATGAGTTTGAGAGAGTGTGTAAGAAACGGAACCTAAAGGTGAATGTAGGGAAGAGTAAAGTGATGGTCTTTGAGAGAGGTGAAGTTAGTGAATGTACAGCGAGGTTGGATGGTGAGGAATTGGAAAATGTGAGTACGTTTAAGTATTTGGGTAGTGTGATGAGTAAGGATGGAGGTTTGGAGGGTGAAGTGCTTGAAAGGGTACAGCAGGGAAGAAAGGTTGCTGGTTCCTTGAAAGCAGTGATAAGGAACAGGGAAGTGAGCATGGAAGTGAAAAAGTTACTACATGACAGTATTGTGATACCAACTCTAACGTAGGGAAGTGAAGCTTGGACATTGTTGGAAGGACACAAGTCAAGAGTGAGAGCAGTGGAAATGAGTTATTTAAGAGGGGCCTGTGGAGTCACGTGGAGAGACAGGCTGACGAATGAGGATATAAAGAAGCGTTGTGGTGTGGATGTGGATGTGATAGGAAGCGTTATGAGGAACACACTGAGGTGGTCTGGCCATGTGGAGAGGATGGAGGGTGAAAGACTGACGAAGAGAGTGTATGTGAGTGAGGTGGAGGGGGGAAGAGGGAGGGGGAGGCCGAGGATGAGATGGAGGGATGGGGTGGAGAGGTATATGAGAGAGGGGGGTGTGAGTTGGGAGCAGGGCAGTGAAATGGCGGGGGACAGGGCGACTTGGAGGCGATTTGTTTGTGGCCACCCCAAACGGGATTGAGGCGTCTGGCAATAGATAGATAGATAGACACCACATATCTGTATGTGGTTACAGACTGGATCTTAATGGTGCTTACACAAAAGTCTATGTATTGGATACATAGTGTGTATAGGACGCCAATAATCCATTGTTTTGTCCTTGGGATCTTTCATCAAATTAAGAAGAGAGGATGAGAGTGTTAGTGCATATTGCTGTTAGTGTGTGTGTGCGCACGCACTTGTTACGTTCCGAGTTGTGACATCATCGAAAGGGTCTTGCGGTATGCAGGCAGAACCCACTCACTTGGAAGCGTGAGGCCGGTGGGTTCGGTTGTTTCGCATTCCAATACCAGGCCTCATTTGCTGGGTGCTTGCGTGCTTGGTCTCTGTGTCTGCGTGTGTTCTTACCTAACTGTTCTTACCTAATTGTATCTTTACAGGAATGAGTCAAGCTCGTACTGTCCCGTGTCTTAAACCATATTTATACTACATATCCTTAAATTTGTGAATTGTTTTGGCATACACTATTTCATTCGGTAGTGCATTCCACTGATCAATTGCTCTGTTTGGGAAACTGAATTTCCTTACGTCTTTATCACCTCTCTTCTTATGCAGTTTTTTGCAGTGTCCTCTTCCTGATGCTTCTCCATAGATTAAGTAATCATTTATGTCTATTTTCTCCTTCCCCGATATGCACTTATATAGCATTATCATGTCACCTCTTTTCCTTCTCTCCTCTAGTGTTGGTAGATTCAGTTTATTTAGTCTTTCTTCGTAGCTTAGGTCCCTTAAGCTTGGTATCCATCTTGTAGCGGCCCTTTGAACTTTTCAATCTTGTCTATGTGTTTTTTGAGATGAGGACTCCAGACTACTGATGCATATTCCAGGGTTGGTCTAATGAATGATGTTATTACCCTTCTTAGCATGTCTTCATTTATGTATGTGAATGCTATTCTCATATTTGGAAGCAGTGTATACATGTTCCGTACCTTCTCGCTGATGTAGTCAGCCGGAGATAGTCTGTTATTGATAATCACACCTAGGTCCTTCTCTCTTTCTGATGTGTATAGGGTTTTATTTCCTAACTTATAATCCCAATCAGGTCTTTTTCTACTTTTACCAAACTTGATTACATGACACTTGTCCACACTGAATTCCATTTGCCATGTATTACTCCATTCATGAAGTTTATTTAATTCTTCTTGTAGCTCTTTACAAGAGTCTGTGTTAGTAATTCTTCTTTGTATTTTTGCATCATCTGCAAACATATTCAGATAGCTCTCATTTCCAGTGTTACTGTTTATATCATTTATATACACTAAAAACATGATTGGTGCCAGCACTGAACCCTGTGGTACTCCACTAGTCACTTCTTTCCATGATGAGTAGTTTCCTCTTAGTACTGTTCTCATTTCTCTTTTTATGAGAAAATCTTGCATCCAACAAAACAGTTTGCCTCGAATTCCTCCTTGATGGTACAGTTTCCATAAAAGTCTTTGGTGTGGTACTGTGTCAAAAGCTTTCTTGAAATCTAAATAGATACTGTCCACCCATCCTTCTCTTTCCTGTATTGTGTTTGTTACTCTGTCATAGTAGCTCAAAGGATTAGTTACACATGACTTTCCTTCTGAAACCAAACTGTCTTTCTGTTATCATACTGTGTTCTTCTAGATGATTTACCCAAGCTTTTCTTATAAGCTTTTCTAAAACCTTGCTTACAACACTGGTCAGTGATACTGGTTGGTAGTTAAGTGGATTTTGTCTATTTCCTTTCTTGAATAAGGGGACAATATTTGCTTTGTGTGTGTGTGTGTGTGTGTGTGTGTGTGTGTGTGTGTGTGTGTGTGTGTGTGTGTGTGTGTGTGTGTGTGTGTGTGTGTGTGTGTGTGTGTGTGTGTGTGTGTGTGTGTGTGTGTGTGCGCACCCAACACATGAGGCCTGAGGTGGCTGTTGTTAACATATCTGTTTTAATGTCAATGTCATAATGCATTAATTTCTTGCTGCAGCATGTTGATAGTTATATTATATACTTTTAACATATCTTAGTGTTCTATGTTTGTATTAGTAACGGGACCATGAGTGTTATGCATGAAGTAAGCTTGAGATGTAACTGCCAGATAAGAATGACAGGTGGGGGGGGTTGGGTAGGGGCATGGGGGAGGGTTGGGAGCTGGGGTAGAGGCAGGTGAAGCTCACTTCGTCCCCCCGTCCCCTTCCCTGTTCCCTGGGTATACAGGGGTAGGAAGGGGGCACCTCTGGGCAGAAATTGGTGATCGTGAGTGCAAATATTTCTAATGTTCTCAGAGGTCCCTCCCAACAGTCTGAAAAAAACAACAGTCTGAAAGACCCTCGGTCCCCTGCCATTCAGATTACAGGACTTTTACTATATAATCAACTGGTGATAACTAGAAAATTTAAAAATATACATTACTGGATTGAAGGGGATACTGTTTGTTTATTACAGTATATATACACAGCCCCCAACTGCCAGAACAGTGCAAGAATGGCACAAGAGATCGCAAATGACTCTGAAAGAATGACAAAGATTAGTGTTAAGAAGAGACCAAATGCTCACCTGGGATACTTTCAAGATTAGAGAGAGCACGGTCATGTGACCTCATGAGCTCCTGCAGCATGGCAGGGTTGCGAGCCAGTTCCATGGTCTGTCGCAGCATATCTGGATTGTTCAGCATGTGAGAAATTTCTGGATTTCGCTGTAAGGGGAACAGCATCAGATTTATCAAGTGTTATAATAAATACACTATGATAATATAGATCACAAGGGTATTTGAGATGAAGGCTGGGTGGAAGAACTCTTGGGTTACAATATATAGGCACATACAGAATAGTAAGTATATATAAGAGCACATCCATCCATCGTCCAATCCTATGTTGCCCCACAAGGAGCGTAGGTGCCCAGGCCTAGGCAAGTTGGTCCAGACATTTAAGATGAGTGACCAGCTTCACTCATCCCTGAGTGGCATTATGTGAGCAATAAGCCCCAACCACTCCTCTGATGTCAATCTTCACTGGCTCAATCCATTCAGGGTGCAGTAATTACCCATCACACCACCAGGCACCATAATTTGGTTATATGGTTACCACCTAGCATAGAAATTGTTTCCTGGTGTACAGGAAATAAAGCACAGGAAATATTTATAAAGGATGCTTACAATTTAGGACAGTACAGTAGCATAATGCATGCAATTACTAACAATGAAAAGATTAGGGGTGCATCAGAGAACAGTATACAGTACTATCCATCTGGATGAATTACTATATTGTACTGTACCTGGCATTCAAGTTATGATTATGATTGTAACATACTTATGGGCAAATAAGTTAAAATGCATTACTGCAGCTGCTGTTCTGGTTTAACCTGTGGATTGCGAGCCACAGCTCAGGCTGGGACGTGTCACGTTGTGAGCCACAGCTCAGCATGCATTATCACTAACTACTCCACCCCTATGCACACTTACGCATGGAGCTACGCATAGATGGATGGAGAGAGATTTTTTTTCTTTTCACCAGATGATGCCCTAGCTGTTTATCTTCTAGTTTGTAATAAACAAAAAATTTTTTTTTTCACTACTCCCCTATGAAATCTTATGTAAAGAGAGAGAGAGAGAGAGAGAGAGAGAGAGAGAGAGAGAGATTTTTTTTCATCAGATTATGCCCTGGATGTTTATCTTCAAGTTTATAATAAACAAAAACTAAAGAAAAAGAACTTTTTTTCTTCATTTTTTACACACCACGGGGTGGGATAAAAAAAGGTAATTGCGCAATCCATGGGTAAAAACTGGTAACTGATTAACTATAGAGTAATATGTCAACTTCTGTATGTAGCCTTGCACACTGCCAGTGACGGGTAGTGTTAAATTTTATCCATTATTCTGAAAAAATTTGTAATTTCTGAATGGAGAGGATCAGCTTGCCTGCTGGGTCCTTCTCTATCAATAACAAACACTGGTAGGCGAGTTCTTTGATACTGGGAAGGCTTATATTTCAATTTTATTAAATGGTTGGTAAAAATGGAAGCAACATGATCTGCAAGACAGAAAACTATGTTTTAAAGCATGATTAGGATGCCATGAATATGTTACAAAGCTAATAAAAATTCACTGATATACAATGCATATAAAAAATATGCAATATACTGTACAGTATATCATGTAAATCAAATTTTCCACAATTCTAGTTCATGAGACAGTGAGCTAGCAATAGGTGTGAAGGGAGGACAGTGAGTATATTGGTGGACATCAGTTGCCCCTGCCATGTTAGCGACACCTGATCTGTCCCAGTTGGTTACCCAACAACAAACTAATTAACAGATTTAAAAACCTGTCTCACTCATCTAAAGAAGCTAATGAAAGAAACGAACAGAGGGTTTTGCCATAAAACACTTTATCCCAGTTCTTGATCTAAATCTGGAAAATCACAAGGACAAGCATAATGCCAGATTTAATGCCTGCCAACAGATATCAATCACAAGACTCCTGTCCTGGTGTATTTAACTTGTAATAACACTGGCCAACATCTATACAGCAGATGACAATGACACAGTGAATAATATTTTAATGACAGGATAACATAAAATTTCCTAATGACTGAGGACTTCAACGGTGGAGCACCAGGAAGTGGTGGTGAGGATGGTGTGGTGGGCAGTAACCAACTCTCTCTACCTTTCAATGTTTCATAAACAGTTCAAGGAGTGTGTAAAGATTGTTAACCCCTTCCACCCTGATGACAGAACATCATAAGGCTTTATCAACTGTCATCTAGCCAATGTGAAGTAACCCTCCACACATGCATTTTCCTCATATTTCTTTGTGTATATATCCTGTTAATAGTTTAACATAATGTATAAATACTGGGTTCTCATTCTGCAGTTCCACAGCGCATAATAATTTTAATTATGTCATTTATACGGGCTCCAACATTCTTGCATGCATCAGCCCTGATGACCTAATGGCAGCTTTCCACACTATCTCTGGCAGCCTCCCTATTCAGTCTCTCATGCTTGATGTCACACTGCATGACCTCTTCCCAGGACTTATTTGGCCTGCCACTCACAACCCCATCCCGAACGTTCACACTTCTCACCTTCCACACTCAACTGTCATCCTCCATCCTCTCCACATGCCCAAACCATCTCAATCTACCTCTTGCCTTGGTTGGCAGTCCACCTACAAGTAAAACCCTGGTAGGGGTAGTGGCCTCCAGTTTCCCCATATTTTAAATCATTTTACAATGGAAGAAAATTCATGTGTCAACCAACAATGTCAACACAGAAAGCTACACGACTGGCGAGGGACACTTTCACATGGAACTACGACATGCTCACCTTGCAAGTTACCAGTTATAGAAACATCCTTCAAGGCCCTCCCATTTCTCAAACAGAGTGTACTGGCCAACAGGAAAAGGCAACTTCAGCCTACAGTCCATTAGGTTCAAATCCAGATGAGCCCAGAACCACAACAAAAACCAGACAAACTTTTGTAGGACAGTATTTTGTTATAAATAACTATAACTGCCTTTACGGCAGGAAACAAACTGAACATAAAGAATTCACAATTAAACAAAAGATAATATGAATAAAACTTTTCCATAATTATCTAAAATGGCACTGATAAATTACCAGTACAACAGTCACACAAAATTTGTACATTTAAAAGGTAATTTTCACCCACTGCATGACACTTTGTCTACACATAATATTTTGCTAAGTGTACTACAGGATAGTGTAATTATACTGTCCAGCTGGATAGTTCAGTTGAATTTCAGCACCCACAGAGCAAGTATAATTCATTAACAATTGCACCCCAAATACTGACAGGAACTACAATCAATAAATCAACCAAATGTGGGAAACTCTAAAGGAAAAGACAACTAAATTGTATAGGCAGTTCTCTTTATGTCAGGTATGTGTTCTTAAATATAACAATTTATTGTGTACAAGTGAGAGCATTGGCAAACTGGCTTTATAAGGAGCAATGGAAATATAATATGGAATTCTTCTTTGAATTATTATGGACTTTATGGCAAATAAAGAACATCAAAAGAAGTCTGGGGGGAAATAGCAGCAAGTTAGACTATTTTCCACTCAGAAGGACTGATAGAAGGACAGTGAGGGATGTTAAAGTTTTAGGGAGCGACATGTGTGTGCAGCAACACAAGTTATTGATATGTGATGTGGTGCTTAAGAAGCAGGTGATGAAAAAGAGGACCTATGCACCTAGCAGGAAAATATAGAAGTTGAAACACAAAACAGTAAGGGATGCCTTCCATAGTGATATGAGTAGAGTGGTGGCTGAACAGGGAGAGAAGACCTACTGTACTGTATGCACCTAGGAGGAAAATATGGAAGCTGAAACACAGTGAACAATATTTTAATGACAGGATAACAAAAAATTTCCTATGACTGAGGACTTCAACAGCGGAGCACCAGGAAGTGGTGGTGCGGTGGTGTGGTGGGCAGTAACCAACTCTCTCTACCTTTCAATGTTTCATAAACAATTCCTGGAGTGTGTAAAGACTGTTAACCCTTTCACCCAGATTACAGAACATCATAAGGCTTTATCAACTGTCATCTAGCCTATGTGAAGTAACCCTCCACACATGCATTTTCCTTATATTTCTTTGTGTATACAGTATATCTTATTAACAGTTTATCACAATGTATAAATGCTGGGTTCTTATTCTGCAATTCCACAGTGCATTATAATTTTATAATTTATATGGGCTCCAATACACTGGCATGCATCAGCCCTGGTACCAAATGGCAGCTTTCCACACTATCTGTAATGAGATGAGGCGAGTGGAGGCTGAACAGGGAGACACTGATAGATGTGTTAATGAACAGTAGAGACCCCTCAAGAACAACGTCTTGAGAGTTACCGATTCAGTGTGTCGATGGACAAGGGTGCCCCCCCTCCCCCTCCACAAGACATAAAGTAACTTGGTGGTGGGATGAGCAGTTAAGGAGAAAAGATGGCATTTCCGGCAATAGAAAAAGAGTGGTAACAAACGAGAATACTCGGCTGAAATCATAGGATTAGAAAAGAGGTTTTCAGGGAAAAGTGTGAGTCTCACAGAATTTTACCTGACAACCTAAATAGTGTGGAAAGGAAGAATATGATATTTAAGATGGCAAATAAGATGAAGAGGGAGAAAAGGGACATCATGGGTGAGAAGTGTGTAAAGAATAATGAAGGAAAGGAAGTGGTGAACAGAGGGGATATTAAAGACACATGGAGAGCATTACAACTGGTTGTTGAATGAGGAGTTTGACTGGAACAAGGAAGGTTTGGAGCCTGCAGATCTAGTGTTTGGCCCTTGGCCACTGACTGACACTACTCCTGTAAGCATGGCAATCAACAGGATGCAGGCGCGGAATGCAGTAAGTGTGTCTGGACAGACTAATGAAATGTTGAATGCCTCGGGAGATATATGAGTGGGGTTAGGTACTGACTTGATAAATATGATTATTTATGAGTGTGCTGTCCCAGATGATTGGCTGATGAGTGTACAGCAATTGTAAATGTGTACAAGGGGAAGGGTGATGTCCTGGAAAGATGAAAATATGAAGGCATAAAGCTTTTGGGCCAGATAATGAAAGTAATGGAGAGAGTCCTAGAAGGTATGATTAGAGAAACTGTGAATAACGGAATGGCACTCACTAGAGCACATACCTCCAACTAGGCCCAACATGCAGCTGGAAAAAGACTACCCCCCTATAAAAGCAAATTGAAATCTGCTAGATCTGGAATTTTGTACGGATCCATGCCAAACTGTGCACATTTGTAGATACCAACATCCTAAATATCCCTGATTTTTTCCATTAAGTTCCATGCAATATTCACTGAAAAATTTACGAAAATGTTGAAAAACACCCTATCTCACAATGTTAAAGTAAGTGAAAAAAAATTCCTGGATCTGCACCTTTATCCAGATTTGCACCAAAATTTAATGGAGTCTATTCTGGGCCAAGGCCCACTCTTCTACCAAGTTTCGAGGAAATCCGTCCTGTAGTTTTTGTGTAATCTTGCTCACAAACCAACCATCAAACAAACAAACGGACAGGGGTGAAAACATAACCTCCTTGGTGGAGATAATGATGAAATGCAGTTTGGGCTTATGCCAGAGAAAGGGACCACAGATGCCACATTCATTGTTCAACAGCTTCTGGAAAAATACACTGTATAGGAAAGAAAAGGGAATTGTACTCTGTTTTTGTTGAATTGGAGAAGGCCTTTGACAGGGTCCCTAAAGAGGTGGTGAAGTGGACAATGAGAAAGCTTAGGATTGAGGAGTGGCTGGTCAGGATGGTTATGGCTGTGTGTGTGGGTGCTCATACCCAGGTAAGGGTGAATGGAGATATGAGTGACGAGTTTTCCTTGAATGTTGGTGTGCATCAGGGGTCAGTCTCGAACCCCTTGTTGTTTATCATGGTACCTAAAGCCCTCTCATGTGTCTTCAGATATGGACTCCCATGGGAGATGGTAAATGCTGATGATTTTGTGTTGATTCCAGAGAATGAAAGGGAGGCAGAGGAAAGATTTAGGAAGTGGAGAAATGGTATGAGGCACAAGGGCTTACGAGTAAATCCAGATAAAATAAAACAAAAGTGACGATATCTAGGGCTGGAGGCAGTACTGTCAAAGAAGAGGGAGTGCCCATGTGCAATATGTGTGGGAAGTAATTCCTTCTTATGCAGTGATCTGATAAGTGAGTGCGTACGAGATGTGGTGGTATTAGAGGCAGACTACAAGATAATGCTGATTTCATGTTTGTGGTGCATTGGGGAGAACATGAGAAGACTGTCAGGTGTGAAAGGACTGAACTTGCTGACGAGTCTCTTGAGTGTGTAGAAGGGTTTTGTTGTTTAGGAGATATGCTATGTGCTGGAAGTAGGGTTGGAGGTAGCTCTGTGGCTAGAGTAGGGAGTGGCTGGAAGAAGTTCATGGTGCTGTTGCCTCTCCCAACAGTGAACGGGCTCTCCCTCCAAGCTAAGGGCTCTTTATATACAGCATGTGTTAGGAATGTAATGCTATATGGTAGTGTGACTGGGCAGTAAAAGAAGAGGATATTCACTGGCTCAAACATACAGAAAAGACAACGACTGGGTGGATGTGCAGTGCATCCCTGAGTGCAAGGCTTTGGGGTGGTTGGTTTGTGATGGAAGAGTCGAAAGGTAGGATAGGACTGGTGTGTATTAGTGTTGTGATGAGTAGGGGTAGACTGAGGTGCTTATGGGCATGTGGAGAGGATGAGGGATGATAACTGTGCAGAAAGTGAGAAGTATTAACATTAGGGGTAAGGTTACAAGAGGTGGACTGTAAAAGACCTGGGATGAGGTCATTCAGCGTGACCTCAGGGATAAGGAACTGAATACGGAGGTTGCTAGAAATTGAGCAGCATGGAAAGCTGACATTTGGTGACCAAGGCTGACACATGCAAGCATATTGGAACCTTCAAAAACGAGACAAAACGAAAAGAAACTACTGTGTTTATAAGGAAGACTTACTTTATATTGTGCAGTCTACAAAGGATAACAATATAAAGTCATGCCAAACCTCCATGAGTTGCTGCATCTGAGGGTTCGATGTGATGATGGCGCGCATATAATCAGGATTATTCATTAGCTGCTGCACAAAAGGGTTGTCCATTATCTGCCTCATCATTTCCGGATTGCTTAACATTTCACGTTGCATCTGCTGCTGGAGTTCCTGAAAGTTTGGGTTGCCTAGTCCCAGTCCACCTAGGCCCAAGCCACCCAATCCACCCAAGCCTCCCAGTCCACCCAAACCGGCAAATGGATTGTTGGCAGAGTTGGCCTGGTTGTTGGCACTTGTGTTGGGTGATGCGGAGGTTGAGGTTGTGGTGCCAGAAGATGCACTTGTTGTAGTAGCACCAGTGCGATTATTAGGTTGTGACGCTGCCCCTGGGCCACTCTTGATCACTAAATGTACAGTTAAACCATCCTTGATATTGTGTTGTTTTAGCTGCTCACCTGAAAACATACGAACTTGTACACAGTGTACTGTACTTTAAATTGGCCTAAAACTGTCATCTCCCCAAACCTGAATCAGTTGTAACATGAGTTTAACACTGACCATGTGGTGTTCATCACAAATGAGGTATGATACAAAAGATGTAGAGCTGTTTTGCTATCCCATCCTGCCACTGAACTATGGGAAATTAGCTGCAAAAGGAACAAAAAATCCTGCCAAGTTAAGGTCAATGAACCATAATTATCTTACATATCAGCAACATCACATTAAGTAATACAATACTCTTCACCAAAAGCAAGCTTCTGGAAAGTACTGAAGTACATTCAACATAATACACTGGTCTTTCCCATCCTCATATTCCACCAATGATTCTAAAACTATATTCCAACAAACACCAATTATTTTACCTAATTCAACTGAGGGCCTTCAACCACTGGTATGCACAGACACTTTGATGGGTAGGAGCTCTATATAAGAAATGGGGGGCAAGTCTGGGTGCTCTCTCTCTCTCTCTCTCTCACACACACACACACACACACACACACACACACACACACACACACACACACACACACACACACACACACAAATACAGTATAAAGGACAAAGAACATTATATACATATATATATATATATATATATATACACACACACACACACACATATCTATATATATATATATATATATATATATATATATATATATATACAGTATATATATATATATATATATATATATATATATATATATATATATATATATATATGTATTATGATAAGTGTCATCATATGCAGTAGTAGAGTAAGGATTTGAATATGATTTTATTTACAGTACAGTTTTTTATATGGATTTATGAATACCCACTGGGGGTATGGGGGTTTTTCAAGAATACTCCCCCAGTATCCCTGTTTGTCGTAAAAGGCGACTAAAAGGGTTGGCGGAGGGTTAGTGCCCCTCCCCGGAATACAACAACAAACTAAAAAAACAAACAACAAGCCTCGAACAAGGACTGACCAAACGATGACGACCCAGGACCGGACAAAGGACTTGGTAATGGCTACGTGGAATGTAAGAGGAGCGAATGATGAGGTGAAAGAGAGAGAGAGTGTCCAGGTGCTTGAGGGTGCGAAAGTGGATGTACGTGGAATAACTGAAACAAAATGGAGGGGAGAAAGTGTGAGAGAATAGGAGTATGGATGGGGTATATGTGCAGGAGTAGGTGAGAATGAGAGGGCAAAGGAAGGAGTATGTATAGTTGTGAGTAAAAGATGGAAGAGGAGCATAAGACAGTATGGATCAGTTGGGTCAAGGATTGTGTGGGTAAAGTTGAAAGTTGGAATACAAATGTGGGCGATTGTGTGTGTGTATGTGCCAACACAAGATCATGCTAGAAGAGTGAGAGAAGAGTTCTGGACAAATGTGGAAGTGTGCATGGAAAAGTTTGGAAGGAATGAGAGAGTGTTTTTGCTTGGTGATATGAATGGTAAAGTTGGGAATGTGAAGGTGGATGGAATAGTTGGTGAGTGGGGTGTGCCTGCTGAGATAGATGAGAATGGGAGTGCGTTAGTGGACATTTGTGCCGGGAGGGGGTTGGTGATAGCCAATACCCTCTTCAGGCATAAAATGATCCACAGGTATACATGGCGAGTGATGAGAAGGGTGGGTGGTGAACTGAATGAAAGGAAGGCAATGATTGATTATGTGTGTGTGGATGAAAGGATGCGAAGATGTGTAATGGATGCAAGAGTGTATAGAGGTTGGGGGAGTGGACTTTCTGACCACTACTTGGTGGTGGCCAGAATTAAAATTCAAGTAAGATGGAGTAATAGAAGAAGGGAAAGACGAGAGGAAGGAGTAGTTGCAAGGAGAGTGGAAAGGTTACAAGAGGATGAGAAAAAGGCAAAGTATAAGAGAGAAGTGGAGGAACGATTGGGCAATTATGAATCGGAGCAGATGGGAGAAGTGGAAGGTGTGTGTTGGATATTTACAGAAGAAATATGTGCAGCATGTGATGTGGTGTGTGGAAGGAAGAGAAGACGGAGGGGGGTGCAAGGAACAGCGTGGTGGACTGAAGAGGTGAAACAGGCTGTGGCACAAAAGAAGAAAGCATACAATGAATGGATGAGAAATAGGGGCGTGGAAGAAGTTGAGAGGCGGAAGAGAGAGTTATATGTAGAAAGAAAGAGAGAGGTGAAAAGATTAGTAAGAGAGAGTAAGAAGAAAGTGGATGAGGAATTTGGAAGGAATTTGAGTGTAAAGTGAAGGGACTGTAAGAAAATGTTCTGGAAAGAGGTGAAAAGAGTAAGACAGGGTGGAAGTGAAGTTAGCAGGGGAGTGAAAGATAAAAATGGTAGATTACTAGTGGAGAAGGGAGAAAAAGTGAGCAGATGGAGAGAACACTTTAAGGAATTGTTGAACGTAGAGGATGGAAGTAATGCGAGTATAAGTGGCTGGGGAATGGCTGGGAGAAGAAGGGAGGTGAGAAGACAGGAAGAAATCAGTAGGATAGAAGTTGTGGAAGCAATGAAGAAAGTTAAATCGGGGAAAGCCCCAGGAATTGATGGAGTGTGTGGTGAAATGCTGAAGCATGGGGGAGAGATAGTAGTAGAATGGATGTGGAAGATGTGCAGATTGGCCTGGGAGGAAGGTAGAGTCCCGGAGGATTGGAAGTCAGGTATAATTATTCCCTTGTACAAAGGAAAAGGGGAAAAAGAAGTATGTGGTAATTATAGGGGCATTTGTCTTCCTAGTATAATAGGAAAAGTGTATGGTAGGATACTTATTGACAGAGTTAGAGAAAGAACAGAGAAATTAGTTGGAGAAGAACAGGGAGGCTTTAGGAAGGGAAGAGGTTGTGTAGATCAGATATTCATTCTTAGATCTTTAGTGGAAAAGTTTCTCGAGAAGGGAAAGAAGTTGTATGCGGCTTTCATGGATTTGGAGAAAGCATATGACAGGGTGGATAGACAAGGATTGTGGAAAGTGTTAAGAATATATGGAGTAGATGGGAAGTTGATGAATGCTGTGAAGGTATGTGTGATGGTGCGAAGGCTGCAGTACGTGTGGATGGTGAACTAAGTGAATTTTTCTCTTTGAAGGTTGGGTTGAAACAGGGATGTGTCATGTCTCCATGGTTGTTCAATCTGTACATGGATGGGGTAATAAAAGAGGTACAAGGTAGGGTAGTGGATGTTGAAGTGGCCCTGGTGAGAGAGGATAGTGTTTGGAAACTCCCTGTACTGTTGTTTGCAGATGATACTGTGTTGTTGAGTGAAGACGAAGGGGAGCTGCAAGGCTTGGTGGATGAGTTTGAGAGAGTGTGTAAGAAACGGAATCTAAAGGTGAATGTAGGGAAGAGTAAAGTGATGGTCTTTGAGAGAGGTGAAGTCAGTGAACGTATAGAGAGGTTGGATGGTGAGGAATTGGAAAATGTGAGTATGTTTAAGTACTTGGGTAGTGTGATGAGTAAGGATGGAGGTTTGGAGGGTGATGTGCTTGAAAGGGTACAGCAGGGAAGAAAGGTTGCTGGTTAGCGAGGTTGGATGGTGAGGAATTGGAAAATGTGAGTATGTTTAAGTACTTGGGTAGTGTGATGAGTAAGGATGGAGGTTTGGAGGGTGAAGTGCTTGAAAGGGTACAGCAGGGAAGAAAGGTTGCTGGTTCCTTGAAAGCAGTGATAAGAAACAGGGAAGTGAGCATGGAAGTGAAAAAGTTACTACATGACAGTATTGTGATACCAACTCCAACGTACGGAAGTGAAGCTTGGACGTTGTTGGAAGGACACAAGTCAAGAGTGAGAGCAGTGGAAATGAGTTATTTAAGAGGAGCCTGTGGAGTCACGTGGAGAGACAGGCTGACGAATGCAGATATAAAGGAGCGTTGCGGTGTTGATGTGGATGTGATAGGAAGCGTTATGAGGAACACACTGAGGTGGTTTGGCCATGTGGAGAGGATGGAGGGTGAAAGACTGATGACGAGAGTGTATGTGAGTGAAGTGGAGGGGGGAAGAGGGAGGGGGAGGCCGAGGATGAGATGGAGGGATGGGGTGGAGAGGTATATGAGAGAGGGGGGTGTGAGTTGGGAGCAGGGCAGTGAAATGGCGGGGGACAGGGCGACTTGGAGGCGATTTGTTTGTGGCCACCCCAAACGGGACTGAGGCGTCTGGCAATAGATAGATAGATAGATGAATATTAATGTTATTCAGAGTATTATTTTCTGAATATTATGGCAGCTGTGATATTATTCTGCCAGTGTTTTTGATATTGTGCAACATGACCAATATACAGTATAGTATAGCATGAACTTAGTATGCATTAATATTACTGTACTTTTAGGCTGTGGTATAGATTTAAAGTTTTTATTTTTCTGTATATTATAGTAACAGTGGCTTGGTGTTCCTTTTTCCAAGTCATTGTGCATAGAGTCAAAGTCCAGGCTGAGATTTTAACATTGTTATAGATCCTATTATACATTTTTTTTTTCCTTTTCTCAACAGCTTTCAGCAACTGTTGAGAAGTAATTTGCTGATTTGGCACTTGGTTTAGCTTCCAGTCCATAGAAAACATCAGCTGTATCATGGCCAGTGTCAGTACTATATTTCTTGATCTTGCAAAGCTTAAACCAGTTTTCACAAGGTTGAAATACTAGCTGAATGGCAAAAGTGCTTGTCTGTCTGTTGCCGAATGTCTTAATCCCATGAGGTGTGGCTACAAACTAATTACCTTGTCACCTTGTCCTCCCCTATCCGCCTGCCCTTTCCCCAACTTGCACCTTCCACAAGTATGGAAAAAGATATATCTATATTTTGGAACACATCCCATCTTATACATTCATCTTCCTACATTTATCTTTATCCACCCAAAAGGTAGTTATTTATTTTTTTTTATGTATATACACATCAGAAAGTATATTTTATTTTACCGCATTCTTTCCTTTACAGGTGGCTTTACATTGAGTGACAAGCCAAATGGTTTCCTGTAAGCCAAGAAACCATTTACAACGCTGGGTGGTAACCATATAACCAAACCATACGTGCTCCCTACGTGTCAACAAGTGGGTTGGTGGAGGGTTAGTGCCCCTCCCCGTAAAACAAATAACTCAAAGTCAAATGGCCACCCCTTACGGGATTATGGTGTCTGGCAGCAGATAGATAGATACATATATATATATATATATATATATATATATATCACTAAAACCCAAAAGGGTTTAAGGGTAAATGCAGATAAAACAAAAGTGTTGATATCTAGGGTTGGTGGTGGTACTGTTAAAGATGAGGGAGAGTGGCCATGTGCAGTTTGCCACAAGGGCGTGGGAAGTAATTCCATCTTGTGCGGTGTGTGTGATAAATGGGTGCATAAGAGATGTAGTGGTATCAGAGGTAGACTGCGAGATAATGCTGATTTTATGTGTACAGCGTGCCGGGGTGAGCAGGTGGAGATCGTCAGACGTGAAAGGATTGAACTTGCTGGTGAATCTCTTGAGTGTGTGGAAGAGTTTTGTTATTTGGGAGACATGTTGTGTGCTGGAGGTGGGGCTGGAGCTAGCTCTGTGGCTAGGGTGAGAAGTGGTTGGAAGAAGTTCAGGGAGCTCTTGCCTCTCCTGACATTGAGAGGGCTCTCCCTACATGCTAAGGGGTCTTTGTATGCAGCATGTGTTAGGAGTGTAATGCTGTATGGCAGTGAGACCTGGGCAGTGAAGGAGGAAGACATTCGCCGGCTCAGACGTACAGAAATGACAATGATTAGGTGGATGTGCAGTGAGTCCCTGCGTCCAAGGCCTGGAGGGGCTGGGTTTACAATGGAAGAGTTGAGAGGTAGGATGGGACTGGAGTGTATCAGTGTTGTGATGAGGAGAGGTAGATTGAGGTGGTTTGGACATGTGGAGAGGATGAGGGATGATAATTGGGTGAAGAAGGTGAGAAGTGTTAATATTGGGGGTGGGGTTATGAGGGGTAGACCGAGAAAGACATGGGACGAGGTCATTAAGTGTGACCTTAGGGTTAAGGGACTGAACAGGGAGGCTGCAATGGATCGTGCAGCGTGGAGAGCCGCCATTAGGTGACCAAGGCCGACACATGCAAGCATGTTGGAGCCTTTAAAAACGAAAACGAACTAAAAAGAAGAATATGATATTCAAGGTGGCAAATCAGATGAAGAGGGAAAACAGGGATATCATATGTGAGCAGTGTGTGAAGAATTATGAAGGGAAGTTGGTGGTGAACAGAGAGGATATTAAAGACACCTGGAGAGGCCATTAAAACTGGTTGCTGAATGAGGAGTTTAACTGGACCAGGGAGAGATTTTTAGGCCATGATGATGGCAAAAGTATTGTACTAATATGTTAGCCAATAAAGCTGAAATGATTTTCTTCCTTTTATATATATATATTGTTGGAGGGACACAAGTCAAGAGTGAGAGCTGTGGAAGTGAGATATTTGAGAGGAGCATGTGCAGTCACATGGAGAGACAAACTTTCAAATGAGGATGTGAAGAAGCATTGAGGTGTGGATGTGGATGTGACAGAAAGTGTTAGGAGAAACACACTGAAGTGGTTTGGCCATGTGGAGAGGATGGAGAGTGAGAGACTGATGAGGAGAATGTATGTGAGTGAGGTGGAGGGGGACAGGGGGAGAGGGAGGCCAAGGATGAGATGGAGGGATGGAGTGGAGAGGTATTTGAGAGAGAGGGGTGTGAGTTGGGAGTAGGGTAGCTAAATGGCAGGGGACAGGGTGACGTGGAGGTGATTTGTTTGTGGCCACCCCATACGGGATTAAGGCATCTGGCAATATATATATATATATATATATATATATATATATATATATCATATTATATATATATATATATATATATATATATATATATATATCATATATATATATATATATATATATATATATATATATATATATATATATACTGTATGTATATATACAGTAAAAGTCTTCTAATCCGGCCACCAATAATCCGAAAATCCCATTACAGTACTCCGAATCTGTCAAGGCGTAATTCTTTGAAATTTTCTGGTCTTTTTTCCAAAATTTTCTGGGCTTTGTCTAGGGATTTTTCTGGCTTGGGCTTGCTCTTTGCCTTCGATATACCTGGCTGTAACTCTTCATCAACAGTTCTATGCATTTCCGGTGAGTAAAACAATAACCCATATCACTTTAAGTGTTTATTTAACGATCATGAACAGTCACGATCATTAATTTCTGCTCAGGGGTGCCCCCTTCCTACCCCTATATACTAAGGGAAGACAGAAAGGGGAGACAAAAGGAGCTCCACCCACCTCTACCCAGCTCCTAACCCTCCCCCATACCTTTACTCCTCCCAACCCCTGACTTGTCATTCTTAACTGGCAGTTATATCTCAAGCTAACCTCATATTTTACACTCATAGTCACATACTAATACATAAACAATCCATCCATCCATCATCCAATCCTACGTTGCCCCATGAGGAGCGTAGGAGCCCAGGGCTAGGCAAGTTGGTCCTGACATTTAAGATAAGTGACCAGCCTCACTCATCCCTGAGTGGCATTATGTGAGCAATAACCCCAACCATCCCTTGGATATAATCCTTCACCAGCTCAATTTGACTAGGGTACCGCAATTACCCACTAAACCACCAGGTGCCATAATTTGGTTATAAGGTTACCACCTAGCATAGTAAATGGTTTCCCGGTGTACAGGAAACCATTCGGCTAGTCACTCAGTGTAGAATCACTCATGGGCAGAAGGAACAGGAAAGAATGAAGGAAAGAAAGACAAAAGAGGGAGTGTAAAGTCACCAGTAGGCAGAAGAACGAGGAAAGCATGAAGTAAAGAGAGATAGAAAAAGATGGAAGAAAAAGAGGGAGGAGAGGAAAGGGCAGACACCCAAGAGCAGCACTACATCAAGTGAGTGGATGGTGAGCACCCCCACCCACCACCAACAAACTATACATAAACATAAACATACATAAACAAAACAAGATTCCCCCCCCCCCCGAGGATCAAGGTACCAAAGGCCATGAGCTGTAAAAGTATACAACTATGAACATCAGGGTTATAACTTTTTAATTATTTTTAAAATAAAAGTTAGCCTTTATCATAAATTAATGAACTTTTATTTAAAAACAAAGAAAAAAGCCCTTATTCCCCTCAGTTTTAAAAGAGGGTCATCCCCAAATCAAAAAATGGATTGCCATATATTGAGCGTCACCACACGCAAGTTTTATCACTTTCTTAATCTTTATTTAGTTTTTTTATAACTTCACAGAAGATTTTAGAACTATTCAGAACTTTTTAGAAGTCTGTAACATTCTAGTATGGTTTAACATTATTTAGAACATTCTAGAATCTAAATATTATAAAATGGGATGCAGCTTTCAGCATCTAACAGTTATCTTTGCAGTTTGCAGGTGAACAGTCAGCAAAATAATTGCTTAGTATGTTACTGTTATATATTATCATGGGGAAAGGAAAAATATATTTAGGGTGGCAGGTCAGGTGAAGAGGGATAATCGGGATATCATAGGTGAGCAGTGTGTGAAGAATGATGAAGGAAGGGTAGTGGTGAACAGTGAGGATATTAAAGATGCATGGAGAGAGCATTATAACCGGTTGTTGAATGAGTTGTCTGACTGGGACAGGGAAGGTTTGGAGCCAGCAGATCCAGTGTCTGGCCCTTGGCCTTTGATTGATACTGCTACTGTGAGTGAGGCAATAGGCAGGATGAGGGCGGGGAAGGCAGCAGGTGTGTCTGGGTTAACTGCCGAAATGTTGAAGGCCTCAGGCGATATAGGGGTGAGTTTAGTCACTGACCTGATAAATAAGATTATTTATGAGTGTGTTGTCCCAGATGATTGGCTGAAGAGTGTAATTGTAAATGTGTATAAAGGGAAGGGTGATGCCCTGGAAAGAGGAAATTATAGGGGTATAGGATCAGATAATGAAGGTAATGGAGAGAGTTTTAGAAGGTATGATTAGAGAAAGAGTGAATATTGATGAGATGCAGTTTGGGTTCATGCCAGGTAGGGGGACCACTGATGCCATATTCATTGTTCGACAGCTTCAGGAAAAATATATTGGTAGGAGAAGGGATCTTTATTTTGTTTTTGTTGATTTGGAAAAGGCCTTTGACAGAGTCCCTTGAGAGGTGGTGAAGTGGGCAATGAGAAAGCTTGGCTTGGAGGAGTGGCTGGTTAGGGTGGTTATGGCCATGTATGTGGGTGCTCACACCCAGGTGAGAGTGAATGGAGATTTGAGTGATGAGTTTTCCGTGAATGTTGGTGTGCATCAGGGGTCAGTCTTGAGTCCCATGTTGTTTATCATGGTACTTGAAGCCCTTTCACGCGACCTTAGAAACGGACTCCCGTGGGAGTTGTTGTATGCAGATGATTTGGTGTTGATTGCAGAGAATGAAAGGAAGGCGGAGGAAAGGTTTAGGAAGTGGAGAGATGGTATGGGGCAAAAGGGTTTAAGGGTAAATGCAGATAAAACAAAAGTGATGATATCTAGGGTTGGTGGCGGTACTGTCAAAGATGAGGGAGAGTGGCCATGTGCAGTTTGCCACAAGGGAGTGGGACGTAATTCCATCTTGTGCAGTGTGTGTGATAAATGGGTGCATAAGAGATGTAGTGGTATCAGAGGTAGACTGCGAGATAATGCTGATTTTATGTGTACGGCGTGCCGGGGTGAGCAGGTGGAGATTGTCAGACGTGAAAGGATTGAACTTGCTGGTGAATCTCTTGAGTGTGTGGAAGAGTTTTGTTATTTGGGAGACATGTTGTGTGCTGGAGGTGGGGCTGGAGCTAGCTCTGTGGCTAGGGTGAGAAGTGATTGGAAGAAGATCAGGGAGCTCTTACCTCTCCTGACATTGAGAGGGCTCTCCCTACGTGCTAAGGGGTCTTTGTATGCAGCATGTGTTAGGAGTGTAAAGCTGTATGGCAGTGAGACCTGGGCAGTGAAGGAGGAAGATATTCGCCGGCTCAGACGTACAGAAATGACAATGATTAGGTGGATGTGCTGTGCGTCTCTGCGTCCAAGGCCTGGAGGGGCTGGGTTTACAGTGGGAGAGTGGAGGGGTAGGATGGGACTGGAGTGTATTGGTGTTGTGATGAGGAGAGGTAGATTGAGGTGGTTTGGACATGTGGAGAGGATGGGGGATGATAATTGGGTGAGGAAAGTGAGAAGTGTTAATACTGGGGGTGGGGTTATGAGGGGTAGACCGAGAAAGACATGGGACGAGGTCATTAAGTGTGACCTTAGGGTTAAGGGACTGAACAGGGAGGCTGCAATGGATCGTGCAGCGTGGAGAGCTGCCATTAGGTGACCAAGGCTGACACGTGCAAGCATGTTGGAGCCTTTAAAAACGAAAACGAAAATGATTAAATATTTTTTTCAGATAAGCATGATGTCGCAAAAAAGAAGTGATACTATCGTACAGAAGAACAAGAATGCCTGGACCAATAATTTGGTGTGGTTCCAGCAGTCACATAGAAGAGGAATTATGCCTTTAGAAGAATCTTCATTAAAAGAAAATTCAAAATGCCAAACTGAATGCAAGTTGCTGGACGTTACCAGTTTCTTGGAGCTAAAACCAAATTGAGAAAAGAATAAATAGTCAAGATTTCCAAAGAAGTTGCAAAATTATGGGAGAATAAATTGAACTTTCCACATATGTCAGCTCAAGCAATACAAGCAAAGCTTGACAAAGTGCTAAAATCTTCCGATGAATGTGTCAAGAGGGGAAAATATGATGCCCTAAATAAACTTTTTGATATCACAAAAGTAAATAGTCAATGGTTATCCACTGAAGATAAACAACTCTACCACCTACGAGTGCAAAGCAAAGGAGAAGTGGGGTACTCAACATGTCAAGTTGCAAGTAAGGAAACCATTCACCCTTCAAAAGACGAAAACTGCCTGATGAACCTATATTCCCATCAACATCTTACGATCTTTCATCTAAACATGAAGTTTTTGTACCATTTAACATGAGTGTTTAGATTCTTTGAAGAAAAAGAGCATTTTCCTTTGATTAACTTTTACAAAATTCCAAATATCAGTAATGTGAGGTCGAATTCAAGGGCAATTCTCGCTATTCTTGCGTTCATTCTTATACCTACAACAAAGAAGACTTTGGATAAGATGTGCAGATTCATTTCATATGAACGGGCAGAGTACTGGTCTACTAACCTGATGTACAATGAAAATGATTTCAAGAACTTGTCAGAAATACTGAAACCTTACAAAAAAGCACTAAACTCATTGCAGAATCACTGGAAGCAGGAGCAATCCTCAAGATACCAAGAAGTAATCTGTGTGAAGAACGTGCAGTCAAAGTGATGCAAGAACTCTATGCTGCCTGCAGAAACAAAGCCAAACTGCAGCTTAGATTTATTCTAGGTAAAATACAGTGATTTTAAGTATTAATGCATTTGTATAAGCTTTTTTTTTTTTTGTTATTATTATTATTATTATACACGCAAATATACACCTGCAAAAATCAATTTTTTATTTTGGGGTGACCTTTCTTTTAAACTGAGAGGAATAAGGGCTTTTTTCTTTGTTTTTTTAAGCAAAAGTTCATCAACTTGAGGTACAGGAACATAATGTTGTAAAAAAGTTATAACCCTAATGTGCTGCTGCAAGAAGGAACATAGCATTGTAAAAAAGTTATAACCCTAATGAACATGCTGCCGCAAGAAATTAATGCATTATAATGTTGACAGTACAACAAAAACATTAACAATGGCCCTCCCAGGACTCATGCGTTAAGTGCTTGCATGCGTACATGTCTGTGTGTTTGGGTGTGTCTATGTCTGTGATTTTTGGTGTGTGTGTGTGTGTGTGTGTGTGTGTGTGTGTGTGTGTGTGTGTGTGTTTGCAAAGCAGTGCACCCAAAAACATGGGGCATGAGGTGACCGTTAACGTTTTTGTTTTACTGTTAATGTCAAATGCATTAATTTCTCGCTGCAGCGTGTTGGTAGTTATATTATATACTTTGAACATATCCTAGTCTTCTATGTTTGTATTAGCAGTGGGACCAAGAGTGTTAAACATGAAATCAGCTTGAGATGTAACTGCCAGTTAAGAATGATGGGTGGGGTGGGGGGCTGGGTAGGGATATGGAGGAGGGTCGGGAGCTGGGGTAGTGGCGGGTGGAGCTCGTTTCGTCCTCCCCCCTCCCTTCTTCCCTGGGTATACAGGAGTAGGAAGGGGGCATCCCTGGGCGGAAATTTGTGATCGTGTGTACACGTCTTATGTTTTCAGAGGTCCCTCTCAACAGTCCGAAAGACCCTCAGTCCCCTGCCGTTCACACTGCAGGACATTTACTGTATCATGAACCAGGGTAGTGGTTCATAATAGGGATCGTCCACGAATCTGCTGAAAACTCTAACAGAACAGTCCCCTAAAAACCATCTTAGAAAGCAAACCTATCCTTGAAACAACATCCAGAGGGTACTTTTTCAATAGTTTAGGTCAGCCAAGCATTGATAATGTGGAAGTGTTATAAGAAAGTTTGGTATATTCAAAATTTGCCAGTTTGTTCATATTATTACACATATTATTGTATCACAGGTCTACAAGAAAATATATTCGGTATTTCGGGATAAATGCTAGCCAGTCGTACTTAATGGGTCACCGCACGTGTCCATGACCTATTTTAAAACACCTCATTGAAAGATGATCATCCACCTTACAGATACATTGAGATTCCTCTATGCCAATGCAAGCATGTAAGAAGCCATTCAAGTATGGAACTGCCATCAAGCATCACTAGTGCATCATTAGCAGTATGACTATATTAAACTTTATATTGCACTATGTTATTACAGTACTAAATGGAAAACTCTAGCTAACAGACTACACTCAACCCCCTGCTATCGCGCCTAATTGGTCACAGCAAACGCGCGTGATAGCTGAATACGCGATAGCTGAACTGAACAATCAATGGGAAAATTTCTAATTGGTTTTTTGGTGGCCCATTTTTCTAACTTTTAACCACTTTATGCCCGTGATTTCCTGCCAATCTCTCCTCCAACATGAAATATGCATTATTATATTAATAATAACAGTATAATGAATAAATAAACATAAAAGGCCATCAAACTTTTATAAGGATTAAGGCCTGGGTGGTTTGATGGGTTCCGAGGCTTGGGAGTGGCTTAATTGCCGCCAGATCTCTTTAGCTGTCTCCATGATTTCTTAGTGTCCACAGCTAAAGGGGGTATCACACGGTACATCGTATCAGGAATGGCCGAGGAAGATTTAAGTGGAACAAAACTTGCACACTATCACACACATTCCTCATACTGTTGCCAGAGCCTCGTCTCAGTTGTAAACACGTGATTACTTTATCAACATAACAGTTTTTTCGGCATAGGAAATATTAACTCTTTATAAGGGTTTCAAAACGATTTATATTTATTCTAAAATACAGTATTAATAAGTATTGTGTTAGACTAAATTTCAATGCTGTAGTACGATATATTCTTTCGAGTCGAATGGGTTTTGTTCACACTGTTTTGCCCGTCGTATCCTCGGCAGGAATCCGTTCAGATGTATTCCAAATGCCCGTGGTATCGTCAACAATTTTACCACGATACCGTTCTGATTAACCATTGTATCCTCGGCAAACCTCGTATGAAGTGCCATGTGAATAAGTTTCGCTTAGCCTGTCTTCAAACTCGATGCATGATAGCATGTATGATTGTGCATTTGATCTGTGCGTGATAGCAGATAAACGTGGTAGCTGAACGTGCGATAGCAGGGGGTTGAGTGTACTTACGCGGGCAATGAAGCGCCATTGTGGGAAAGCGTCTTTGCATAACACGCATCGGTGCAATTTTACATAATTACATTAATTTTTAACATAAGGCTTTATTTAGCTTTTTCTTCAGTTCATCCTTAAAGCCCTAGCAGGCTCGTGTGTAGATATCACGTGAGACAACTGAAAAGTGCGGGTTCGTGTTTTGCGCTCTAATTGTAAGTGACCATCTTGTGATATCGCGACCATTTCTTAAAGCGAACTAATGCCAAACTTGGATCAGTTTTTCAACACTATTGGAATTCATTGTGACAGTAACCATCTCAAGAGTCAACTGCATGGGGGCGCAGAGGAGGGGGGAAAGGACGAGATGGAGGAGGGGGACGAAGAAGAGACACAGGAAGGGGACGAAGAGGGCATGGGGGAGGCACAAGAAGCGGCCCATACATCAGTTATTACTGTAACTAATGTAGTGATGCTGCATTTTCAATTTCACACACACACACACACACACACAACACTATTATG
Source organism: Coenobita brevimanus (assembly GCF_032717465.1). Classification (NCBI taxonomy): domain Eukaryota; kingdom Metazoa; phylum Arthropoda; class Malacostraca; order Decapoda; family Coenobitidae; genus Coenobita; species Coenobita brevimanus. The sequence goes on from NC_137051.1 coordinate 14,205,388, forward strand.
CAAAATAGTTGTGTAAGGCACACAACAGCAGATTTTGATTCTGTTTTGTAATCAATCTGAATACATAGCATTTCAGATTTTACTCTGTGCAGCTTCTTAAAAACTATCTTTGTTTAATAAATCTGCAAAATATAGAGATTCTGAAACAATGTCCACTGTAAGAGGCCTCACAACTACTGTAAATAAAATGAAGACCAGAAATTCAAATAACAACCAACAATCAGTGTGTGCAAAGCCACACCACCACAGCAATGAAAATTATTAGAAAATGCCAAGTGTTTAGTATCCTAACATAAGAGCTCCAATGGTAACTGAAATGCAAGAATTTTGATTGTTTAATTCATAAGCGATCCACAGGTATATATGGCAAGTGATAAGAAGGGTGGATGGTGAACTGAATGAATGGAAGACAATGATTATGTGTGTGTGGATGAAAGAATGCGAAGATGTGTAATGGATGCAAGAGCATTGAGGAGTGGACTTTCTGACCACCACTTGGTGGTGGCCAGAATCAAGGTCCAAGTAAAATGGAGATATAGAAGAAGGAAAGGACTAGGAACGAACAAGTAGATGCAAGGAGAGTGGAAAGGTTACAAGAGGATGAGAAAAAGGCAGAATATAAGAGAGAAGTGGAAGAACGATTGGGTAAATACGAGTTGGAGCAGATAGGGGACGTGGGAGGTGTGTGCGAGATATACACAGAAGAAATATGTGCAGCATGTGATGTGGTGTGTGGGGAGAAGAGAAGACAAAAGGGGGTGCAAGGAACAGCATGGTGGAATGAAGAGGTGAGACAGGCTGTGGCACAAAAGAAAAAGGGCATATAATGAATGGATGAGAAATAGGAGCGTGGAAGACGTTGAGTGACAGAAGAGAGAGTTATACGTAGAAAGGAAGAGAGATGTGAAAAGATTAGTAAGTGAGAGTAAGAAGACAGTGGATGAGGAATTTGGAAGGTATTTGAGTGTCAAGTGGAGGGAATGTAAGAAAATGTTCTGGTAAGAGGTAAAGAGTCAGACAGGGTGGCAATGAATTTAGTAGGGGAGTGAAAGATAAAAACGGTAAATTACTAGTTAGTTAAGAAGGGAGAAAAAATGAGCAGATGGAGAGAACACTTAAGAATTGTTGAACACAGAGAATGAAAGTAATGCGAGTACTGTATAAGTGGCTGAGGAATGGCTGGGAGAAGGAGGGAGGTAAGAAAAAAGGAAGAAATCAGTAGGATGGATGTTGTGGAAGCAATGAATAAAGTCAAAATGGGGAAAGCCCCAGGTATATATATATATATATATATATATATATATGGATAGATAGATCGATAGATAGATACAGTAAAAGCTTGCTATACAGTAATGGAATAATTCAGCCAACTCTTATTCCATTTTATCAAATACTCCGCTTTTTCAAGCTTCCATTCCAAAACCATACATGAAAAGGAAATTTCAGTAAATTTGCGATTTTTCCCATATTTCTTCCCTAACTCGTGACCTGAAGCCTATACACAGTTTCTATTAAATAGCTTCTTTTGCTACATACACACATGCTGCCTATGCAAGTAATAATGACACACACACAGCAGTCAGAACCCACAATAATATTAATAATACAGTACTGTAATAATAATAAAAAAACAGTAAAATACTCACCTCCAAATGCGGGGTTATGACTTGTTTGTAAAATTATGCCTGACACAGCCCCCCAAACATGAGTCTGGCATGATGCTTCCCTATTTCCTGTCTGAGTCTTGACCCCATAGTCGGTCGTGATCGTCTTCACTGGAATACCACACTCAGTTTTCGAGATTATTTCTAATATCTGGCCCAGAGAAAGCCTCACCCTTTCCATTTTTTCCTGCACTTTAGGCATAGCAAACAATTGGTTTGCTTATTTTCTACAGAAAAGGCACAGAAATGTTTGTAATGCCAAGGTAATCACACACACTTGGGAAGAAGATTTGAACTGTGCGGGGGTTGCTGGTAGACTGTGGCAAGGTGAGCGGCCTCACCCGGCCTGAGACAAAGCGTTTTTTTGCAGCAATCTGTGACAAAGCCCTGCACCAAGTGATCGATCGGAAATGTTCCGGTGCATCACGATTTTCCCACAGCCACGGACAAACTGACTTGTTTCCATTACAGAAACCCAACACCTCATGACAGAACAGAAAACTTCTGGAATATTACAAGTACCTTCCAGAAAAAAATCGTTCCATTTTTCAAGCCTCCGCTTTATCTAACATTCGTGATATCAAGCTTTTACTGTATATATATACAGTCAACCCTTGGCTATCACGGGTTTTGCTATCGCGTTTCATGGCTATCACGGACAGGTGAAATGCAACACGATTACCTTTATCGCGACCTCAAATACTGCTATCGCGGACGATGGTTGGCCAGAAACATTTAAATCGCGCGGGCTCAGCCCATGCGTATACTCGCGCCGTGATTGGCGCGACGTCACAGGCTACCCGAGGGCTGATTGGCCCAAGACATGGTTACAGCTACCCATCCTTCCCGCCAAGGTTCAGAGAGAGTCAGCGTTACCAGTCGACAGCAGCTATAGCCGTGAAGACCTATTGTTCAACCACAATGGCCACCAATACCCCATCCAACCCTCCTACCATTGGTGCACGTAACGCGGCTAACCCAGGACGGCAAGTGAGGAAGAGGAAGAACCTGCCTTATGCTCAGGGTCCCTTCCAGACTCCTGATGAAGCTGATCAATTCCTAGACGAGACAGAACGTCGGAGGGGTGGCCAGTAATACTCCACCCCAGCCTCGGAACCCCTTCAACCCACCCAAGCCCCTCATCCTCTCCAAAAATGTTAAGTAAAATGGCTTATTACAGTTAATTCTGTTTCATTTATAACCTTTATGTACTGTACTGTTGTTAATTTGCAGCATTGGTTTGTAATCCCAGGTATTTTAGTGAAGCAGATGTGAAAATAGGGTAAGGTTGGGGTAAAGTTGGAGGTCGGGGAACCAATTAGAATTTTTCCCATTAGTTCTTAAGTATGGCTATCGCGATTTTGGCTATGGCGGGTCGCCTAGGGTACCAATTACTCGTGATAGCCAAGGGTTGACTGTATATATATATATATATATATATATATATATATATATATTTATATATATATATATATGGAGCCTCTGTGGTACAGTGGTAAAGTGTGCATTTTCATACACTGAAGAACGAGAGTTCGCGCCCCGCCAGGGTAATAAACTTTGGGAGCTTTCTTCTGGCCACGTACTGCATTGGCGGACATAAGGCGTCCTGTGGTTGAACCTGTGTTTCATACCATAAAGTATGCTTGCACCCAGTCGGCTTGCGCGGGCTGATTACACTTGGTTCACAGACTACACACACATCCAAAGCCACTCCAACACTTCAATTACACTTACAAGCACTTGTCACCCTGCATACTGTACAATCTCTACCAAACAGCATAAGCCACTTGGTAGAGATACATTGGTGGTATTGTCCTCACTTCAGTCGGGATAGGCCAGTCCTGCACTGGACACTCAAACGACTGATAAGATGAGATATACTGTACACACATATATATATATATATATACACCGGTATATATGTATATGTATCTATCTATAAATAAAAAATTAAAAAATAATAATTTGGTTTTACGACTGGTATCCCCGAAGGGCTATGGCGTTGCCCCTGGGTAGAGGACTTTTGGACTGAAGTGTGCAGTATTTTATGACCGGATGCCCTTCCTGATGTCTACCACTGACCCTTGGGTGGATTCGATCCTCCGACCCTTCGGTCAGAGCGGAGCACTCTAACCCATTGAGCCACGGCTGCTATCTATCATCTATCAATTGCCAGATGCCTGAATCTCATACTGTGTGGCCACAAACAAATCACCTCCACATTGCCCTGTCCCCTGCCATTTCACTGCCCTGCTCCAAGCTCACACCCCCCTCTCTCATATACCTCTCCACTCCATCCCTCCATCTCATCCTCAGCCTCCTCCTCCCTCTCCCCCCCTCCACCTCACTCACATACACTCTACTCGTCAGTCTCTCACCCTCCATCCTCTCCACATGGCCAAACCACCTCAGTGTGTTCCTCCTAACGCTTCCTATCACATCCACATCCACACCATAATGTTCCTTTATATCCTCATTTGTCAGCCTGTCTCTCCATGTGACTCCACAGGCTCCTCTTAAATAACTCATTTCCACTGCTCTCACCCGACTTGTGTCTTTCCAACAACATCCAAGTTTCACTTCCATACGTTAGCGTTGGTATCACAATACTGTCATGTAGTAACTTTTTCACTTCCATGCTCACTTCCCTGTTTCTTATCTCTGCTTTCAAGGAACTAGCAGCCTTTCTTCCTTGTTGTACCCTTTCTAGCACTTCACCCTCCAAACTTCCATCCTTATTCATCACACTCCCCAGGTACTTAAATGTACCCACATTTTCCATTTCCTCACCATCCAACCTCACTGTACATTCACTGCCTTCACCTCTCTCAAAGACCATCACTTTACTCTTCCCAACATTCACCTTTAGATTCCACTTCTTACACACTCTCCCAAACTCATCCACCAAGCCTTGCAGCTTCCCTTCGTCTTCGCTTAACAACACAAAATCATCTGCAAACAACAGTACAGGGAGTTTCCAAACATTACCCTCTCTCAATAGGGCCACTCCAACATCCACTGTCCTACCTTATATCTTGTATATATATATATATATATATATATATATATATATATATATATATATATATACAGCAAACGCTTGATATAACGAATGCGGGATAAAACGGAATGATTTTTTTCCAAAAGGTACTCGTAATATTCCGGAAGTTTTCCATTCTGTTGCAAGGTGTCAGGTTTCCGTAATGGAAACAAGCCAGTTTGTCCGTGGCTGTGGAAAAATTGCAATGTACCAAAACGTTTCCAGTCAATCATGAGGTGTGGGGCTTTGTCACTGGCTGCGGCAACAAGCCGGTTTGCCTCAGGTCAGGTGAGGCCGCCCACCTCGCCGCAGTCTACCAGCAACCTCCGCACAGTTCAAATCTTCTCTCCAAGTGTGCGTGATTACCTTGGCATTTCAAACATTTCTGTGCCTTTTCTGTAGAAAATAAGTAAAACCAATTGTTTCCCATGCCTAAAGTGCAAGAAAAAATGGTAAGGATGAGGCTTTCTCTGGGCCAGAAATTAGAAATAATCTTGAAGCATCAGGCCTGACACATGTTTGGGGACTGTGTCAGGCATAATTCTACGAACAATTCGTATCTCCCCCCATTTGGAGGTGAGTTTTTTACTGTTTTATTTATTATTATTACTGTATTATTATTTTTATTATTGTGGGTTCTGACTGCTCTGTGTGTATCATTATGACTAGCATAAGCAGCATGTGTGTGTGTGTGTGTGTGTGTGTGTGTGTGTGTGTGTGTGTAGCAAAAGAAGCTATTTAGTAGCAACTGTCTATAGGCTTCAGGTCACGAGTTAGGGAAGAAATATGGGAAAAATAGTAAATTCCAGAAAATTCCATTCCATCTATGGTTTGTAATGGAAGCTTGAAAAAGCAGAATATTTGATAAAATGGAATAGGGGTTAGCTGAATTATTCCATTACATCAAGCTTCTATTGTATATATATGTACATGTAAATATATACGGCATATATGTACATGTAAATATATACGGTATATATGTACATGTAAATATATACGGTATATATATATATATATATATATATATATATATAGAAAGACAGATAGTTGTGTGTGTGTGTGTGTGTGTGTGTTTACAGTAAACTGCCAGGTTAAAAAGTAAGAGATGGTGGTGTATTCTCCAGAAAAAAGCTAGAAAGATGAAGCATATTGAGACCAATCTGAGACATAGGGGAAACTTGTGACAGTGATGCTCCCATTCAGTACAAGAGATTACACTAAGTAATAAAGTATACAGCTTATTTGCTGTGTCTGTATCAACTGCTAGGTTAGGTACTTTGGGAGAATGCTGTGCAGAAATAGGTACTGTAGTATGATCTTTCAATTTTTACCAAGAGAAATGGTGTTACTTTGTCACAAAAGGCAGATAACACACAGAACACTAGGCAATTATGTTGAGTAACCCAAATGGCAGTTGGTGGTGGCAATTATCTAATCACTTGATGTAATCTAGTGCTGCCTCCTGCTTCCTTCACCTATATCATTCTTTTTCTGTATCTGCCCCCTCTCTTCCTATTACTCCCATCTTTCCTGTCACTTTTTATTACTCTTCTTTTCTTTTCAGGTGGCTTTACATTCAGTGACAAGCCACGTGGTTTCCTGTAAGCCAGGAAACCATTTAGAATGCTGGATGGTAACCATATACTGTACAGTAATCAACCCAAACATTTTCCCTGTGTCAACACGTGGGTTGGCAGAGGGTTTGAGCCCATCCCATTAAAACAACTAACTCAAAGACAAATTACTACCGCTAGCAGGATTATGGCGTCTGGCTGTAGACAGACAGACAGAGTAACCTTGATATGTCTGGCCAAGCGGACCCATTAACCATGGGAAAGCAATTACCTATGCAGTGAACAAATGTTCCCTTGTGGCACCTTACCTCCAAGAAGTGTGGGAAAGGGTGTGGAGGTTTGATTCCTAGATGGACACTGCATTTGCATCTTTCCATCCACCCAATTAACAGGGTCACCCTAGCAGACTCCGCATCATCACCCCGTTATATTAATGGCTACCACCTGGTGTTGTAAATGGTTTTCTGGGTTAGAGGAAACCATCAGGCTTTTCACTCAATGAAGAGCCAATCAAAATGGAAAAATCAGTAACAAAGTGCAACAAGAAGTCTGGGAGAAATAGGGAGAGAGAAGGGCAATCACAGAAAACGGATGGAAGTAGGCAGCATTACATCAAGTGAGTGGATGATGGTTGCCACCACTTAACACTCACAGAATTATTTGAATCACAAATCTACAGCTGCAAATCAAGGAATCCACCATTATCAATTTGTTTTAGCTTACCCTTGTAAAAGAGATCATCTGTTAACCATTACCAGTATTATCTTCTGCTACCATTAGCTTATATGAATGTAAAGAATGGATATAAAGAGCATCCATATTTTTTACATCAGGGTGAACAATGTCAGGAATTCTGCCACACAGCTTATTAGTAAAGTACAACATGTAAGGTAAATACCAATTACTGAAGAGACTTACCATCTTTTAAAATTTTTCCCGCAAATATCAGACAGACTTGATCCACAGAGGCATTGAATTTTTCACTAACCACCTCACGTAGCTGAAAGAAAAAACATATCTATAATTGGCTAAAACAACTGTTTCTATGTGGTAAGTACTTGGGTGGTTATAAAGTACTAGTTACCTTATAAAGTACTAGTACCTTATCAGCCAGCATTGTTTATGAACATCTTTCTTCCGAGATTATCAATCTTTTCATACTTCAATCTATCCCATAGTACAGGTACTGTAAATATTTTTCATGTAACACCTCACATCATCAAAGCAAATAAGGAATTATCATCAAAGCAAGTTAGGAATTATCAGCAAATTTTCTTCTGAAGACTGTACCTGTACATGCAATGTACTGTACTAACAGGAATCTGAAAACTACAACAATATTTAAGAAAAAGTCACTATGGCCTATATACAATATATTGTAATCCCTGTAATATCCAGACGCCCAATTCCTGGACACCCCAATTTACGGACATTTTGGGCCTGGGACTTCATAACCCCAAAATTGCCCCCACCCTGCAAAAAAATAAAAAAATAAAAAAATAAAAAAAATAAAAATAAAAAAATCCGAACTTTCCCTCCCCTGTAATTTGAACCTGACGCGTGGCGCAGACCAGCTGTGTTTTGGTGCGTAGTTCCACTAACATCCGCTAAAACGCCCCTGCATCCTCCCCATTTCCTGCCCGTCCTTCATCATGAGAGCACGCTTGTCACCATGGCCACCCACGTGCTTTTATGGTGGTGCCCTACCTCCTGCAGGCTCTGCTATTCCTCTCCTGCCTCTTCATCGTATGTGTGATTATGGGCCCACCGCCCGAGAAGAGGAAACGAGTGGTTCTGACTCTGGAGAAGAGGGAGTTGTTGGACTATGTGGACGCGGGATGGTCGACATCACACATCCTCCATGAATTCAACTTGGCCCACTCTACATTGTTTGATACCAAGAGATCCCGTGACAAACTTACCCATTACACGGCTGACTTCGGATCGAAGACCAAATGTAACATGGAGAGGAAGGTTATATACCCTCCCAGGTTTGCAGAAACTGACCGCTCCACGCTGATTTGGTAACGTCAACACCGTGCTGCTGGTGTGCTGGTGCGTGGTACGGAGCTGAAGGTTGCTGCTGAGAAGTTCGCATGGCTCCACGACGCCCCAGACTTCAAAGCATCCAAGGGTTGGCTCTTCGCTTTCAAGTTATGGCATGGACTTACCAACAGTAAGGCCCATGGCGAAGTTCTGGAGGCCAACAAGAATGGAGTAGAGGAGTTTCAGCAGAAGGTGAAGGGCTTGATTGACAGGGAGGGCCTCACTCTTGGTCAAGTCTACAACGCTGACGAAACTGGTCTATACCATTGCTCACTGCCAACGAACACTCTAGCTGAGGAGAAAGAGAAGCTTGTACCTGGCCGCAAGCTCTCCAAACAATAGATATCTGCTTTGTGTTGTGCCAATGCTAACGGCATGCACCGACTCAAGCTCGTTATTGTGGGCCATGCAAAGCAGCCTTGGTGTCTTCGTGGGGTGATGGATGTCCTTTCTGTCATGTGGTACCATTCTGTGAAGGCTTGGTTCACAGGCAAGATCTTCAAAGACTGGTTTCATCAGCACTTCATCAAGGAGGTCATCCATTACCAGACGAAGACACTGAGAATCCCGCGTGACCAGGTAAAAGCCCCCCTTCTCCTGGACAATGCACCTGCGCATCCGTCTGACAAGGAGTTGGTGGCTGAGAATGGCCGCGTTAGGTGCATGTTTCTGCCACCTAATAAGACTGCTCTCATCCAACCAATGGACCAAGGAGTGATTGTGGCAATGAAGAGGCTGTTCCATCGGAAGTTCCTGGACGAGGTGATGATTGTTCTCAAGGACGAGGACGAGCGCAGGGAGGGGCTGGACATGCGAGGCCAGCAGACTTTGGAAAAACTTCGCCGCTACATCATCAAGTCTGCCATCTACAACTGGGCCAGTGCATGGAAGGAAGTCTCTGTCATGACTCTGGAAAGTGGTTGGTCTTGTCTGGTTCTCGAAGCCAATGTGGTGCACAATTTTCTAGGATGACTTCCATGCACGTCTTCGTGCGGCTGGCGACGAAATGTTTGTGTGGACAAAGTGCGTGAGTGGTTGGATGATGACGAGGGCGATCCTGGGTATCAGATCATGTCTGATATCAAGATCGCATCTTCAGTGGCAGGTACAACTATCCAGCTTGAAGATTCCGATGAGGACAGCGACGATGATGTGGGCTCCTCTTAGAGTGACACTACTCCAGCCATCCCTAAGCTAAGCACAGTCCGGGAGCACGTCGTTCATTCTTGACTACCTGGAACACCCGGACTGCGACAGGGAGATGGGGCCCCTTGGAACCTGTGGAGGAAGTGCGCACTTTCAGGCAGCACATCATCAATCGCCAGAATCGTCGTTCCTTGCGTCTCAACCACTGACAGTTTTTTCAGGGCCGTTACCCCGGCCATGCCTAGCCCTGGCTCCACACTGCAGCCTCCCCAAGACAGGCCTTCCACCTCCAAGCCACAGCCCAGCACATTAGCCGTGTGGAGTCGCCACTGGATGTGAGCTTGTGCCCCTCTTCAGAGTTGTCTGCAATGGGTACTCCATCACCACTTCACGGTGACGCGACCCTAGGCCACCTGCCTCACCTACTCTCGGACTCTGACAGTGCAGCAAGAACTCACCACTAGACCACATGGAAATTTACAGTGTTGTGCAGTGTAATGAACAGTGTGCAGTGTTAAGAAACTAGAATTCAGAGTGCAAAGACTTAAGTGCAGAGTGCAACACTGGTTACATGAGAGTACTGTACAGAACACTGAGTGCAAGTGAGAAAAGAATGCACAGTGTTAAGGAATTACAGTTCAGAGTGCAACGACTTACCGGTAAGTGCAGAGGCAACACTAGTTACAGGAAAGTTCAATAGGGTGCAAGTGGGGAAAAGAATGCGCAGTGTTAAGAAATTTGAATTCAGAGTGCAAATGACTAAGTGCAGTGTAAGGCCTGATTACTGTAGGTGCTTCAGGTGCACCTTTTTACTGTCAAAGTCTGAGAGGGGTCAGCTTATTGACTGAGATGGCCATGGACTTGTTGTCAGTACCCAGAATGTTTAACAGTGTACTGAATTTTCCATATTCACCTCTAAAACCTCATTCTCTGGTTCTTTTGCATTTATTTCACTCTTTTATGTCCCTTACTGGTGTGAATAGGGTCTTACATAGGTGCTATGCACGTCAGGTTAGGAGTTTTGTAGGTGTTTTTCAGAGTTAGGCTCGGTTAGGGTCCATAAACACCAGTCCAGGAGGCAGGGGGGCCTAACATCCGGACGGGCCCAATTTCCGGACATGCCTTTCACTGAATTACGTCAGATATTAAAGGGATTGCTGCATATACAATACATACAGTAGAAGTCCGATTATCTGGCATCTACGGGACAGGGCCAATGCCAAATAACTAGATCTGCCAAATAATCGAAAACCTACCCACTCAGTACCTTATACCGGTATATATTGGCGAACACTGGGTGGGAGTGGCTGTAGCTGAAGTGTGTGTATTTACCTAGTTTTGCCTAGCTGTAATATACAGGAAATGAGCTACATTCGTGGGGCCCCGTCTGTTTCTCAATGTCAAATTTTGCTTTGAACTCGTTTTAGTTTTTAAATTGAACAATCTCTATGTCCAGGCTATTCCACAAGTCTATGCATCGATGTCAAAAAACCTTGGTGCTTTAATAACATAAATGCTGTTTTTCCATAATCTGGACATCAAAAATGAATTATACATTCTTTAGTAATGTACCAGTAAATGTTACTTTTGGGGAATCTGAGTGTCATAAATGAATTATACAATTATGAAAGAAAATCCATAATAAAAATCTCATAATTTGTTAAGGGAGTTCTCCTCTGTTTGTCCTGTTTTCATTTTGTTTGGATTTTCCTTGCCAATTTATCAGATATGAGCACTGCAACAGTTACCCGGTGTGTTCAAGTCAAGTCAAAAGCATGCCCACTTTAGCTCAACAAAAGAGAGGAAGAACAAAGAAATATTCAAACTGATCCAAATTGCATCTGGTTGATACAGTTTTAACTCTTAGGTTAGGGTAACCGCTACCCTGGGAGATTGCATAACATATGCCTAAAATAAGGTCACCCCCTCAAGAAACAATGAAAATGCAATCCCCCTAATACTCATTTTCTACAATATATGAGTGTCACCTAATCAGCCCTCCCCGTAAAACAAATAACTCAAAGTCAAATGGCCACCCCTTATGGGATTATGGCATCTGGCAACAGACAGATACCCGGTAGATAGATATTTCTTACTTATTTGACATAAACAAATGGAGGCCCTCATGCCTGTATATCATTTTCTTATAGCGTAAGTCATCCATCCTGAATACACAACTCTGCTAACTTGTCCTACAACTACATTGTACCGTATTTTTTTCCAGTCTGGTGATGATATTTTCCTAATCCTACAGCAAAATCAAGGGGCTAAGTATAAACAAATGACCAAAACTATTTTTAAAAATTACAAAACAAGGAACACTGATTACTCAGACTTTTCTTTAGTTATATAAACAGAAAATCAGAGCTGGTCTAGAAAAGATTACTAGTATGTTATGCAACTGTACTGTTATGCCATTTCTTGCACAGGATAATAGTGAAGGTGTAATTCTTCTACTGTATATTTTAACCAATAATATATATTATATTACTTAATGGTCAAAACAAGGCAGCATTTTGGGTAATCCTACTAGGAGCCACAATTCAAAATGTTAATCCTAAAATTCCTGACTGGTTCTTTCCCTGACACTTGTCTTGATAGTGGAGTGCCGGGCTAGTAACTGGAAAAGCAACCATCTGTACACCATACTACCCAAAATTCCTCACCTACACCACCCAAACATGCATCCAATCCTCAAAAAAAGTCAACATATCATGAGAATCCTCTAGAAAACTGTTGGTATGAGCATGTAGGTAGCATGGCAGGCGGTGACAGCCCGACAACTCACCTCCCTCACACTCGCGTCCTCTGCCACCTGGATCACCTGTTTGTCCTTGGCAGTTTTCACTGTGAGGCTGACCTTCTGGGACTCTTCTTTACCCTCAGCCATAGTGATTCAAAAGTCACAGGCCACGATTACACTCCACAATTGTGATCAATCTGAATGACGAAACATGGTGAGTCAAATCAAAAACGTGAGTGTAGCAAGTAATATTTATAATTGGTTATAAACAGATATTTTATATAAATTTCATACTACTGGCTGTAAAACCATTACCCACAAGCGAAAACATAAATTAATCTACACCTTTATAATGAAATCAATTTAGGTTTTTAGTTGAACACTTGAGGCGGGAAACAATGGCGTCGTCTGCACTGTTTTAAAGTACGGTGTCTTCGAAATGATAACAGCATTTAATAACTGGAATATGTGTACCTCATCTGTCTTCTTTTTTACTGCAGTTTTGACATTTCTGAGTGACTTACAGAAATAAGCTTTCTATAGCTATACTCTTTCCCCTTAACTTTTTGTTCTTGAGTAGACATTTTATTGAATAGCTTTTGTAACACCTATTTAATAAATGCATGTAATAACTTCGAACAATATTCTTAAATAACAGTAGGCGTGCGACTATTCTGATTTGCAATGATTCTCTTCTTTTACCATAGATCAATGTATTTCTTACTGCACTAAAGTATGTCCTGATACAATATTCTATACTTTCTTCTCTCGTGTTACACACACACACACACACACACACACCACGAATCAGCTGGCAACACTCTGCTTCACATCTCCTAAAACGTCAGGACAACAGCAAAATAACCGACCAATTTACCTCCCATTATAGGCATATAATTTTAATGCATTTCTTCATCCAGTCATAGCACTTGATCTTTAACCAAAGTTAAATTTACTCTTGAGAGTCAAATAACGGTATGGAAAGGAAATATTTCGGTAGATGTGATGCAGTTTTCCGTCAAGGCTGCTGGGTGCTGAGCAACGTTGTAAAGGATTTTGTCTTCATTCATATTTTAGCCATGTTCTCGAGGAGTTTATACCGTCTGGCGTCCCACACGATAAAAGAGCGTGTTAGTGTGTCCTCACGGAACTTTGGGACGACGTGTACGACTAGGGCAGCCTTTAACGTGCAAGATAATGAAGATTTTCAAGACAGAGTGCTTAACTCCCCCACACCTGTGGTCGTCGATTTTCATGCGCAGTAAGATTATTGGCAGAGTTTATGTTTATTCCTGTTATATCTGACGAAATTAGTCCCTTTAGAGGTACAGTATTGTGTTGTATATTTGTTTTACATTTTTGTATACCAACGGATACCAGGTGGTGTTGCAGTTGCAGACTCTACTTCCTGTTAACTTTTGCATCATTAACTTGCTGAAATGCTTAGCATTAGAACTGTTATGGACAAGGGTGTAGAAAATAGGTGGCTGGACGTATTTATGAAGTGGTCAAAGGAGAAAGTTTAGTACTATTCTGGAACCACCCAACCAATATATATGTTTGCCATGGAGTGAGAGACTGATGAGGAGAGTGTGTGCGAGTGAGTTGGAGGGGACAAGAGGGAAGGAAAGACTAAGGATGAGATTGAGGGATTGATTGGAGAGGTATGAGAGAGGGGATTGTAAGTTGGAAGGGCATCAAAATGGGACAGGGCAACTTGGAGGTGATTTGTTTGTAGTCACCCCTTACAGAATTAGGGTATGTGGCTATAGATAGGTAGACCATTTAGTTTATTCGTTGTTAAACAATTTCTCTTTTATACACATCCACTGCAAATATAATTTTTAGTGTATACCAGTACCGTACTTACCATAGTAAATAAAAAGTGGGGAAGGTATTGCCCTGCTCCTTGCTGCAACTGTTATTGCATCTGTGATAAAATTAGGTTGTTAGGTTAGGTTAGATTAGTTCATTTTAAGTAAGTAGTATGGCAGCTGGAGAATCTCCCTGAACATCCATATTTGCTAAGTACATAAAAAAGCATTTACAACAAGTGCACCTACTATATGAAACAAAATCAATGAAAATGGAACATAAGATAAATACAAGAAAATTAGAATATTATATAGAGCTAAACTACAGCAATGAGGATCCAATGGAAGTACAAATGAAATGGCTTAGTGAGGAAAATTGAGGGAGAATACGAAAAAGAAATACAAGATCTAAAAAGGCTATATAATATTACAGAAAATATAACAAATATGGAACAAAATGAGGCAAAGAAAATGATAAGAAGTAAGGTACAAAAAAAGAAGATGGAAGAAATCATAGCTGAAATGAGACGAGGAATCAAAACTAAAGAAGCAGCAGAACAGGAAAAATATTTAGAAAAGCTGAATTTTGAAAAAGAAAAAGTTATATTTATGCTAAGAACGAGAATGCTTGATGTTAAGGGAAACTACAAAAATAAATATGAACAAAATTTACTATGTGAATTATGCAAGGAAGAAGAAGAAACGCAACTTCATCTGTTTCATTGTAAGGCATATGAAGAGATAACAAAGAACATAATAGTAAAGGAAACAATAAATGGAACAATTCAAGAAAACGATTTAGTAAAGTGGCAGAAACTGTAGAAAAAATACTGAAAAGGAGTATAATACTAAATATGAGAATGGAACAATTGAAATATATAAGGGATATGGAAAAAGAATTAAAAAAAAATAATAATAATAATAAATAAGACAAAAAAAAGCCATCTGTTGTAAAACAGAACTCCTGGACAGGAGAGTGTGCCAGCGACAACAACAAGTGCGTAGTAGAAGAGTAGGTGTTTAGAATTTGCTTATAGCCTATTTAGTAATGACCACATTATTTTCAGTGTGTTAGTTGGGTGTACTTCCAAAAATTTACTGAAAGCTTTGAGGAGGATGTGGAGTACCTGTTTCCGCAGATGTTCTGGAGTGTCCAGGCATATTTGAAGAGTGGTCAGTGCTACCCATCTGGCCACAATACTGATTATGAATGAGATACTACTGTATATATAAAATTTTCATTTTAAATTTTCTGGTGTTTAGACCTCACCTTAATTCAGATTTGTAACAGTTTCTTCACGTGGGTCTCTCATGCACGTATTTATCGCACCTTGTCAGTCTCACCATTCCATCATCCCAAAAATCCATTGACTCCTAAAGAGCCTGTATTAAAGTTTTGAGAGCCATCATCTCTCTTGTACCGTAATGCAAATGGTTTTCTCATCGAAGCAGGTTGAATGATGAAAACTGGAAAAGTTGTTGTTAGTTTTTTTTTTTTTTTTTTACCTTCTAAAGGTAGGTGTCCACATGTTGTGACATGCTGAGGATGGTCATAATTGGCTAAATGTAAACAAACTTTTAAACCTTTGTGAAAACATAATGAGTAATGCTAGAATAAAAAATGAGGTGCCATTGAAAGCCCATACCTTCAAGTCTTCCATGAGGTGGTGTTGCAGACTATGTGAACTTCATTAGGCAGGCAGTGATTTTAGAAGGTGGAATACACTGAGGTGGTTTGGCCATGTGGAGAGGATGGAGGGTGAAAGACTGACGAAGAGAGTGTACCGGTATGTGAGTGAGGTGGAGGGGGGAAGAGGGAGGGGGAGGCCGAGAATGAGATGGAAGGATGGGGTGGAGAGGTATATGAGAGAGGGGGTGTGTGAGTTGGGAGCGGGGCAGAGAAATGGCGGGGGACAGAGCGACGTGGAGGTGATTTGTTTGTGGCCACCCCGAACGGGATTGAGGAGTCTGGGAATAGATAGATAGATAGACTAAAATCACTTTTCTTTTTTTTTCTCTCTCTCTCTCACTCCCATGACTACTCGGAGCTTAACACACTGATTTTCACTTAATTTCTGTTCAACTTTGCTCATACGATAAAAATTCACAGTGTGATCACTGCAGTAGTTATATTTCACTGTCCAGTATTGGCACTGCAATACCAATACCACACACTTGCAGTGAAGTACATTTTCCAAACCATTTGATAACCCTATTTTCCAATAACCTGAACTTTCCATGTTATAATAATAATGATACTATCACAAATGATGTCACTGTTACAGCAATGTATTTATTACACAGAAACACTTATGGAGAATAATATGTGTCCAGTATATACAGTGGAGTCTCTTTTATCCGAAAGTCTGTTAACCATAATATGCCATTAACCGCAAGTTTTACTAAAATGTTCTCATTTTGATTAACAGCAAAAATCTGAAATTTACCTGAAAATTCAAATGGCGGGCTTGTTTCGCACCACTAGCGTTAGTTTACGGTTGCTCCGCTAGTCACTAGAGTGAGCAAGTTGCCCACTCCCTCACCTGCATCCACCACCTCGGAAGATTTAGATGTTGTGGAAATGATTGAATAAGGAAACAGAAAATATGAAAAAACAATTAGGTTTAAGACTTTATTTGTTCGAATTGCTTACAGTGAATTACGTAATTGTTTTGGTGACGGTTTATTTAAGTTTATTTGAGTGAAGGTTTATTTAAGTTGACAGTTTCTATTACAGTTACAGAAGTGCAGTTACATACATAGTTACTACAGTGTATTAAGTGTTTTGGTGATGGTTGAGTGGCTTTTCGGGTGCTGGTGGTGGGCTAGATGTCGCCAAAAATGGGTGATGGGTGAGTACAATATTGTTCCCTTGTATCCTACACATTGTTACAATATCTTTTTTCCGAAAAAATCGATTAAACGAAACTTTGAAAGTCCCATTATTTTCGAAAAAGAGAGACTCCACTGTAGATATGAAAATATAATACTACAGGTATACCTGTATTACTAACACTAATTCACGTTACTGCCGCGTCACTGTTACTGCAATGTATTTCTTATATGGGGAGAGTTTGTTATTGTCATCCAACTCCTCCGTAGAGCATGGGAAGATGCCTTAATGCCCGTGATGCTTTGAAAAATGGCAGAACTGCATGTGCGGACACCTGTCTCTTCGCCACAAGTACGGTACTTTTAGACTGCATGTGCGGACACCTGTCTCTTAAGGGTTAAGAAAGTACATGCCAAAGCTTAAAAATAACTGCCCATTACATGTAAGGGTTATTAGATTAGATGAATTAGTTATCAATTAAAACTATATTTTATATGTTAGAATATTCATGAATGGCATCTTGTGGAAATGAAGTAACAAGCTTTAGCATCAAAATTTATGATAATATAACATGATGGTTATGAAATTCAATATTGGTTGTTGTTGTTGTGTGAAAATGAGGATGAGGGTTGGATAAGAGTGGGGGTGGTGGTGAGGTGAGAGTGAGGTTAGTACCATAACCAGTTGTGGTGTCATGAGAGTGCTATAATGATATTAAGTGATTTAGTTGGATGGGGCACATGGGATACTATAACCAGGTATATGCCCCTTTAATGATCTCATGATGAATATGAGTCTAACTATCATGAACTTGAGGTGCTAGTTATTTGCTCCAGTTATCACCAGAATGCATAAATCAGAGTCAGTATTGTACACATAATTCTCTAGCTAAGGAGGGACATCACTTTCTAAGCGCTCCCCCTCTCAGCTCCAGAACTGCTGTGTGTGTGAACACCCCACCTCTGTTCTCCCACTACTTTGAATCATAGACTCATCTTTCAAAACATATATACTAAAGCTTTTGTTTCTTGGAAAATACTATAGTTACAGTACCCAATATTTTTCTGTAATATTTTCCTTTTGCCAAATCTGACACATACCAGCTATTTATAGTGCTTGTGTTATGTAAGCAGTACAGGCTATATATAAGCTAAATCTGTATCATTGACTTGAATCCTGGTTGCATAAAATATGTTTTAGAATGGTACAGTACTGCAGTGCTGAACATCAATGCTTGTAATCAGTATCCATTTAGCACAGTTGTCTGGGTTAAGAGAATTCCATCCTCCCTTACAGAGATACTGGTTTTACCTCTGGTGGTGTTGATACCATATTTATTATGTAAGGATGGTTTTCATGGTGATTGTGTCAGAGTGAGTGAAGTATTTTTGTGAGAGTGATCATTGTGGTGATATGGGAGTGACGGTGATTATAAAGGCCTATCTATCTATTGTCAGACACCTCAATCCCATAAGGGGTGGCCACAAACAAAGTGCCTCCATATCACCCTGACCAACGCCGTTTCATTGCCCTACTCCCGGCGCACACACCCTGTCTCATATACATTTCCACTCCATCTCTCCATCACATTCTTGGCCTCCCCCTCCCTATCCCCACTCCCACCTCACTCACATACTCTCTCTTCGTTAGTCTTTCGATCTCCATCCCCTCCACGTGGCCAAACCACCTCAGTGTATTTCTCCTTGCACTTTCTGTCACATCTACATCCACACGATAATGCTCCTTCACTTCCTCATTTGTCAGTCTCTCTCTCCATGTAACTCCACATGCTTCTCTCAAGTACTGTAACTCATTTCCTCTGCTCTCATTCTTGACTTGTGTCCTACCAGCAAGGTCCAGTCTTCGTTTCCATAGGTAAGTTAGGGTTTGTATCACAATACTGTCATGCAGCGACTTTTTTTTTTATTTCCATGCTCACTTCCCTATTGCTTATCATTGCTTTCAAAGAAACAGCAACCTTTCTTCCCTGTTGTACCCTTTCAAGCACTTGGGTAGTTTGATGAGTAAGGATAATAAAGGTGGAGGGTGGTAGTGGTGGTGGAGTGGTGTTGTTGGGGTGCTGGTGGCGTGAGAATAAAAATACTGTACCAGTACAAGAGTGATGACACTGGTTGTATTCATTGGGTGCAGTGAGAGTGAGGTGGTGGTTTAAAAGTTTTGTATTAAAAAAAAAATGCTTCCATATGATTGCTTTATCAAGAAATATGGGAAACTCATAATAGTTTTTAGTAATTTTGACAGCTATACAGTTTCATGTGAGTGGCATTGCTAGCATAACTACAGTAATTTATATATTGGTCTCATGCCATTTCCTTAAGCTCCTGTTTAGTGTATGATAAGGTCTGACGTTGGGTGTAGATGTAATACTAGTAAAGTGATGCTGATTAATCCTCTGGGGAATGGTATGTGGGTCTGGACTTTTGTGATTCCAGGACTTCTGAGGTTCCCAGACTGGTATTCCTCCAGGAAATGGAGAGTTGAGAGTATATATATATATATATATATATATATACACAGTACAGTATATGTAAACTGCATCATTTGTTATTGTACTATTTTTTCCATACTAAATTTCACATCCATCTCATTACCATATATTTTTTCTAACCATCCTAAGAATCACCCCTCACACTTGTTGTTGGCTTCAGATGTCATGAGACTGATGAAAGTGAGTTTCATTGAAAGTTCTGTATATTCAGGCACACACTTGAAAATACTGGACTTCCCAGCCATCACATGTACAGTATAGTAGGCATTGGCCATCAGTTAGATGCAATAACCATTTTTTGTTTCCTTCTTCCAAATTTGCCCAGATAAAAGCCACTATTCTTCAAAATGCGTGCAATAGAGTAGAAGTGTTAGTTACCAATTATTTCCTTATGTTTAAGAGAAAATTACAGCTGCATGGAAAACTAAGTTAGGTAGCTACATGATAGGGCTTCCGTATGAAATAATATTACTAACATCTGATTGCATTGAAAGTACAATACTGTTTTGCAAAAGTGCAATGTTTTCCTTTATATATATGGGATCTTTTTATCTGTCAGAATGTAGATCCCTTGGTCCAGGAAGAGGTGCCCAGTGCTCACGCTTAACAGACATTATCCAGTAGTAGCCCGTGTGATACTTAATAGTGCAGTTGAGCTAAGTGTATGTATTACTGTAGAATTACCGTGATGTTTTTCTCAGGTGGTGCGGTCCATGTAAGTTGCTTGGGCCACGACTAGAGACCATTATAGGAGGAAAGGGGGATAAGGTCCACTTGGCCAAAGTAGACATTGACAATGTCTCAGATCTTGCACTAGACTATGGGGTGAGTGACACAACTGTATATGACAGTACTGGTATTTGCATTGCACAGTATTGCTTTAGGTACTTGAAGTTTTCATGCAGTTACTGTACAGTAATTTGCTTCAGAACTGCTTTAAGAAGACATTATCAAAGTCACTGTAGCTACAGTCATTTAATTTATTGTTTTGAAGCCCTAATTTTATTTTTTTATGTATTTTATTTTCATTTTCCTTTTTATTATTACAGTAAAACCTCACTATAATGGACTGATTGAGACCCAAGCCATTAAAAAAAAAAAAAAAAAAAAAAAAAAAAAAAAAAAAGTTAAATTCTGATAAATGCGACATCCGGACTTCCCCATGCCAACCCAGGCTTTTTCTGATGTACTGTGTCAGACATTAGTCTGGATCTCACCAACGGTTTTTAACCTGTGACGTCCCGTCGACGTTCTTTAACGTCCACACGTTTTGTCACTGCCAATCCCGTCGACGTACATAAACGCGAATTAATTGCAAGGTCCCTAATTTGCACAATTTTCAATTTTCGCGAGTGATTTTTGGTACGTATACACGTGACACCTTCCTCTACAAGATGCCAGGCAGGGACAATGCCTTACCCAGCATGACCTCCCCCCCCCCTGCACACCATTGTCTCGGCAATTCACCTGTTATCAGTGACCTGGCCAGTAAAGCCATGTCATGCCACGGTACGAAATTCATGGCCAGAGTGATTCCCCAATCAATGACAATGTGGAGGACAAACTTTACAAGAGGAAGAAACAGTCAGAAATGATGATCAGGTAATGTGGCAAAAAAAGGTCGGGTATGGTAATGAGTTAGTGAGTGAAACAATGCTTATAATGCCTATATTACTGCTTGAAAACCAATATACTCTCGTACTACATATAAATTCGTACCAAGTAAATAAATAAATATCATTTATGAGTGGTGTGAAATAGTTATCCTCCCATAGAACTCGTTTTCTTTGGTGCCAGCCTGTTAGAAAACTCAGTAAGGTAAGGAGGTACTCCTACCTGTATCGAGTATTTTAAACCTTAGGTGAGCGATTTCTCTATGAATTTTCGATGTTTCTCACCAAAAACGGAGGTTTGAGCCAAAAAAAAAAAAAAAATCCAAAAATGATCGGGATTGGGGGGAGTCAGTGGTGGAAAAGTGGTCGGGATGGGGCGGGTTAAACTGTTTTCACTACCATTGCAGAACTGTACTGTATGATACATTCACTACAGTAATCAAATGGTATAATATATATAGTATAATAATTCTGTACTATACACCGATAAATATGTCTTTTATTTACCCTCTTGTGGTGAACATAGCTGAAGTGGTCAGGCTGTCCGTACTGCTTGTTTTTTGTTTGTATAGAGTTTTCCATCTGACGTAGTCAGAATGGAAGTGGGCCTATGGTGTGAGGCCTGCCAGTGAAAAGCAGATGACATGAGGTAGCTGGAGCTTGGCATTAGGTGGAGTTAGGAATTTGAGTATGTGATGCGGCTGGAGATCAAGTCAAAGAAGCACAACTTGGAGAGCTGCAGTGAGAGGCGATCGGCAATTTCTTTGGGGTCCAAGAAGTCGAAGGAGACAGGTGGGCATTCGACGTCGGCGGGAGGAGGGCTCCCGGGCTCAAGGTCACTGGCGTCCTGAGGCAGGTCACGGCGTTTTGTGGCTGGTGGTTTCTGTGTAGTCTTCCCCTTCTTCTTCCTCGGTGGTGATGGGGTGGGCGAAGGGGAAGGGTGCACCTCCTGGGTGGACTGGAGGTGTTTGGCTGGTGGCACATTGTCTGCAGTAGGTGTTGGAGAAGGAGAGTCTTCCACGTCCTGGATGTTGGGCAGGACGGGAGAGACGATGTCAGTCTTGGTAGCTGGCGGTGAGTGGTGCAAGTCAAGATCAGGGGTGCTGTTGTCGGTGTCCATGGGCAGTACAGGGGTGGTGATGGCGGTTGGCCAGCTGAGTGGAGCATCGAGCTGCAGCATTTTCCGCGGTGTTCTGTGGGGTTGGGGAGGCTGCAGTGTGGGGGCACGGTGCTCCTGACTAGGGGTTGACTATGCACCCCAGGCGAAGGTCTGTGGGATGACAGGACATGGCAGCCCGTTCTTCTTGAATATCTGAGGGAGAAGAATGATCATCGCGGCATTGTCGTCACCACAGAACCCTTCACCGTCGCAATGCACATGGTGGCAATCATTTCCACTTCACCAGGACATCGAGGATTCACAGGCTGGCACCCCCGGGCCATGGGGTGCCTCCATGCATAGGCAGAGCCTTGCACAGCTGCACCTCCCTGGTCCGGTGATGTCCCTAGCCTTGGGTCCCTTCGGTGTCTGGTGAAGACGGAATTCAACTGTCTCACCCTCGCCTAACAAACGCCAGAGGTACCGTGAAGTGGGAGCAGTGATCCCCAGGCGGTGTACAAACACATCAGTGTCAGTGTCCTGACACCTGATGAATCCATATCCCATATTCACGCTGTTCCATTTCATGACGCCTGTGATGGTCTGGGCTCATGGTGACTCCTTTATGCCTGTGGTGGCCCCCCTTGACGGGTCGAAGGATGAGGTTGCTGGAGAAAGCATGGCTGTAGAGGAGAGGTTACCACCACCGCTGCTGGACAGGGACTCTCCGTACTGCTTCTGGCTTTATCAGACTTCTTCCGATGTATAAGACTTTAGTCCGGTAGCTCCTCAATTCCAATAAAAGCAAATTTTGGTCTATTGAAGTCTGTTATATCGAGGTTTTACAGTATCTTAATGCTTGAGCAGCTATGTAATATGATCACATTACTGATCTAGTAAGTAATATTTAAGCCTCCACCATGTCATCCTTTTCTTTATATATATATATTATAATGTATTTACTGTATATGCTTGTATTTTATTTAAGATCCTACTAAATAATATTCCTACAGGTATCTGCTGTTCCTTCAGTACTGGCAGTGAAGGATGGAAAAGTTGTGGACAAGTTTGTAGGTCTACAGGAAGAGAGTAGGATTGAAGCCTTTGTTGATAAACTAATTGGGGAGTAAATGGGCCGGGAGGTGTAGTAAAATGGGAAGGATAGGCAATCTGAAATGTGTACAGTGCCGAGATAAGTTATGAACTAGCCTTAAGGCATATTATTGTATGGTCAGATGCTGAGCATTTGTTATTGTATAAGCATTGTTCATATTCTCCGTTGGAAGCTGAATATGAGGAATCATAAGTTGTACAGTTATGGTAATGAGTTGCTTGATAAGTAAGACTTGTTTAAGGGGCATTAAATGTCTTATGATCGGGTATGGAGTACTGGCCTTTTCTTTTTTTCCAGTATCTAACAGATTTACCTCAAAATACAGTGTACATGCAGTAAGAGTTGTACAGTGTATAACTAAGGAAAATTTGCTGAAGCCTGCCTACTACTTTAGACCAGTGCTTCAGTTATAACTTCATAAACACATTACTGCACTGCAACACAAGCAGTTTTGGAGCTTTGACCGATCTCTTCATCCTCATCGCAGCCACACACTTTATTGCTACATACCTTTGGAGAAATATGCTGTACTTAACACATTTTATACTCTGCTTTTCATATTTAGTTGTCAGATCATCACTTGTACAGAAGAGATGTAATTATTGTGCTCTGTAATTCAGTCAATAAATTTTTTTTTTTTTTGCAAAGGCCTTTTTCTTATTTCCAGTTGATTGTGTTTATGCATGCATAATGTGAGTTTTAAAGAATGTTGACAATCAAATCAAGGAGGAAAGGTTGTTACATTTAAGTATACTGGAGACTTGTAAACAATTCGATATGGTCTATACAATATATACTGTACTGTATATATATAAGTAATCCCCGTACTTTCTGGACGCCCACTTTCTGGACATCCCACTTACCGGACATTGTGGGCCTGGACCTTCAGAACCCAAAAAAATCCCCCCCCCCCCCATAATAATAATCCGAATTTTTTCCCACCCGTAATTTGAAGTTGCCACGCGGCATTGAACAGCTGGTTTACACCACGGCCCCTTCACCCCTTCCTTCCTCCCCCCTTCCCCCTTCCCTGTCAGGGTTGCCATTAGGTATTTTTCATTACCAAATGTGGGCCAATTTGGTACTGCAAAATTCACTTGGTAATGAATCAGAATAATGCATTACCAAACGTATTTTTCACATGTATGAGGATACACAGGATGGAGATGGTGGATTGTTTGCTCTCTGATTAATCTGCTAGCCAACATAGCGTGAAAATAATCAACATGCTCTTAATTATGAGAAGAGTGATTACATGTATTTCCACTTGTATATATAATTAGTGAAGAATAAATGCTAGCTTAATGAATTTGGTAATGAAAATTGAGGAGTTTGGTAATGTGGCCATTGTGATCTGCCAACTCTGTTTCCCCATCACCAACACTCCAACAGTTACTGCCTAACTTCGATGGTGAGTAGATGCCTATCACAATGGAAGCCACACATGCTCATTTTTTGTGAATAAACAGTGAGTAAACTGCAATACCTCGCCACTAGACCACACGGGAATTTACATTGTTGTGCAGTGTTAAGAAATTAGAATTTAGAATGCAAAGGATTAACTGTGGAGTGCAAATTGGCAGTTGAAACTGGCGTTGTGCAGTTAAGAACAGTGTGCCGTGTTAAACAATTATAACTTACAGTGCAAAGAACTAAGTGCAGCACAACACTGGATTACTGTACGTGCTTCAAGAGCATTTTCACCACTGCCAAAACCTTAGAAAAGTCGGCCACAAACGTGCTATAAGTACCCTGGCTGAGGTACAGTCACTTGTAATTCTTCATTCTTTGGTTCCTTTTCATTTATTTCATGCTTTATGTCCATTATTGGTGTGAATAAGGTCTTAAATAGGTTTAAATTGGTGCTATGCATGTCCGGTAGGGAGTTATTTAGGTGGCTTTCAAAGTTAGGCTGGGTTAGGGTCCTTAAGTACCGGTACAGGAGCTAGGGGCCCACTTTCTGGACGGGACCACTTTCTGACATGCCTTTGGCTTTATTACATCGGATAGTAGAGGGATTACTTGTGTGTATATATAAATATATATATATATATGTGTGTGTGTGTACAGGCAGGTCCCAATCTTACGAGCTAATTGGGAGCAAGGATTTTGCTTGTTAGCCGAATTCTCATTAATCGAAGTGAAGAACTTATGGGAAAAATACGGTTAGGGAGCAAGGCTTCTGAGCAACCTCCCCCCAAACCACCAAAACTGACTTCCTGATCATTTTAAGTTGGAATAAGGGATTAGTACAAGAGGGTAATACACCTGAAATATAAAAACAGCATTAATATAAGCAGATTAATATAAATTCTAGATAAAATAGGGATGGTTTAAACAGCCAGCCAAATAACCTCCACCGACCACCAACACCTGTGAGAGACAATTTTAAGCAGGAATAGAGGATTAATGTGAATGAAATTCAAATGCCCTCGTCTCGATTCTTGAAGTTGGGATTTTGGGGGTTTTACCTGCTTGTTAAACAGGCGGTGGTGCAAATTCCAAGACTTCCTGTTAGCGAATTCTCGTTAAGCAATTGCTCATTAACCGGGACTTGCCTGTATATATATATATATATACAGTATATAATTAGTGGTAGGTGGTGGCGATCATCATCTACTCACTTGATGTAGTGCCCCCTACTTCTTCCTTAGCCTTTATCATTCTTTTTTCTGTGCCTGCCCTCCTCTCTTCCTATTTCTCCCATCTTTCCTGTCATTTCTTATTGCATTCCTTTCCTTTACAGGTGGCCTTACATTGAGTGACCAGACAAATGGTTTCCTGTAAGCCAAGAAACCATTTACAATGCTGGTTGGTAATCATATAACCAGACCATACATGGTCCCTACGTGTCAGCAAATGGATTGGTGGAGGGTTAGTGCCCCTCCCCCTAAAACAAATAAGTCAAATGGCCACCCCTTACGGGATTATGGCGTCTGGCAATATATATATATATAATTAGTAGTAGGTGGGGGCGCACGCCATCCACTCACTCGATGTTGTGCTGCTCTCGGGTGTCTGCCCATTCCTCTCCTCCCTCAATCCTTCCTCTTCTGTCTTTCTTTACTTCATTCTTCCCTCGTCCTTCTGCCTGTGGGTGACTTTACACTCCCTCTATTTCTTTCCTTCATTCTTTCCACTTCCTTCTGCCTATTTGTGACTCTACTGTACACTGAGTGACATGCCGAATGGCTTCCTGTACACCAGGAAACCATTTACCATGGTGGGTGATAACCATATAACCAAATTATATATATATATATATATATATATATATATATATATATATATATTATATATATATATATATATATATATATATATATATATATATATATATATATATATATATATGTATATATATATATATATATATATATATATATATATATATATATATATATATATATATATATATATATATATATATATTATATATATATATATATATATATATATATATATATATATATATATAACGGCACCTTGTGGTTTAGTGGGTTAATTAAGGCGCTCCAATCGGATTGAGCCGGTGAAGGCTATATTCAAGGGGTGGTTTGGTTTTATTGCACACGTAATGTGTCTCAGGGATGTGTGAGGCTGGTCACTCATCTTAAATGTCAGATGCTCCTCTTGGGGCAATACAGAATTAGATGATTATGATACATACAGTGTATATATATATATATATATATATATATATATATATATATATATATATATATATATATATATATATATATATGCAGAATATCCACAAGGAAAAGGGAATACGAAGTATCCCGAGCGCTTTTGTAGGCTATATTCACGTCTTCAGAGGAGAGCCCACGGAAGATGTGAATGCACAAAAGTGCTCAGGATATTTTGTTTTTTCCTTGTGGATATCAGCATACCTATGAATCACTTATTATGAAGTGATTTCTATCTATCCATCTATCTATTGCCAGACGCCTTAATCCCGTCACAAACAAATCGCCTCCACGTCGCCCTGTCCCCCACCATTTCACTGTCCTGCTCCCAGCTCACACACCCCTCTCATATGCCCCTCCAATCCATCCCTTCATCTCATATTTGGCCTCCTCCTCCCCCTCCCCTCTCCACCTCACTCACAAACACTCTTCTTTTCCGTCTCTCACTCTCCATCCTCTCCACGTGGCCAAACCACCTCATTGTGTTTCACCTAATGCATCCTATCACATCCACATCCGCACCACATTGCTCCTTCATTTCATCATTTGTCAGTCTGTCTCTCCATGTGACTCCACATGCTCCTCTCAAATAACTCGTTTTCACTGCTCTTACTCTTGACTTCTGTCCCTCCAACAAGGTCCAAGCTTCACTTCCATACGTTAGTGTTGGTATTACAATACCGTCATTGAAATACCAGCGCTGCGGGATGAGCCCGACACCACCCCAGGAGGAGAGAGTGAGGGGGTGACACCCACCCCACAAGGAGACAACAGAGGGGCTGAATTATCTGGGCAGACGTCCAGGCAACAATGGCGCATCTCCCTCGCGACCCAGCGCCCCTCATCCGCACAGCCAGACCATCCGGCAGTGTACAGAAAAAGTACACTACTCTCCAGCAGAGAGAATGCTCGCCAGAATCAAGGTGGGACTTTCAGTGGCAAGTTCCCAGGCACACCCTTGGATGCCCAGACTTCTGGATTGGCTCCACATCTAACTGAGGACTCAGGAGGAGCCTCTAGGGTTGCTATTCCCCTGCCTAGACTGAAGGAGGGCACGCTCCGTCGGAGCTGTGGCGAAAACCGAGAGAGTACGTCCAACCTCTTCCTCCTGACGTTACAGGCACAAGACCTTCCCACATGGAAGGAGGGCACGCTCCGTAGGAGCTGTGGCAAAAGCTGAGAGAGAACGTCTGACCTCTTCCTCCTGACGTCCCCGGGACAGGTAACCCCAACCCGACGAAGGGAGGGCACGTTCCGTTGGAGCTGTGGTGAAAGCTGAGTGTACGTCTGACCTCTTCCTCCCAACGTCTTCAGGGCAGGAGGCCCTAGCCCTACGACAGGAGTGCCTCCGCACCCCTGATCCACGTAGGTGCACAGGCAGTGCCTGACGAAAGGAGTCACCTCTGGCTCGCCCCACCACCCTGGTGTCAGAGCAAGGTGCCACTGTTTCCAGCTCTCTCCATGGAAGGCTGGAGTCTCCCCCCCTACAGGCTCCCCAGCTGAGTCCGGACCAGACGAGGCACCCCTGAGGCCCAGAACCCAGTCCCTGCAGCCTGGGCCACCCCAGACACTGACGGGCTCCGCCAGGACCAGAGGCTGCAGCCCTACCCTGTCAGCCTCCCCCTGCAGCAGAGGCTGCAGTCCCCGGAGCCAGCAGGCCTCCCCAGGTGCTTGCCGAGGCTGAAGGGCCTCCCCCGGCACAAGCGGCCGCAGTCCTTCCCTGACAGCCGCCCCGGACCAGGTTACGGGCCGCCCTACCTCAGCGGCACCCTCCTCCCAGCTGACTCTCGGGCCAGGCCTCCACCATGCCCTCCCCCGGACCCCAAAGACGACCAAGGGCCAACAGCATGCAGCCCGACTTCTGGCCCTCTTCGGGCCCACTCCCGAGAGCCCTGCCTCCTGCAGGACCGACGTGGTGAGAAAGACACCCCGGATGCCGACTCATTACTCCCGGACTAGTGGCAACTCCATGGGCACCACTGTTCTGCACAGCTACCTGGACGGCCCGCCTCCCACAACTGGCCATCACCTGGAGCTCCCTGCATGGGCCCTCTCCCCCATGGGCCGTGGTCTCCTCTTTGTCAGAACTGTGAGTGACAGGTCTTGGATTATATACCTTCCCAGTGTTGTGAACCCCCCCCCCCTCCTTTTTCAGTGAACTACCAGTGAACCATTGTCCTGTGTTCCTCTGCCCTATCTCCATACCCGGCACCCCCCCCCCCCGTCAGTGTTCCCCCCCCTTGCTGACGAGTCAAGCCCCTGTGAATCACGTGCGGAGTGTATAACCCCAGCCCTGGGTTGAGACCTCCCCCCCTTCGGACAGGACAGACGAGCCCATATCACTCACGTAACACAGCAATCTCAGTACTGGATCCTCCCCCTCCTCTCCTCCCTGCCCCCAGCCCGGCCCCACAGAGAGAAACCCTCCCTATCCTCAGTAAGCCCCTCCCCCCCCACTTCCTCCCAGTGTGACCTACGGTATATTCTCGACCTGCATGACGCGTATATGGAGGCTAAGTTAGCTAAGGACTGCTGTACATGTCACGCAGAGATGATGTATTAGCTAGGATCCGTCTATGTCACGCGATCATAGCTTAAGAGCTGTCCCTGTGGGTATACTGAGTTGTGTTGTATGTAAACCTCTCTGTGTTGATCTATTATCTATATTGGCGAAATATTGCCTGTGATACTGTGAGGAAATAACCCAGATGTGAGACAAAGATGCCGAACTAGGTGGACAGTGATTCAGACCAATATCAGTGTAAGGCATTGTGTAATTTCGACTCTGGTCATAGAACATCGTGTGTCTGTTTCTTTGTTAATATATTGGTGTATTTGTTCACTCATGGTGTTTGTGTTTCCCTTCCTTGCTAGTGCTGACTCGGTCAGGAATTAAGGACCCAGAGTTGCACCATGACTGTACCCGAGAAGTCGGGACACAGAACACGCTGCATAACAGTCATGTAGTACCTTTCATTTCCATGCTCACTTCCCTGTTTCTTATCACTGCTTTCAAAGAACCAGCAACCTTTCTTCCTTGTTGTACCCTTTCAAGCACATCATCCTCTAAACTTCCATCCTTACTCATCACGCTACCCAAGTACTTAAACGCACTCACATTTTCCTCGTCATCCAACCTCACTGTATATTCACTGACTTTACTTATCTCGAAGACCATAACTTTACTCTTCCGTGCATTCACCTTTAGACTCCGTTTCTTACACACTCTCCCAAACTCATCCTCCAAGCCTTGCAGCTCCCCTTCGCCTTGACTCAACAACACAGTATCATCAGCAAACAACAGTACAGGGAGTTTCCTAACACTGTCCTCTCTCATTAGGGCCGCTCCAACATCCACTGCCCTATCATGTATCTCTTTTATATCCCCATCCATGTAAAGATTGAACAACCATGGAGACATGACACATCCCTGTTTCAATCCAACCTTTGAATAAAAGAATTGACTGAGTTCACTATCCACACGCACTGCAGCCTTAGCACCCTCATACATACTTTTCACGGCATTCAACAACTTCCCATCTACTCCATATATGCTTAATACTTTCCACAATCCTTGTCTATCCACCCTGTTATATGCTTTCTCCAAATCCATGAAGGCCACATACAACTTCTTTCCCTTCTCGAGAAACTTTTCCACTAAAGATCTAAGAATGAATATCTGATTCACACAGCCTCTTCCCTTCCTAAAACCTCCCTGTTCTTCTCGAACTAATTCCTCTGTTATTTCCCTAACTCTGTCAGTAAATATCGTACCATATACTTTTCCTATTACACTAAGAGGACAAATGCCCCTAAACCTCCCTGTTCTTCTCGAACTAATTCCTCTGTTATTTCCCTAACTCTGTCAGTAAATATCGTACCATATACTTTTCCTATTACACTAAGAGGACAAATGCCCCTATGATTACCTCATAATTCTTTTTCCCCTTTCCATTGTACAACGGAATAATTATGCCTGACTTCCAATCCTCCGGGACTCTACCTTCCTCCCAGGCCAATCTGCACATCTTCCACATCCATTCTACTGCTGTCTCTCCCCCATGCTTTAGCATTTCACCACACACTCCATCAATTCCTGGGACTTTCTCCATTTTAACTTTCTTCATTGCTTCCACAACTTCCATCCTACTTATTTCTCCCTGTCTTTTCACATCCCTGCGTCTCCCAGCCATTCCCCAACCACTTACGAAGTACACTAGCATTATTTTCATTCTCTATGTTCAACAATTCTTTAAAGTGTTCTCTCCATGTACTCACTTTTTTTTTTTCACTTCTCTACCAGTAATCTACCATCTTTTATATTTCACTCCCCAACTAACTACTTTGGCACCCTAACTCTACCTCTTTCGAGAACATATTCATATATATATATATATATATATATATATATATATATATATATATATATATATATATATATATATATACTGTAGATAGATAGCTAGATAGACAGATACTGTATACATACATTTATATATTATATAAATATATATAATATACAGTACACAGACATTTATATAAATACACCGTATATAATATATACTGAACAGTACCTGTACACACACACACACACACACACATATATATATATATATATATATATATATATATATATATATATATATATATATATATATATATATATATATATATAGGCCTATTCTCTAAATGGAAGCAGTGAAAAAGTGAGATGAATAGAAATGACCTGTACCTTATTACTGTACTATTAAAAAATATATTGTTATATCTCGGAATGTTGCGTTTCCTACTGGGAGTCTGGTGTTGACAAAAATTCATCTATATGCTAATGCGTAGTGTGAAGGGTGTTGAACAGGTTTCAGGGCTTGTGTTGAATGAAAGAGGAGTTGTGCTGGAGTGGAATGGAATTCTATAGGCAAAAATTGTGCAACTGTCTATTGTTGAGACATTGTTGATATTTCTACCATACTTTACTCTCCTGTTGTTATTTTGTGATTCTGCATGTTCTGTATCATAGTGAAAAATTGGTTTAGAATGATCGTGGTAGGAAGAATGAAAGTGTAAGAGTTGTACCCCAGACTCGTCTAAATGTAAAGTGGTGGACTGGAGGTTGAAGTTGCCTTTCTCTACAGTCCATAATCCTCCTTTAGGGACGGGAAGGAAGTTATGGGCATTTTTATGGCCTAGCTGGGCAGTGCTCTATCTTGAATTTCAATCTGTGATAATGGATTTACACTGGAGTATAGTGTTTATTGGTATGAAAAGTATGTAAAGCTACTGTTCTTTCTCTAATTATTTTTATTCTATTTCTTTATTTATTTACCTATTTTTTTGCCCTTGCGCTGATGGAAATAAGTCACAAAAGAACAAACATCTTCACCAAGTTAACATTTTCCCATTCCCACCCCACTCCCACACACCAGGCCCATCTCGTTTTCATACCTACAGTAATTATGACTGCACTAACTTCATGCTTCTTTCACACAGGATATATGATAATACTTTTACTTTGGGTTTGATTATACATCCAAAAGACAGCCATGCAAAAACATTATGGACATCATGTGGCATCCAAAGAACAAAAAATGTTAGATATCCACTGTATCCATACCCTGTATTCCCAGCCTGCATTCCCCTCAATGCATCCACAACTACACATCCCCAGTGACATCCCCGTGTTCCCTTTCACATCCCTACCCTACATCAACTGTTCCCTCCCTTTCAGGCTTCCAACTCGCATCCTCCCTCTTCTTTTTTCCTGTTACATCCCCTCCCATCCTTTTCTGACCTCCATTTCTTGCATCATCCCTCTCCTCTACCTTGAAATCCCCTTTCCTCACCTTTTCTCTTCTCCCCCACAATTCCCTTCCATCCCCACAATCCCCTCAGCACCTCCACCATTCCATTTCTTCACCTTCACCCCTCCACATTCCCCTTCCCTCCCCACCTCTTCCCACAATACCCTTCCCTCTCTCCTCCTTCCCCCACAATCCCCTTCCTTCCTCTCCTCCCTTCCTCACAGCTCCCTTCTTTCCTCTCTTCCCTTCCGTACAACTCTCCTCCTCCTCCCACCCCTACAACCCCCATCTCTCTCTCTCTCTCTCCCACAACTCCCTTGTTTCCTTTCTTCTCCCCCTCAGCTTTCCTCCTCTATTCCCTCCCCCACAACCCCCTTCCCCCCTCTCCTCCCTCCCTCACAACTCCCTTCTCTCCTCTCTTCCATTCCTCACAATCCTCCTCCTCTCCTTCCTCCTCCACAACCCTCTTCCCTCCTTACTCTTACTATCCCCTCTCCTCCTCTCTCTCACAACCCTCTTCTCTCTCACAACCCTCTTCCCTCCTCTCTCCCACAACCCCCTTCCCTCTCTCTCTCTCTCTCTCTCTCTCTCTCTCTCTCACAACTCTCTTTCCACCTCTCTTCCCTCAGAACCGTATATCCTCCTCTCCTCCCCCACAATCCCATTTTCTCCTCCCCTCGTCTTCCCTCCCTCACAATCCCCTTCCCTCCTCTTCCCTCCCCCACAATCCCCTTCCCTCCTCTGCTCCCCCACATTCCCCTTTCCTCCTCTCCTCCCCCACATTCCCCTTCCTTCCCCTCCTCTTCTTTCCTCTCCTCTCCTCTCCTCCCCATATCCTCTTTTCTTCCCCGACAATCCTCTTCCCTTCCTCCTCCCTCCACCACAATTCCCTGTCTTCCTCTCCTCCTCCACAGCCCCTTTCCTCCCTTCTGCTCCCACATACAGTAGTTCCCTCCCCTCCCTTCCTCTTCTCCCCCACAATCCTCATCCCTCCCCTCCTCTTCTTCCCCAGTCCCCTTCCCTCATCCCCTCTCCTCTCCCACAACCCCTTCCTCCTCTTCCTCCACCCACCTCCTCTGTAAAAGGTCTCTAAATTAACACTATCCTCAAGGGTACGGCAACTCTGGTAGAAGAGGAAAACAGTCGTTCCATTAGCCAGAGGGATAATGTGAAACAAGACAAGGGCATAGGTGAGAGGTCAATAGTAGGCTTAGGAGTAGATGGAAAGATGAAGGGAAAATAGTCATATCAGCAAAAAAAATAAAATAAATAAATAAAAAATGATGAGTTATGGATGAATGGGGGTGCAGAGAAATCTGTCGATGGAAAAGAGAAAACATTTTAAACTGACCTAAAATTGCCAATTCCATCTTAGTGCGGAGCTTTAGCAAGCTATTAACAAGAATATGGCGGTGGTCCTTAAAAATAGTTAGGGATGGGATGTAACTTAGAGCCATTTTATTGTCTTCTGCCGCTGAGCTAGAACAAAATAATAAACACTAGAATTAGAGGCTAGTCCTGAAGTGGTTATGGAATGGATGTAGAAAAGCTGTATGGTCGAACTCTACCACTGAGCTCCCGGAAATAGCGGCAAAAGGATGAATACCTCTAAGATACGGTGGACGAACTACCAAGGTACCGGTATTGTTATGCAGCATATTCTGTGTCCCGACTTCTCCGGTCCAGTTACGGTGCAACTCTTGGTCCTTAATTCCTGATCGGGTCAGCACTAGCAAGGAAGGGAAAACACAAACACCACGGGTAGACAAATACACTAGTATATTAATGAAGAACAATTACACACATAGCGTTCTATGATCAGAGTCCGAGTTACACAATCCTTTACACTGATAATGATCTCAATCACTGTCCATCTAGTTTAGCATCTTTGTCTCACGTCTGGGCTATTTCCCTCACCATATCACAAGCAATATATCATCAATATAGGTAGTATATTAACACAGACAGATTTACATTTAACACAACCCAGTATACTCACATGAACAATCCTTACGCCTAGTTACTCGCGTGACATAGACGGGTCCTAGCTAATACATCATCTCCACGTGACATATACGGAAGTCCCTAGCTATCTTAGCTTCTACTCACGTGTCACACAGGCAGAGAAGATACCATAGGTCACACTGGGGGCGTAGGGGGGAGAGGGGCTTAATGAGGATAGGGATGGTTGCTCTCTGAGGAGCCGGGTCGGGGGTAGGGAGGAGAAAGAGGGGGGGGAGGATATAGCCCTGAGATCTTGCTGTGTTATGTGAATGGTGCGGGCTTCTCTGTCACTGTCCGAGAGGGGGGGGGGTCTCGATCCGGGGCTGGGGCTATACACTCCGCGCGTGACTCACAAAGGCTCGATTCATTAACGGGGGGGGGGGGCACTATAGTCGGGGGGAGGGGAGTACGTGCCGCGTATGGGAATAGGAACACAGGGGGACGGTTTGCTGGTAGTTCACTGGAGGGGGTGGGGGTCCACGACACTGAGGAGGTGTATGATCACGAGACCTGTCACTCACGGTTCTGACAGAGAGGAGACCACGGCCCTTGGGGGAGAGGGCCTATGCAGGGAGCCCCAAGTGGCGGCCGGGCGTGAAAGGCGGGCCGTCGGGAGAGCTGTGCAGGACAGTGGGGCCCGTGGAGTTGCCACTAGTCCGGGAGTGATGAGCCGGCATTTGGGGCGACTTCCTTGCTACATCGGCCCCGCAGGAAGCAGGGCTCTCAGGGCTGGGCCCAAAGAGGGCCAGAAGTCAGGCAGTGCACCGTCGGCCCTTGGTCGTCTTCAGGGTCCGAGGGAGGGCCTGGGGGAGACCCAGCCCGAGTGCCGACCGGGGGGAGGGTGCTGCCGAGGTAGGGCGGCCTATACCCCCATCCAGGGTGGCCGTCAGGAGAGACCTGCGGCCACCTGCATCGGGGGAGTCCCTTCGGTCTCGGCGAGCATCTGGGGAGGGCCGCTGGCTCTGGGAACTGCGGCCTCTGCTGCAGGGGAAGGCTGATAGGGGGGAATTGCGGCCTCTGGTCCTGGCAGAGCCCATCAGCGTCTGTTGTGACCCGGGCTGAAGGGACCGGACTCCGGGCCTCGGGGGCGTCTCGTCTCATCTGGACTCAGGAGGGGAGCCTGTAGAGGAAGAAGCTCCAGCCCTCCAAGGGGAGAGCTAGAAGGAGTGGCACATCGCTCTAACACCAGGGCAGTGAGGCGAGTCAGGGGTGACTCCTTCTGTTGGGCAGTCCCGTCGGGCACTGCCTGTGCTCCTACGTGAAACAGGGGTACGAGGGCACTCCAGGTACTCCCGTCATAGGACTAGGGCCTCCTGCCCTGGAGACATCGGGAGGAAGAGGTCGGGCTCTGCTAGTGCCGCAGCTCCGACGGAGCGTTCCCTCCCTTCGTCGGGTTGGGATACCTGTCCCGGGGACGTCAGGGGGAAGAGGCCGGACGTACACTCTCGGCTAACACCACAGCTCCGACGGAGCGTGCCCTCCTTCCGTGTGGGAAGGTCCTGTGCCTGTAGTGTCGAGAGGAAGAGGCCGGACGTACTCTCCATTTTCGCTGCAGCTCCGAGGAAGCGTGCCCTCCTTCAGTCTAGGCAGGGGAACAGCAACCCAAGAGACTCCTCGTGAGTCCTCACTTAAATATGGAGCCGATCCAGAAGACTCGGCGTCCGAGGGTGTGCCTGGGAACTTGCCACTGCAAGTCCCACCCCGATTCTGGCGAACATTCCTTCTGGTGGAGAGTAGTGTACTTTTCCTGTGCACTACCGGGTGGTCTGGCTGCACGGAAGAGGGGTACTGGGTCGCGAGGGAGATACGCTGTTGTTGCCTGGACGTTGGCCCAGGTAAATTTGCCCCTCCATTGTCCCCTTGTGGGGTGGGTGTCACCCCCTCACTCTCTCCTCCTGAGGTGGTGGTATCAGGTTCACCTCGCCACGCTGGTATTTCAGGTATAGTACGATTCAGAAAAGAATGGATAAATGAGAGTGGTCAGTAGCAATAAAATAATGTACATAACATTGAGGGATTTATGGATGGAAAATGAAGGGGTTAGGAAACTGTGATTAGCGTGGTGAGGGATGAAAAGTGCAGGACGAAGGGAATGCAAGAATGATAGAAGACAGGAATAATATGTAAGAAAATACCTGGTTGAATGAATGATATACTGATATGTGCACTGAGTAGAGGAGAATGGGCCTACTGGAAGCAATGAATTACTGGGAAACCAAGGTGAATAATAATAGTAAACGGGAAAGCTAATATTGTATGTAAGTAGACAGATTATAATAAAATACTGGATAAAGAGGGTGGTCCAATGAGTCCGCACCTCCCTTCCCCCACACACCCATTTCATTAGTGGTATACAGAATTAGTGAAAAATAAATATGTATAGTATATACGATTTCCACGCTCATCTTGTGTGAATTTTACATTCATGATGAAACTATGTGTTAATGGTTACAAAATGCAGTACAGTATCACCGAGAGCAACCCAACATCCCCAGAAGGAGCTCACAGAGGTGCATATACAGCACAATTGGACTCCGGGCGACAAGGACGTAAGTCCTCCTGGGCTGTGCGCCCCTATGACCTGGAGATCGCCCGCCACCACCATAGCAGGAAAGCGAGACTACCTTCTGGGCAAGCTGACCACTAACAACCACTCAGCACCCCTGAAATGGCCGGTAGCCGCTCAACCCTCTGGAGGTAACGAGGAGATGGCCGGTAGCTGCTTCCGCCTTCGTCAGGAGACGGCCAGAAGCCGCTCTGAAGGTGCCCTAAACGAGACGGCCGGTAGTCGCTCGACCCTCCTACAGGAGACGGCCTGCAGCTGCTCTAGAGGTAACGAGGAGACGGTCGGTAGCTGCTCCGAAGGTGCCCTTGAGTTGACCTGTAGCCACTCCCTCCCCCAGGCCACAGCCAGTAGCCAGGCTTTAGCAACGGCCAGTAGCCGCACCCCTAGAAGGCCACGGCCAGTAGCCGGGCCCTACGGCAGGAGACAGCCGGTAGCCGCTCCTCCGTCAGGTGCTGACTCCTGCCCACAAACCTACGACCCAGAGGGAGGCCCCAGCCCAGAGGAGTATTGCAGAGGCCCTGTAACTACCACCAGGTTCTTCTCACTACAGCCTGTTCCTGAGAGAACCCACCTGACGGTCCCTGACGGAGGCCGACGCCGCAGCCCCCTCCTGACAGCATCCCCAACCGCCAGAGACCGCAGCCCCCGGGACCTCCAGACTACCCCCAGGACCCCCAGGTGGGACATCCCTTCACCCCAACGCCAGAGATCTTCGTCCTCTGTCAGGCGCCTAAGCGAGAGGTTCAGGCAGCTGTTCGGCCCGAGCCCTGAGGGCCAGACTCCCGCCCCAAGCCCTGAAAGTGCGGGACCCTTCACCACCAGCAGTCCCGGGCGAGAGAGGACGCCCCTAAGCATGATCCCGTGGCCCTGGCGGAACTCAGCCCCGTCAGTAGTGAGGCTGAGTCATTCCCGCCGCCCTTGTATCTGACCGCCAGTACTCCCAGTCCCCAAAGTGAGTGACAGTGAAAGCACTGTGTC
This sequence comes from Coenobita brevimanus, assembly GCF_032717465.1. NCBI lineage: Eukaryota > Metazoa > Arthropoda > Malacostraca > Decapoda > Coenobitidae > Coenobita > Coenobita brevimanus. Next base: position 14,243,618 of record NC_137051.1, read on the forward strand.
CGTGACACAGTGAAGTAAGGGCAGAATAGTGAGTTATCAGAATATGGAATGTCAGTGAGAAGAGTATCAGTAATAATATAAAAGAGAGATGGAATAAGTAAAGATAGCAGTGAAACAGTGAACGCGGCAAGGCAGTGAAATAAGGGTCTGTTTCAAGTGAACACGTTGCCATACAGTGACTCCGCCTCACATTAAGATCATATGGAGGCCCCAGTGCAAGAGCAATAATTAACGACACGACAGACAAACCAGTTAGCCTGCCAGCAGTGAAAATAGTGCCACAAACTCCACCAGTATACAGAACCTAGACTCCCAAATAGTAGTGTTTACTGCCCTAAGTGCTGTTCACCTTCCCCGATCTTGTCCTAAGTAGTATTCTGCGCGATACTAACACCCAGTATCTAACCCTTAGAATTATAATTGTTCAGCATAACTGTATTTGTGACATCTGCCCATTCCACTGCAAAATTTAGCAATACACATGTAAGGTCGTTGCCTTGAGTTTTTGTGTCTTGCCTCTCTCTTATTTGTCTAAGCTCCGGTCAAGAAAGAGAAGCCAGCTACACACTAGGCGTTAGAGGGACGGGAAGCCGACCCTAAAACACCTAGCATTACAATATATATATCTACTGTATGTGTACACTCGACCGGAAATCGAACCCCAGACCTCTGGATAGAAATCAGGCACTGATGCCACTACACCACGACGTGATGAAAGTTATGATACCTGAATTTTTTGACGAACCAGGTAAATCCATTATGGGAGGATATATTTCAATCACAACACATTAGGATTAGGATATATTTCAACCACACCACATTAGGATTAGGAGTATTTGTTGTGATTAAAATATATCCTTCCAGAATGGATTTATCTGGTTCGTCAAAAAATTCAGATATCACAGCTGTTATCACCTCGTGGCGTAGTGGCATCAGTGCCTGACTTCTATCTAGAGGATTGGGGTTCTATTCCCGGTCAAGAGCGTAAAAAAGAAACATTTGTACACGCGCGTGTAATGTGTGTCTCTCCAACATAAAGATGCTCGTGTTGTGTCTGGGATAGATTAAAACTGCTCTGTCACTTGCCGAGTTGCGTGGGGCTGTGAAATAATCCTAATGTGTTGTGATTGAAATATATCCTCCCATAATGGATTTACCTGGTTCGTCAAAAAATTCAGGTGTCACAGCTTTTATCACGTCGTGGTGTAGTGGCTTCAGTGTCTGATTTCTATGTAGAGGTCTGGGGTTCGATTCCCGGTCAAGAGCGGAAAAAAAAAATGTACACACGCATGTAATGTGTCTCTCCAACATATATATATATATATATATATATATATATAGATATATATATATATATATATATAGATATATATATATATATATATATATATATATATATATATATATATATATATATATATATATATATACGTGTGTGTGTGAGATTTAATTTATATATATATATATATATATATATATATATATATATATATATATATATATATCCTACACTGCCCCATGAGGAGCATAGGAGCCCGGGGCTAGGCAGTTGGTCCCGACAGTTAAGATGAGAGTGACCAGCCTCACTCATCCCCGAGTGGCATTACATGAGCAATCAACCCCAACCACCCCTTGGATATAAACCTTCACCGGCTCAATCCGATTGGAGCGCAATAATTACCCACTAAACCACCAAGAGCCAAAATTTGGTTATATGGTTACCACCCAGCGTAGTAAACAGTTTCCTGGTGCACAGGAAACCATTTGGCTTGTCACTCAGTGTAGAGTCACCCACAGGCTGAAGGAAATGGAAAGAATGAAGGAAAAGAAAGACAGAAGAGGGAGTGTAAAGTCGCCCGTAGGCAGAAGGACAAGGAAAGAATGAAGGAGAGAAAGACAGAAGAGAAAGGAAGGAAAGAAGGATGGAGAGGAAAGGGCAGACACCCGGGAGCAGCACTACATCAAGTGAATGGATGGTGAGCGCCCCCACCTACCCCCCATATATATACTGTATATATATATATATATATATATATATATATATATATATATATATATATATATATATATATATATATATATATATATATATATATGTGTGTGTGTGTGTGTGTGTGTGTGTGTGTGTGATATTAAATTTTTATATATACATATATATTTTATATATACAATTGTCCTCCGTGGCAAAGCAATGTTTGGACACCTCCCCCTTCCCCTTTCAACAAATACTACATCCTCCCTTGTTGAGAGTACAGTTGTTGACGAATGAGATAAAAAAACATAGATTAGCTGAAGTAACAGACAGCTAACAATTTATGACAAATCTTCACTTGAGCTTTTGTGGTGCTTTGAACCTGACTGCTTGAATTTATATCGAGATTAAAAATATATATATACAGTATAATGTTAGCCTATATTAAATTCCTTGGTAGGTGGGCTATAGGATACACAGCAGCAGAGAAAAGGCTCCCCGTGATACTTTTTGAAGATTTTAACTGCTATGATTCCTTACAGTTTAACAAAATCACGCTATGTTCGCCTCAATAAAACATTTCGGTGCACCAACGACATCGACACCGGTTCCTATGGCCCGAAAATAGATCATAATACATAGTGAACATCCGCGAGCGAATTCCTGACGTCACCTTCACCAGGGAATTACCGGCCTCCGCATAAACCTTGAACCTCTCCCATTACCTCTTTGGATTATTGCCTCTCCTTACTACCTTCCTCCCTCTCCTTACGTACCTACTCTTCATTCACCTACTCCCCCTCCTCTTCCTCCCTGTCCTCATCCTCTCTTCTTCCCTGCCTTATCATGCAAAATATCCTCCTTTCATCTTTACTCGTCTTCCTTCCTTCCCTCCATCCTTCCTTCCTCCCACCCTCTTTCCTCTACGCTGTCCTCCCTCCCCCTCTAGGCCTACTGCCTCTCAGCCTCCCTCTTACTGTGGAATATCCTTCCTACTGCCCGTCCCTCCCTTTCTCCCTCCTCTTATTCACTATCCTTCTCTCCGCCCTAGCTCTTGCTATTCACTATCCTTTTTCCCTCTTTACTCGTCTTCCTCCCTCCTCCCACACTTTCCCAGCTTTCGTTCCTCCTATCATCTTTCTGCTTGTCTGGTTTTCTCTTTAATTTTTAAATTAAAGGCAATTTTGTGCAGGTGACTGGCGTCCCATTGTCAAAACACTAGATATCAGTGATGTATGGAAATTTTTTACAGAAACACTCAACAACGCAGTGAGATGACGTGTTCCAATGCGCAACAGAAGGCCTGCCAAAAATTCTAAACCCAAATGGTGGAACTCCGACAACAAACATTGCCTGGTAGCAAAAATCATGCATACAAAATTATAATAGCACAGAGTCAAAGTTATAAAAACAAATACGATGCCCTTCGGCGGAAACTCCCCAGATTGGCATCCCATTGTCGAAACACTAGATATCAATGATGCATGGAAATTTTTTACAGAAACTCTCAGCAGTGCAGTCAGGTTACGTATTCCAGTGCGCAACAGAAGGTCTGCCAAAAATTCTAAACCCAAGTTGTGGAACTCGGCTATTAAACATTGCCTGGTAGCAAAAATCTTGCATATAAAAATTATAATACCACAAAAAGTCAGTGATAAAAAAAATACGATGCCGTTCGACAGAAAGCCAAAAAAAATAATCAGACGCAATAAGAAAAAGCTTGTGGGACATATTACAAATATCAGCTAATCAAATCCCAAAGAATTTTTCAGTTACATAAGAAGCAAAAAGGTAATAACTCCAACAATTGGGCCCTCAATCACAGATAACGGAGAACACACTGATAATGTAGCTAAGATGGCGAAAATATTTCATACTTTCTTCGCGTCAGTATTTGCAATAGAAAATGCACAGACGATTCCTGCAGAGTCTCCAGTTCCTATAGAAGAGGACAACATAATCGATGACATTACAGTCAGTGATCGCGATGTACTAATTCCATTTAGTAAATTCAAAAAGAATAAAACACCGGACCGGACAAAATATCTCCACGTGTATTAAAGGAACCACAGAATGAAATACCAAATTCTTTATCTGAACTTTTTAACTTACCACTGAAGAGCAGTAAGGTGCCACCACTGTGCCGCACGGATGAAAGCTTGCAAACGTAACCCCATTATTCAAAATGGGCAAAACAGCACAACCGGAAAACTACCGCCCAATTAGTTTAACACTAGCTTGAAACTATTGTCAGAGACAACTTTGTGAAACACTTAGAAACAAGTAATCTCATCCAAGATTCGCAACATGGCTTCGAAATAATAGCTCTTGCCTCACGAACCTGTTAGACTTCAACGATATATTGAACATGTACGACGAGACTATATCTGTTGATGCCTGCCTCGAATTTCAGAAGGCTTTTAAACAAAGTTCCACATGAGACTCCTTCAGAAACTAAAAGCACATGATTTGAGCGGCAGTGTGCTCGGGTGGGTAGAAGATAGGCTTACCAGACGAAAGCAAAGAGCTGTAACAAATGGAAGAGTCAGACTGGGTAAACGTTACAAACTGGAGTGCCGCAGGGTACAGTGTTAGGTCCTATTCCTTTTTTTTAATGTATATAAGATGAAGGATTATGTTGTAAGATTTCAAAATTTGCTTACGATAGCCTACTAAAACCGGTAACAGAGCAGATACAGCACTGGAGAGGCAGGCAGTTCAGAGAAATCTTGATTAACTGTTAAACTGGGCCCAAAAATGGCAAACGGATTTCGGTATTAAAAATGTGAAGTACTAAACATTGTCAGTAAAAATGTAAGAGCTAGCTATAACATGAATAATGTTCAACTTAATAGAGTAATCCATGAAAAAGACTTAGGAGTTATAATAACAAACGATCTGAAACCAAGTAAGAAATGTACAGAAGATGTAAAAAAAAAAAAAAAAAAAGCCAATAAACTTATTGGATTCATAGGCAGAGTATCTGAATATAAATCCGATAACTTCGTCCTCGCTGTATAATTCCTTAGTACGCCCGCACTTGGGAGTATTGCGTTCAGTTTTGATCACCATTTTATAAAAAGAATATGGAGAAACTTGAAAGAATGTAGCGAAGGGTGACAAAGATGATAACTAGATTGAGAAATAAACCTTACGAGGAACGTTTAGAAGCTCTGAATCTCTTTTCCCTAACTAAACAGAGGTTACAAGATTTAAATCAAGTATTCAAAATATTCAAAGGACACGATAATATGGACATCGATAAATTTTTTACGGTTAATCGCTCAAACTATACTAGAGGCACTGGGGATAAGATTATTGGCAAACGATTTTAATCACATGAAGCTAAGCATTTCGTTTTTTCTTTAACAGAGTTGCAGATATATGGGACAAATTGCTCTCAAAAGTAATGAACTGTGATACAGTACTAACCTTTAAAAATCACTTGGATAAGTATCTGTCATCACCTCCAGCTAAGTATGTTCACTCCTGAATAACACATTCATGCGGGACATATATATATTTTTCTTTTTCGGAGCCCAGAAGATACAACTGCCGAACAGTATCGATAAATAATGCTGAATTAATGTTACCGAAAGGTAGATAGTGTAGAATATAATTTCCTTTCCCTCTTTCCTGTGAAATTTCCATGTCAGTTTTTCTATGCTGCATGGTGATCCTTCTCACTATTTCCTACCGGCTTCGGCTGAAGGGTTTGGTGGGTGGGGGAGGGAGCCTTCCTGCTTTTCTATCCTTGTCTTCAACTGATAGATTAGTTTTGTTTGCTATAACCTTCTCTATACTAAATAGCCACGAAAGGACCATGCAACAGGTCTGTGGGTGGGGGGAGCCTTCCTACTTTTCTATCCTTGTCTTGAGCTGATAGATTAGTTTTGTTAGTTTAACATTCCTTATATCAAACAGCTACGAAAGAACCAACAGTTTGTTGCAGTAAATTCTTTGTACTTTTCTCAATCCACAGCTTGTGCGAGGAGTCGGCAAGGCAGACCAATTCTCCAGGAGAAGGGGAGTAGGTCAAGGCCTTCTAAAAATACCAAGAGAAAGGGTCACCACAGCAATCGAGAGCATTACTGAAAAAAAAATTAGGATTAACCATGGTATCATTCATCTTCCCACTCGGGTTTCACAGAGCGTCCTGGTGTGGAATGGAGCTGCACAGTTTTGCTGTGCTTGTACCCTTCTCTCTCTCTCTCTCTCTCTCTCTCTCTCTCTCCTTGTTTCTACTTAATCCCTCCTTTGTCACTCCCGTCTGCTCACAATCCATTTAACCCTTTGAACCCGAGGACGTCTTTTTAAAATCATATTCTTGCTACCTACAGACGAATTTTTCAGTTCAGAGGAGACCCCTCGCACTGAGAAGGTCAATGAAGCTATATGTAATCTCATAAATTTCGAAAAGTCACTCCATAATAAAAAAATGGTTTTGGGTAGCAAGACGAAAAACAAAATATATACTCAAACTGGAGAGGCTAACTTGTCTTCCCACCCTCCCTTCCCACACAACACATCCATCCATCCACTTCCCTCACTACACATCCATCCATCCACTTCCCCCTACACATCCATCCATCCGCTTCCCATACTACGCATCCATCCATCCACTTCCTTCACTACACATCCATCCATCGGCTTCCCTCACTACACATTCATCCATCCACTTCCCTCACTACACATCCATCCATCCACTTCCCACACTACGCATCCATCCACCCACTTCCCTCGCTAAACATCAATTCATCCGCTTTCCTCACTACACATTCATCCATCCACTCCCCTCACTACACATTCATCCATCCACTCCCCTCACTACACATCCATCCATCCATCTCTACCCTCCCACCTTTGCCACGTACGAGTATGTACCCAGGTCCGTATATTCGTCAGTTTAGGTGGTTTTAAACGCCTCTACCCTAACAAATTAATTTGCATAGTACACACTGTTCTCTTATGTGTAGTTGGTAGCCTTTCGATGTAGACGTAGTTTAGATAAACTACATAAATAACCTATGACCATAAACATAATGGTAAGGAAGAGCTGGTAGGGAGTCTCGTCAATCGACGAGAATACGCGCCGGAAGGTCGTATTCTAAATGAATTTGGAGATTTCGTAACACCTCTTCCTTGGTTATTTATTCTACACATTACACCTGAATATCCTCTTGTACCGACGCGAAGTATGTCGCTATTAAAAGGATATAAACTGTATAAAGAAAATATTAAGGTGTAATATCCACAGCTAAGGTAGAGATATTGCGAAGCTTAATATGCCACCCTCTTATCTACTTGAGAATACATGGCTACAATATTCATTAATAAGTATTTAAATACATAAGTAACATCGAAAACGTGCAAAGAGCAACGGCAAGATGGGTGGCTGACTTCGAGGAATTTAAATTATAATGACAGACTGAAAGACTTATATTTACCTCATTGAAATATACTATAAATCTATCTATCTATATATCTATATATATATATACACTATATATATATATATATATATATATATATATATATATATATATATATATATATATATATATATATATATATATATATATGTGTGTGTGTGTGTGCAATAGGAAGTGAGGAAACTGCCAGAAACTAATTAATGAAAGAGGCGATAAAGATGTAATGAAGTAAGTTTTACGATGAGAGAGAAACTGACTTTTGGAACAGCTGCCCAACGAAATTCTGCCAGAACCACCACTCACTCGATGTAGTGCTGCTGTCGAGTGTCTGCCCTTTCCTCTCCTCCATCCTTCTTTCCTTCCATCCTCTTCTGTCTTCCTTCCCTTCATTCTTTCCTTGTCCTTCTGCCTACGGGTACCTTTACACTCCCTCTTCTGTCTTTCTTTCCTTCATTCTTTCCTCTTCCTTCTGCCTGTGGGTGACTCTACACTGAGTGATAAGCCAAATGGTTTCCTGTACACCAGATACACCAGAAAACAATTTACTAAGCTGGGTGGTAACCATATGACCAAATTTTGGCGCCTGGTGGTTTAGTGCGTAATTATTGCGCTCCAATTGAGCCGGTGAAGGTTTATATCCAAGGGGTGGTTGGGGTTGATTGCTCACGTAATGCCACTCAGGGATGAATGAGGCTGGTCACTCTCATCTTAAATGTCGGGACCAACTGCCTAGCCCCGGGCTCCTACGCTCCTCATGGGGCAATGTAGGATTGGATGATGGATGGATGGATGAAGAAGTGAAGAAGAAAATGATAACAGGAGATGGACATACGAACCCCACTCATTCCAGAAAAAAATACCATTTGGAAAGAACAACTGGGAAAGAATGTTATGTACACCCACGTACCCACATTCACTCAGTCTTTGTTGAGGCCACAATCTAAGCTATTGTCTGTCTATCTATCCATCCATCTGACTATAGCCAGACGCTATAATCCCGTTGGGGGTGGCAGTTTGAGTTAGTTGTTTTGCGGGGAGGGTCACTAACCCTCCGCCAACCCAGTTTGACACGTAGGGAACAGGTATGTGTTGGTTATATGGTTACCACACACCGGTGTAAATGGTTTCCTGGCTTACAGAAAACCATTAGTCTTGTCACTCAATGTAAAGCCACCCGAAAAGGCGAGAAGAGTAATAAAAAGTAACAGGAAAGATGGGAGAAATAGGAAAAGAGGAGTGCAAACAGAAAAAGAATGATAAATGTGAAGGAAGAAATAGGCAGTACTACATCAAGTGAGTGGATGATGGCTGCCACCACCTACCACTAAGGTACTGTACGTTAACAAAATGTCGTCTGACAATTTTGCACTAAAATAAATGAAAATCAATATATAACGCTCCCAAGGTAGCCAAGTTAAAATAAGTATTTAGAATTCCCACGTCCAGTAAAAAAGAAAAAAAAAAAGTCAACAAAACAATCACACGAATAAGAGCAAATCAATAAACGTTTGAGACGTAAAACTTTAGCCATTTCCGACAAATTCTATAATCACACACACACACACACACACACACAAAACTTCACGAGGGGCTGCCGTCAGTGCTTCTATGCCCGTATACTAATTTTTAGCATATGTTACGTAAATATTCTCTTTCGTGATATTAATACAAACTACGTCAGTAATGAATAAAAAATAAAAAGCATGGGAGAGCATATTAGTGTGAAACAGACTAAATTAACTGCAAAGGAAAACATGCCAGATGGCCTCTTTAACCGATGACAATACCACCCAATCAACCCATATCCTCGTCACTTCAGGAGGCTCCGTTGCACCAATTCATTGCCTTTATAATTACGCAGAACGCACGGTAATGTTTTGCTGTGTTTATTCATGCAGACTATGTCGATATTAACTCCTCAGTCACATGATGTATTTCATTCTTGTTTCAGACGATTTATTACAGGCTTTTCGAACTGGGTGGATTAGATACCGCCTTCATTAACTCTCTCCTAGTGGCTCCCGTAAGTTGGTCAAAATCGTCTAGTACCCGCTTGAATAGTGAATACAATAGAAAAATTACGTCCCTGGGATAAATGGGTAAAAAAAAATAAAACTAAAAGCAATAGTTACTTTAGACGTTACATAAACCGCTAAGTACGGAATGCAAGGACATTTCATAAGGTCACGAGAATACGGGCTCTAAACACGACAACACGACGTCCGGGGCAGCACTATAACGACACTGCAAGCAATACTACACACCGTGCTCATGACTGGATCTCTGAAATGGCTGTCTTGGAAATGGTACGTAGATCATTCTCCCAAATTTCATACAAGGTATAATTATCGTATACTGACTTAAAAAACACACACACACACAATTAGTTTGATCTTGTTATGCTGAAGAGGCAGGTACTGTCATTGAAGTGTGAGTTATGTTTATTTGAGATGCTGGAAGACATGTTTGGTTTGAGGGTAACGTGTGGCAACCTGTGAGAGTGTCATATATAAGGGTGGCACTGGCACTCGACGTCCACTACTCGACCTGCCTCGTCTTCACACTTCCCACAGCTGGTAGGTCAAAAGAGCACTCGCACTGAGCCGTATTTTCTTTGACAAAGAGAACTTCGAAGCATTTCTTCATCGGCGATTTATTAATTTTATTTTATTTATTTATTTATTTTTCCTATTACACCTCAGTGTTTTCTTCAGTGTTAGATACATATTTAAGTACTGGCACAGACTCAGTCAGACACAGAAGAGGGTAGTAATTGTCATGTGTAAATAATTTCGCTGAAGGAAAGGTGTTACGAAATTGTCACACTACCCTTGCATTGGTCGCACGTTCATGTTAGCATAGTCACACTACCACATGCTCACGTTAGCATGAGTCACGCTACCATAACCATGAGACAAGCTCACGTGAACAAGTTACACTACTTCACGCCCACCTTAGCATAAGTCACACTACTGAGCACCCATTTTTAGCATGAGTCACGCATACGTTAATATGAGTTACACTACCCGGTGCTCACTTTTAGCATAAATAACACTATCATACGCCCACTTTTAGCATGAATCACACTACCATATGCTCACTTTAAGCATACATGAGTCACACTACCACTCGACCACTTACCATGAATCACACTACCATACGCTCACATTTAGCTCATCACTCAAACATGTTCACTTTTATCATATTTACCACACGTCCGTATTTAGCATGAATCACATGCACGCGCTCGCATTTAGCATGAATCACACTATCACACGTTCATTTTGGCATGAGTCACACTCCCACATAGCTTACTCACTTAACTATGAGTCAAACTACGCCATGCTCACTTCAGCATGAGTCTACTACACGCTCACGCTAGCATCAATCACCCCCATTTAGTATGGGTCTACCACATGCCCACTTGAGCATGAGTTACACTACCACATGGTCACACTAGCATGAGTCACACTACCACGCGCTCACTTTAGCATGAGTCACACTACCACACGCCCACTTTTGCATGTCACACTACCACACGCTCACTTTTAGCCAATTTCTCCACTATTACGCCTCAGTGTTCCCTGTTAAGATATTTGCATCTTTCCAATTTGCATATACTTTTTCCCGAGTAACCTAAAAGAGAATATTAGCATGTAATGATGGAGATATAAAATGGAAAAGAAGATGTGCCAGAAAGCCTCCAAAGATTACGAAAATGCGACTCAGAACTTAACACAAATGAATGAAGAACTGAAAAACAGGAAAAGTAGCAAAGGACCCAGTTACAATCAGTTCTTGTAATAACTCAGGTAAGTGGTCCAGAATATCACAAAATTTGTCAAACAGCTGATACGGGAAATAAGGGAAACTGGCAGATCAGATTCATAGGCAGTAATAAAACCCAGCATGCAATAATCAGCAACAACAACAATAATAATAATAATAATAATAATAATAATAATGATAATAATATCAACCACTCAGAAATTTTTGCCAAGTTTCGTATAAACCACTAAGTTCTTACATCAATGACGTGAACCAAGCTTAACATTAACAGAAAAACTTACTCTGTCGTCATACAATTATACCGCACATTATTTTCTTCATCTAGCCCTTTTTTTCGTGGTGTCAAGGTGGTCCACATGAATACCCTTAAAACCCCTTCACTCAGTTAACACGTTTTCACTTTATTTTTGCTGCCTTCAGACGATATTATGTAGCATAACTTTATGAACTCCTTTATTACAGAGAATCTTCCCTAATACTGAACAGTATCGTATGCGGGTAACGAGAAAACGCTAAACAAGAACAAAAGCACTACCATGAGGACTGTAATAACGGGTGTTGCCAAAGTCTGCGGGAGTGAAGCACCTGGCGCCCGAAAATCCTTAAGAGGTGATTAACCGAATGGGTTACTCCGAGTGGTGCATCCTCATCTAAAACTAAGTTACTGGACTGAAGGGGATAACAGGACCTGCGTTCAGTTCGCAACGTAACAAGATTTTTGTTCTGCTGATCACCCTCTGACGAAAGAGGAGTTAGAAACTGCCTTCGCTAACCCCTACAGCACACTGACAAGTACCTGGTCTCGTTCTTGCCATGGCCAGACGTTTTATTCAGTTTAACCCCTTCCATGACATAGCGCATTTTGCTTTATTCTTGCTGCCACCGATGATTATAATTCAGTTCAGGAGAGATTTTCTTTTTAATTGAAATGGTTAAATATAGCTTTCGTTATTCCTTTCATTACGAGACCTTACCAAACCTGAGTAAAATCGTCTAAAGTAACATGAGTATATATTTAGAGAATACGTCATATAATAGCATTAAAATACATGATATGTCACCAGACTGAAAAAGGGGGGATTAATCCCCGAGCTAGACCTCATCAGATCATATAGCCCTGCTAGAGTTACAGGAGAGCGCTACCCCTCCCAGCACAGTAGCCGGGGTGCGAACTCGCAACCTCACGATTACAAGTTCGACACCCTACCGCCGAGCTACCGCGCTCCCCTCAAACTGAAAAAGTAATATTTGAATAAGGGGATTACTTCAATAATATGGTGCCGTCGCGTTGACCCCCACGTCGATATGCAACACCTAACCGATGACGTATTTCATATATCCCCACGTTGATTTTCAACACCCAACCGATGACGTATTTCAAATATCCCCACGTCGATTTTCAACACCTAACCGATGACGTATTTCATATAGGCTAGTATTCTTGCCACCTTTGAACTTTTTTTTTTTTTAAGCTTATGACAGACTTTTCGAACTAGGTGGTTAAATATAACTTTCACTCACCCCCTTCATTACAAAGGGTCTCCTAAAAGATTAATACAACCGTCTGGAGATAGTAAGAATAAACAAATAAAATACGTCACCTGATTCAACTTCTGGGAAAATGGATATGTTTGTTTTGCAGTCAAGGGAGTATTAGGAGCATAGGAAAGCGCTTTCTTTTTTGCTGTCCTTGTTTTATTCTCGTAGTTTGCACGTTTGCCTTAAAGAGTGTGTGTTTTAAGTATTTAGGGTCACATGTTGCTGTGGATGGAAGCATAGATGCAGAAGTGAAGTTTAGAATGAATGAAGTAGGAAAGGTGCTGGAAGGAATGAAAAAAGTATTTAGATGTCGTTCGCTTAGAATGGATGTAAAGAGAAGGCTGTATGAGGGTGTTGTGGTACCGACTGCGTTATATGGGGCTGAAACATGGAATATGGGTGTAACAGAGAGGAAAAGTTTGAATGTAATGGAGATGAGGTGTCTGAGGAGTATGTGTGGAATGACGCGTATGGATCGAGAGAGAAATGATCATGTGCGAAGGAGAACTGGAGTTGTTCGGGAGATGGCTGATCGAGTTGAGCAGAGGGTGTTGCGATGGTTTGGGCATATGGGGAGAATGGATAATGAGCGATTGGTGAAAAAGATAACTAGATCTGATGTGAGAGGTGTCAGGCTGAGAGGGAGATCACGAATAGGATGGATGGACAGCGTGAAGAGAGCGTTGGATGCGAGAGGGTTGTCTGTTGAGCAAGGAAGAGTGGCTGTACGTGACAGAAATAGATGGGGAGAAATTGTGAATGAATAAATGATGACGCAGCCCTGAGGGGATATTCTCCCGCATTTGGTCTGATCAGCTAATCAGGTCAGGTGCCGGTAAGGGGATGGGTCAATTATGATGTGGCAGGGGTAAACCAGCTCTGCTGTCGGGCCTTGTTGCGGATGTCACTGATTGCACTGCGCAGTTGACACTCGTCCGGTGTGGTAGGATGAGGATCTGTCCCTTCTCCCCTTTGGGGTTAAGATGCGAATGAATGTGTTTGAGTGGATGAGTAAACTGGGAGTGTGTCGTCCTGTCTCGGCTGCCTCCCTTTCCTTGGGGGAAGCAGCCTACAGTAGGTATATAGATAGATAGATTATCTTAAAGTGTTGAAGTTCCTTAACTTTTCAGCTGAGATAATTAAGTGTAGTCAGATTAGATGAATAATTTGACTAACAGCCAAAGAGACCGATTTCTGCCTCACAACTAAGGCTCATCGAATTTCATGCAACCACTAAATACTAATTAGGTTGTGGAAGTGACCCCAAAACAAACCTACTGTACTGTAGTCACCGTCTCTTACAGGAAGTGCCTAACATGGGCCAGCCTGTTTGCTATACTTTCTTTTCCTTTAGGATATGTAAATGAAAACATCTCACCCGGTATCAAAGTTAATCCTTTTTTATGTTATACCCTAACCAATGAGTGGATTAATTGACGGTATAAAATCAGCAGCTATACAAGAGCTAAACACACACACACACACACACACACACACACACACACACACACTCGCTGGCGCAGTGGTAGCGTTCTCGCTTGCCATCTGGTAGACGGGAGTTCGCGCCTCGCTCAGATTGCGAAAAGTTTCACTGACGAAGTGGGTGGTTACTGTTCCCCTTGAGCAAGGGGACGGGTGTGTGCGTGTGTGAAGGTCACAGCCTTGCCCTTAGATCGGACTATATGAGCTCTCAGCTCCCTTCCGGGAGGGTAAAAGCTGACGATCACGACCATCAAGTGATCCTGACCGACCAGGTGAATTACACACACACACACACACACACACACACACACTCGCTGGCGCAGTGGTAGCGTTCTCGCTTGCCATCTGGTAGACGGGAGTTCGCGCCTCGCTCAGGTTGCGAAAAGTTTCACTGACGAAGTGGGTGGTTACTGTCCCCCTTGAGCAAGGGGACGGGTGTGTGCGTGTGTGAAGGTCACAGCCTTGCCCTTAGATCGGACTATATGAGCTCTCAGCTCCCTTCCGGGAGGGTAAAAGCTGACGATCACGACCATCAAGTGATCCTGACCGACCAGGTGAATTACACACACACACACACACACACACACACACACACACACACAGTCTTCAGAGGAAAATCTTTCGAAATCATAGCCAAAAGTTTACCAGTTTTCCAAGTTAAAATAAGAAAAAAAAATCGAAATTACGATCGAGGTAATTAAAAAAAAAAAATCGAAATCAGTCAAGAGTTCATCACCTTTCGAGCTAAACCCACGTTAAAGCTCTCACAGTCCGTAGAATTTTAGTATTCTGTCCCAGTTAAAGCCAGACGATTTTATTCAGCTAAAAATGAGTCATAGGAGCCCGAGAATAGGTGGGTACACGGACGGCACTAAATCCTCCTAAATGGGTTGGGAGGGGAGGGAAGGGGAGAGATTCTGTCAGATGCCTAAAGTTAACCCATGATTATGATACAAGCATTATAGGTATCACAGTACAGTTTATAGAGGGCGTATGAGCGGTGGTGGTGGTTTGTAGTCATAACAATGTAGTACTTGTAATAGTAATTTAGTAATAGTAGAAGCAGCAGCAGCAGCAGCAGCAGTAGTAGTAGTAGTAGTAGTAGTAGTAGTCTGATTGTCTGAGATAAAAAGCAAATAAATGTAACTAGGTTACAAGAAGAAATTTATTAAACCCAAGATATTTTATTTAGAGTGCATTATCTTACCCTGTCACTTGTTCCGACAAATATCGTTACGAGGGGAAACTTATGACAGGACGTTACTTTGTCAAACCCAGCCATCATGATGCTATGGTGGAATACATGTGTGTGTGTGTGTGTGTGTGTGTGTGTGTGTGTGTGTGTGTGTGTGTGTGTGTGTGTGTGTGTGTGTGTGTGTGAGTGTGTGTAATCAGTATGAGTGTCACCGTGGTCAACACTCTCAATAACTTCAGTATGATGACGCCTCTAGGTCATATATATATATATATATATATATATATATATATATATATATATATATATATATATATATATATATATATATATATATATTATCCTTTTCACCACGAGAGGTCTCCCCAGTGTTGAATAAAACCGTCCGGAGGTAGCAAGAATAAAGTAAAAAAAAAAAAAAAGTTGTGCTCCTAGTGAAACATACAGCGGGCAAGGACGCTGGCATATAAGTATTGGCCGATGGTCTGGCCTGTGATAATTTGGGCGTTGTATTGCTTCCTATATCTGGGTGTATTCCCTTGGGATTAGGAAACTCGCCAGCACCCCTTCTTTACCAATCTATTTCTGCGTTAATAACAACTTTTATGCTACTTGCTAAATTAGCCATGGTATGATAAAATACATAAACAACCGACAAGACAATGCGAAATATGCAGATTAATAGGACATACACAACATGCACGACGGTAATACAGTGGTGTAGTAAACAAAATAATAAGACTTCACATACAAGACAGTAGTAAAGTGTTGTGTCCAAAATAATAAGCTTAACATACAAGACAGCGTAAAAGTACGGTGTCCAGAATAATAAACACTTAACATACAAGACAGTAGTAAAGCGTTGTATGTAAAGTAATAAAACATAAAATACAAGACAGTACTAAATTGTAGTATGCAAAATGAATCGCTAAAGATGAGAACACGACTTGCGAATAACTGTAAGTTAGGACAGAAGCCACAACTGACAGACACCTAAGGATTGTATGTGGTGTTACCTGACGAGTGTGTGTGTAGTTACCGGAGGAGTGTGTGTGTGGAGTTACCGGAGGAAGCAGACTTTTACAGAAGCAGATTCAAAGGAGTCCAAATCCTACCCCCCCCCCCCTTTCTTTTGCTTTTTCATGAGGCACTTTTTCTGCAACAAATATACGGAATTACAGAAGGAAAACAGTAATACACCATCATCATCATCATCATCATCATCATTTTGCCTTTGTTTTCCAATCTAAGGATGGGGTGAAGTCAGGTCCAGAAAGCATGGCACGAAAAAGTACGCTGGAGGGAAACTGTCACCAGTAAGCTCAGTGAAATGTAGAACAAGCTTAAAAAATAATTATGCTAACAACCTGACTCTGTTGATACAGCTTGCAGTTTACAGTTACAAAATAAACTGTGATAATGCATATACACCATGTGTTATTACCGTACATTTTAAAAGCATAACTGTCGAAAATGAGTAGAAAAAAAATGTTTAGGATCCCGGTTTATAAGATCACTCTTTTAACAAATGCTGGATCCGCTCCTTATTTTTGTTATTTTCTCCTGTTTAGTTGCTGTTACAAGTTTCTTTCAGAACACTTCCCCCCCCCATTCATTGTCGCTTCATTACTACATTTCCACCCGTTCCAGTAGTTTCCCCTATCAGCTGCGTTTTGTATGTTTCAGTGCTATCAGTTTCAGTATAGTTCCCCTCTTTCAGATGTGTTTTGTGTGTTTTAATGCTACAATATCAGCAGCCGTAGCATAGTTCCCTGTTTCAGACGGGTTTTGAGTATTTCAGCCCTGTATTATCATCAGTTTCAGAATTGTTCACCAATTTCAGCTGCCTCATGTGTTTTAATTTCATATTGTCATGGCTGCGGTTCAAAATACTTCTCGTTTCATCTGCGATTTACTCTATTTTCCCCGTTTCAGGTGCGTTTGGTTTGTGCCTGAGTGTGATGAGCGCCGCTGTGTGGGTGGGTGCGGCTTTGGTGGTGGGTCTATGGCTGCATCCCGCGGCATCCCTCATCCCACCCCACCCCATACCATCACCCCACATCATCACAGGCCGTAAGTGTGGTTATGAAGGGAAGAAAATGAGCTTAGATGTGACTTTAGAGACGTCATAAGTGAGGTTAGAGAGGTCAGAGGTACTGTAACAGAAATTAGAGTTTAGATTAGTTGAGGGAGTGAGGTTAGATGAAAGGTCAGATTGTTTATGGAAGACAAGATGTTAAATTAAAGGAGTTAGAGGTGGAGACGGGAAAGTTAGAGTTGAAGTTAGAGGATAGAGACAGAGGTGGTGAAATTTAAGTTAAGGTTAGAATTGTCTTGATAAAGTAGATGTGAGGTTAGATTGATTTGGGAGGGCTTGAACTAAGCGTTAAGGAGGTTAATGTAGGCTAGGGAGGTTACAGGTGAAGTTAGTATAGGTTTGAAGATATTGTTTATGGCAAGTTAACATGTAACAAAAAGCGACATATGGACTTTGAGGAAACAAAATAAGGAAAAAAGGATGTGAATGTGATGAAGTATAAACGGAGATGGATATGCCAAGGGAAGCATGCCATTTACATCTCGCAGTTCACGGAATGGCTCTAACCGATAAGCCTTACGACTGCAACTTAATAGGAAGGAGCACATCAATGCTGATGGCTTGGGCTGTTGAGTGGCCTGGAAAAATTCTAAGGCTTGAACGATGTGTGGGTGGAGGTTCTCCTGAATAGCACATTATCAACGATCTCATGTACAGACGAAGGCAAAAGTTCGCCTAATACTCTATTCCACCGTTTCTCCTTCCAGTTCCCTCTGTTAGTAAGTAACCCTAAGCTGAGAAAGCCCTGGTACGTTGCTCTGCCCACATATGATGCACTTTGATATGATGCGCCCGGGACGAAAGTGATGGGCATGTCCTACATGTGAAAGTAGACACAGCAGAACAATAGGAGAAACTGACTGTACTGTTCAGCGCAGGGGACGTATTAATAAGGGATTTGATCCGATTCCTACGATAAACAACTCTTCATAGCAGTGAAGTATTGCCAGAGAATTCAATTTGATTTTATTTTTCACGATATTTTTCATCCGCATAAGATGAATGCATATACAACCTCAACTTAGGGTCAAGTACATTTATGAATACACCCCAGAAGTTCCTGGCACAGATTGATGGCCTGGTATTCCCGTTAGCTTAGCACAGTTTATGAAACATCTTCCATATCAATATTTTTTGTATGTTGCGCCTTATTATTCTTTCGTATGATATTTATATTTTATACATCAAATTGGTTACATAGATAATATACTACAGTTCACTAACGTAGAAAATAAACTAATAAGGAAGAAATGCTACAGATCCTCCAAAACTAAACAGAATATGGACCTTGATCTACCAGTCTTTGTAGATACGGAGGGAATGCTTAAGTAACATCATGTAATCTGAACACTGAGGAAGTTGTGTCAGGCCTTTCA